>NC_057865.1:83290934-83611767 GCF_019393635.1 Dromiciops gliroides
GTGTGTGTGTGTGTGTGTGAGAGAGAGAGAGAGAGAGAGAGAGAGAACATTTCTTTGCTTAGTGAAAGTCAATATGAAGAATCATTTTCTAGAAATCCACATTAATAGCAAGGTTGGCTAGAATACACTCAATGAACAGGGGAAGAGATAGTCACCATTTCCCTATCTTGCTATATACCAATCACAGAAGCAGTTATTTGAATGTATTCAACATAGGTGGGTAATTGACTTCAAACTCTTCAACAATTTCCAAGCATATGGGCTTACTGGTCTTGCTGGGTCTAGAGAGGGGGCATGGTAGACTCTGTTTTTTTTAAATTTTTGTGGTGACTGTTTTTAGCTAAATTTTTGGGGGCCAGATTAGGGTTTTTTTTTTTTTTTTTTTTTTTGCGGGGCAATGGGGGTTAAGTGACTTGCCCAGGGTCACACAGCTAGTAAGTGTCAAGTGTCTGAGGCTGAATTTGAACTCAGATATTCATGAATCCAGGGCCAGTGCTTTATCCACTGTGCCACCTGGCCGGCCCCTAGATTAGGTTTTTTTTTTTTTTTTTTTTTTTGGTGAGGCAATTGGGGTTAAGTGACTTGCCCAGGGTCACACAGCCAGTAAGTGTCAAGTGTCTGAGGCTGAATTTGAACTCAGATTATTCCTGAATCCAGGGCCAGTGCTTTATCCACTGTGCCACCTGGCGGCCCCTAGATTATGGTTTTTTTTTTTTTTTTTTTTGTGTGAGGCAATTGGGGTTAAGTGACTTGCCCAGGGTCACACAGCTAGTAAGTGTTAAGTGTTTGAGGCCGGATTTGAACTCAGGTACTCCTGACTCCAGGTCCGTGCTCTATCCACTGCGCCATCTAGCTGCCCCCTAGATTAGGTTTTTAAAAATATTTCTACTTACAAATTAACAGCTATTGTACCAGTTTAGGCAGTAAGTAGTAATTCGCTGGCATCATTCAATTCCATTGGTTAATGTGACTGGAGGGTGGCCCATATTAAAGTGAGCTCTATTGTGATGACATCAGGGTCTAATGGGAGACTGATCCCCCTGAGGGCAAAGGCGCCTTTAGCTAGATGTGGTTTTATCCCCTCACTTCACTGGCCTAGACACAAAGAGTCTTATCTCCATTCCTTAGACTCACTTTGGCCTCTGAAGTGGGGAGAGTTAGAGAAACCCAACTAGAACTGGGTCCTTGGGTTCCCCCCACCCAAATCCATTATTAATAATTATTTTCACACAACTCAGACTCTAATTAACATTGGTATGCATATAGCACAACAAAGGTGAGGAAAATGAGTGGGCTCTGTTATACTTAAATATGAGGAGAACAGCACTGTCAGTTCTCAAACTGCATTCTGCTCATCCTGACTTCAGATTCAGATAGAGAGGTTAATAAGAGAAGCATGCTTCTGCAATTGTTTTCTCATTTTCTTTTCTAGTCCTTGGCTTTTATTGCTCTGAAGAAATACTGATCATGACTGGTCCATCCTGGCTTGGATTCAGATTCTTCCCCAACCTTTCTTTTTCTTTCTTTTTTTTTGTGTGTGAAGCAATTGGGGTTAAGTCACTTGCCCAGGGTCACACAGCTAGTAAGTGTCAAGTGTCTGAGGCTGGATTTGAACTCAGGTCATCCTGAATCCAGGGCTGGTGCTCTATCCACTGCGCCACCTAGCTGCCCCCCCCAACCCTTTTACAGAATTGTTTCTCCCCAGGTCCATTTCCCTGCGTTTAGGTGAGATATAAGGTCCAGTACCAAACTCTTGATATGTGTAGAATCCATTTGTTTTTTAGGTCATAACAACCACAGGATAAATTTGCCTTCATGAATGGGGAAGGGGAAAGGAAGTTTTTATATAGCATCTACTATGTTCCAGGTCCTTTGCCAACCTTATTTCCTTTATTGGCTTTTAAAAGTCTCTGTTCTTTTAAGAATACTTAACAAATACACAATAATAGTACAGAAATCACTTCTGATAACCCATTCTATGAACTTTAATTCATTTTAGTTTCTAGATAGAAGGTTGAAAGAAAATGACTTATTAAATCAGTTACTTCTGTTGCTATATAAAATCCATATCCTACTTTCTGAAAACAGCAGTTTTCTCTGCAATATCTTTTCCCATAAGACCTAGAAAAAGAATGATTGAATTGAAAATATCTTCCAGAAATTATCCTTTCACTTGTAGAAAAGTTTCTGAATGCTCCAATTTCTAAGTGTATGGCACATCATAATTTAATTAGTTATTTCTACAATTAAGAAACATTTGTGTCCAGAGATTCTCTCTAAGGAATAAAGAGAAATCCAAAAGTGACATTTGAGATTTTAACTTTAAAACACAGTCTAAAAAGCAGAGAGAGAGAGAGAGAGAGAGAGAGAGAGAGAGAGAGAGAGAGAGAGTGTGTGTGTGTGTACACACAGTACAGGTGTGCACATATAGGAGATTAATGAGAGAGCCAGCCCCAGAGAACCTTCCTCTTTTTTCCAGAATCAGCTCATCTGGTTAATGAGAGAAACTTGTTTCACTTATGAATTTTTTTCATCATTAGACAGATGGATGAGCATCAGTTCCTACAATTAGCTGCCAGTAATAGGTTCATCTAAAGGAACAAAATTCTTCAAAAAGGTGCTGGAATTCTTTACATTAAAACACATACACCCAACTCTTTTTTCTACTTAAATAATTCACTTTCACAATCTTTCTCTGCCATTCTCCCTACTTACTTTTCCTAATAGCTTCTAAACCTGACCTCTTCCCCCATTCCATTCAACAAGTGTTTATTGTGTCTACTCAGTGTAAGACTCTGTGTTAAGCTATGTTATATGATTAGGAAATGAAAAGCAGCACAAAACTTTATAGAAATGCTCACAGAACAATTAGTTTTGTTACTGTTATTGCAAAATTTAGGAGTAACAGTGTTTGTTTGTTCTTAGGCTTCTAGATAATGCCAGAGCAGGAGCTCTCAACTTGGTTCATGTTTGTGGATAGCTTTCAGGGGATCTGTGAACTTGGATGGGAAAAAATGACATCTTTATTTTAAAAAATCTAACCTCTAACTAAATTTACTATTTCCTTCAATTACAGATGTAGGAAACAAACTATTTTGAGACTGCAACTGCATTTTCAGTAGAGTAGAGGTCCAAGAGTCAATAAAAAACACACAAAACAAAAAAAACAAACCCTGTGGAATCTAGACCCAGGATAATATTCTAAAGAAAGGATCTCAACCTGTGATGTTGAAAAGATTTTAGGTTTATTTGTTTTGAGGGTACTAGAATAAAAAAAGTCAAAATCAAAACTTGAAAGTCTTAATACCTATCAACAAAAAAGCTTATTATTTCAAACATTGCTAAGTTAGAATTTGTGATGACATGGGAGAGCTGTGATGAGTCACAATCTATGAAGAGTCTATTATATAAATTTGTTATGCAAATTAAATGTTGACAAAATTGGTGACGGCCATTAAATAAACTGTGTTCCAGAACTTTATAAATTTACATTCATTTACATATAACAGTTGATCAAGCTATTTTAAATCAGTTTTATTTATTTGTTATTGCAGGTCTTGAAGTATCTTTAGTGTTAACCTAACGGGAAGATTAGCTACCAGCTTACTAAGACACCTTGAAATAGCTATGATGATGATGATAATGGTAATAATAAGATAACCCTATAACTTTTTTTCATCATGGTAAGAGGAAGGTTTATTGATTTGCCTGTATCATTATATTTCCTTTGGGGGAGGGCTTCCTTTTTTAAAAACACTTTGGATTCAGTGTTAAGTGACTGAAGTTCTATCATGAGAAATAAAAGAATATTCCATTTTAAAGACCACTTAACTAGAAGCCACATACTTTATTCTTAATCATTCTATCTTTTCTTTTTATAAAAATATTTTTATAAAAATCATGTTTTCATATCACCTATAGTTCTCAGGAATTTTTATAGATTTATTTTGTAACCCACTACTTTACAGAATCTAATAATTGCTCAGTTCCTTTGCTAATTTCCAAGGTTTTCTAAGTAAACTTGCTTGTCATTATCAAATATATATTACTTTCCCCCCCTCTTTTCCTATCTTTAGCCTTTATTTCTTATCTAACATTTCTGGAATGGTGTGAAATAACTAACTATAAGGAAAGGGCATATCCTTGCTTTACTTATTTATTTATTGGTTAATATTCTAGTCTTTGTATATAATGCTAAATTTGGTTTTATATGGATAATACTTTTTATCTTATTAAAAAAAGATCTTTCTATGCCTGCTTTTTATAGCAAGATTTAAAACTATTTTTGTGTTATAGATGCCTGGAAGTCTTGTGAAATCTATGGATCACTTCTTATAAAAATGTTTTTATATGCATAAAATAAAATATATATGATTACAAGGAAACTATCTGTATCGAAATGCAATTTAAAATTTTTTTAAAAGTTCAGTGATCCCAGGTCAAGAACATCATTGTCCCACCAATAAATAAATAAATAAATAAAAATAAACTCCCCCCCCCCCTGCCCAAAACAAAACAACAAAAAAAGTGATTTGGAGCATTTTTTTCATATGACTATAGATAGCTTTGATTTTTTTGTCTGAAAACTATTCATATCCTTTGAACATTTATCAATTGGAAAATGACTTGCATCTTTATAAATTTGACATAGTTCTATATATATTTGAGAAATGAGGTCTTTATCAACCCTTCTTAGAGAAAATGAGTTTAGGGTAAATCAAGGTAGACTTGCCAATCTTCAGCTTAGAGAGACTTGCCTCAATCTCTGAGAATTTATGTACAGACAGTGAGGGGAATCCAACCTCCCAGGGCTAGTGTCCATGTAGGATCCATTAGGAAAGATTCAACCCGATGTGCACTTCCTTTTGGGGTCCCTTGCAGGGCTGGCCTAAAGAGGTTGAGGTTCTATCCCGGGGTGCCATTAATGTGGGGATTAAAATTTTCCAACCTATGACAAGGGACAATGAGGCAGAGTTCTGAGCCAATGGCACTTTTTTTTTTTTAGTGAGGCAATTGGGGTTAAGTGACTTGCCCAGGGTCACACAGCTAGTAAGTGTTAAGTGACTGAGGCCGAATTTGAACTCAGGTACTCCTGACTCCAGGGCCAGTGCTCTATCCACTGTGCCACCTAGCTGCCAATGGCACTTTTTTTTTGTGGGGCAATGGGGGTTAAGTGACTTGCCCAGGGTCACACAGCCAGCAAGTGTCAAGTGTCCGAGGCCAGATGTGAGCTCAGGTACTCCTGATTCCAGGGCCGGTGCTTTATCCACTGCACCACCCAGCTGCCCCCAATGGCACTTTTTAAAGGGTCCATGGTCTTCTCTAATGAAGTGGACACCAGATCCTCCTCATGATCTGAGATGCCCCCTTCTTCCAGGGCCTTATCTTTATAAGGCTTAATACCAGATCTATTACCTGGACATTCTAAAGCAGCTAAATAAAGTACAGTATTCTATTGGTTGACATATGATCCATAAGCTAAAATAAGCAAAAATGGCATGTCAGCAATATCAGAGGTTGGGCAAAGGAGGGAGTATCTCCATTGACTAGATAGTCATGAGATGGTCACTTACTCATGTTGGGCTAGAGAAAATAGTCTGGAGGTACAAAAATAAGTTGGAGGACTTTCCATGTATTTGAGTTACCTCTGCCACACTGGGCTTGGTCACTATGATAATGAAAAACAGGGGTGGAGAGCCTCTAGTTACTTTCCTATGATTAAGCATACAACCTGCAATTCATAGCTCTGGGGCTCAATATACAGAACTTATAAACACTATCCCTGTGGAACCATATCAAATTGATGAATATTGATTGGGTAGGGGTCTGAGTGTGCTGGTAATTGGGTTTTTTTTTGTTTGTTTTTTGTTTTTTTTTTAAGTGAGGCATTTGGGGTCAAGTGACTTGCCCAGGCTCACACAGCTAGTAAGTGTTAAGTGTCTGAGGTTGGATTTGAACTCAGGTACTCCTGACTCCAGAGTCCGTGCTCTATCCACTGCGCCACCTAGCTGCCCCGGTAAATGTTTTTTTAAGAACTGACTTTCCAAAAAACTCAAAAAACCCCAAACCCAACTTGATATACTTTTAATCTCTCCTTAGTAACATTTTCCCATTACTTTTCTGCCTAGACAATCATCAAAACAATAAATTGAGCCTTGACTTATACAGTGATTTCTACGCTGTATGTATTCACACTGAAAGTTTAACAATTGAATCTCATGAGATGATTTGAGCTGGCTTTGCCACGTTCCTGGCTACCCTAAAATAGAATGGGTTACTTTGGGAAATTTGGGGTTCCCTCTTAATGGAAATCTTCAAACAAAGGCTATGAAATGGTTTGCCAGGCATACAATTGTAATAAGGATTCTTTCCAAGTATGGGTTGCACTAGCTGGCTACTGAGACCCCTTTCCAACTCCAAAATTCTGTGATTCCTAGGACAGCCAATTCTGCAACCACAGAACAATGAACCATCTTGTGAAACAGCAGCAAAAGACTCCTGTTTTTTTTCCCTCCTTTTATCTGTTTACTGGAAACAGCTTCAGTGAAGGAGATAAGGGGGAGGTACCTTGCTCAGAGCTATAGGCGATATCAGCTGCCTCACTAACCGCATAACCCAATTACCATGCCATTTTTTTTATCATAAGGAAAGTTTATTTATTTGCATGTATCATCACATTGTGTGTGTGTGTGTGTGTGTGTGTGTGTGTGTGTGTGTATAAGCCTTCCTTTCTTTAATGCTGTGGAATCAGCACTAAGTGGTTGGTGTCCTATCAAGAGAAATTTTAAAAAATGATTCTGTTTTCACATATGTCATGGGGAGGATCATGGTATATTTTATGTGTAAGCTCCATTATGGACCACATGCATCCCAGAGACTGTAGCTTAGCTTCCTGGTGATATAAAATTAAAATGATTTATTATAACTGTTTGAACAGAATAATTGTTTGTATCTGGGCATAGCTGGGACTGGGGAAGGCAGGGGATTAAAATAGCAAAGAGGGAACAATTGTCACATCATTGGAATTTTGTGACTTCCTCAGCTAACCTGTTTCTGAGATGGCACTCTTGTTTTAAGCACAATGAATTTATCAGAATGGCGTCAGGCTGGGGCTGTTATCATTAAAGCTCTGTCAGCATTTCCATTACAAATGGCTTAATCAAGAGTTTATGGCCAGTTGCATTTTGCCAACCTACTAATATTCCATCTTGGGGATTCAGATGTATGAGCTTAATGCACGAACCAAACCCTTTTACTTAAAGGCAATGTTAGTTGGAGTTTAATTGAGTAGTTATGAAATTCTTCTGAGAAATGGTGCTCCCAACTCGCTTGGGAAAATATGGTGTTTTCTTTTGGGGGGGGGCACAGTAGGAGGAGGATATTGGGATAACGATTGTATTTTTCTCAAATTAGAATTTCTGATGTACAAATATATATGTTTATGTGGATTTTGAGTTTAGACCCATGATTTTACTAGAATGGGGACTTCTTGGTGAGGAAACACTTTCTATCAATGTAGTTTGGCCACTTCTGTGACTTTTAGAAAGATACCTGTAGTAGTGAGAGTGTCAGATACTTGTTCAAGGTCACACTTCCAGTACATGTCAGAGGTAGGACATGTACATGTGGTAGGTGGAAAGATCACTGGTGCACGGGGGTCTGATGACTTGGGTTCAAATTACACCGCTGACACACTACCTCCATAACATTGGGTGAGTCATTTAACCTCCTAGGCTAGGTGGCCTTAAAAACTCCTTCAGTTCTGGATCATGATACTATTATCCTGTGATCACAGGAATTTAGAAATGGGGTGATATTAGAGAACATTAGGCTTACTACTTCATTTTATGGAAGAGAAAACTGAGGCCAAGGGAGATTAACATGGGAAAGACTAAACATGTCAGTTGATGCCAAAATATAATAATTTCACTTTGAAATAAAAGTTTTTATCCTACTATCTTTATTTCCTTTGCTTTTGCCTTATGAATAAAAGACAAATTCACTTTATCAGTTGGTCCCTTAAAGTATTCTTACATTCTGATCTTTCTGTTATTGCTTACTCAAGGACATATCCTAAGTGACATACCAAGATTTGAACCCATGTCTTCTGAATCCAGACCTAGGTTTGTTTTTTTTTTTAAGTGTATTTCTGCATGTTTTATCAGATAGAATAATGAAACATGTTCAATGGCAGTTGAGGACCTGGAAGAAAAGAGGAAAGGATGGACTGAATTTTTCTTGGTACATAGAGTACCTTTTATTTACTGAAAACTAGTAAGCTTTGCTCTGTTCTTCAGGAGTTTTCTTTTCTTCTGCAAGGTTGATGAATAAACATTATCCCACCTCTCCTGGGCTCTGGCTGATTGAATAAATACTTTTTTTCTAGGGCCTTAAAGAGTGAAACCCCTAATTAATAGCTATGTGAAATGCTCTAAGAAGCATATTTAAATGTTGCTTGAAAACATTGTTTTTTTCTTTTTTCTGACATCCTGTGTCTATTTAGGATTCTGTCATTTGTGCTTTGCCATCCTTTGGTCTTTTCCAGTTGGGATCAGGAATTGGGACCTCTGAGATTGTGAATGACAGATGAATCTGAGGGAGGGAAAGTGCCAGACATCTGCAATGCTGTGTTTTCACCCAGTGGGTGCCGCCATGCTCTGTTTGCACCAGGCAATCACGATTGATGCCACTGGGGTGTAGGAGCAACAGGGGGGCTGCCTTTTTTGTACCTCCCTTACTCTGTCATCAGTAGCATAAACCAGGCATTGATTCTCAGAACTTAGGAGCTGTAGCCCTCCCTCTATATCCTCGCCACACTGGTATAGCTGTTACTTCCCCAACCTTGATCCAGTCAAATATCTCCCATCTCCCTGCCTTTGCTCAGGCTATGTCTCAGGCTTGAAATATGCTCCTTTTTCCTCTACCACCATTTAAAAGCCTTGTTCCATGTCTCCTGCCCAAAGGAAGCTTCCATGATCGCCCTGATTACTAATGTTCCTCTCCTTCTTCCCTAAGTGCCATGCATACACCTCTCTGTTTACCAATAGGCAAACATACATCTCCTTAGTAGAATGTTAAGGCCAGGAAATAGTTGTTTTGGCGTGTAGCTCTGCCTAGTCCCTAGCACAGTGCCTTGTACATAGTAAGTGCTTAATGAATGTTTGATGGATTGGATTTCATCTATTCCACATTTTCCATTTTATAGATGAGGAAATTGTGGCCCCAAGAGGGAAAGTGACTTATCTAAGGTCCCACAACTATTAAGTAAGGGATCTAGCGGGAGAGCAAGCTCTGATAGTGAGAACCAAGGAATGAGGAAGAGGGAGGTACTGACTTTTCCCTGGTATTAGACATCAATCACAAACCTGATCTTTTGACTTGCTTAATGTCTTACTGAACCTAGTACTGATTGTTCTCGACTCTTCCAATGGTGCTCTTTGTTGTATCACAAGGTCTTATAAACATTTCCTTATACTACCTTTACTAACAGAAGGCCAGTGGTATACAATTTTTTATTCAGTCATTTCAGTTGTGTCCAACTCTGTGTGACCTCCATTTGGGGTTTTCTTGGCAAAGATACTGAAGGGATTTGCCATTCCCTTCTCCAGCTATTTTTTTTAACTTTTAAATTATTTTGTGTGGTACAATGAAGGTTAAGTGACTTGCCCAGGGTCACACAGCTAGCAGGAGTCAACTGTCAAATGTCTGATTTGAACTCAGGTCCTCCTGAATCCAGGGTCGGTGCTTTATCCACTGTGCCACCTAGCTGCTCCCCCACCACTAATTTTACAGGTGGGGGAACTGAGGCAAGCAGGGTTAAGTGACTTGGACAGGATCAGACTGCTAGGAAGTGTCTGAGGCTGTATTTGAACTCAGGAAGATTAGTCTTCCTGACTCTAGGACCTTCATTCTATCTACTTTGCCACCTAGCTGCTCAAGAGGTATGGAAAGTACTATGCTAATAAAATGTAGTCTTATTTAACTTTTCTGGGTCTCAGTTTCCTCACATGTAAAATGAGGGGGTTGGACTAAATCATTTCTAAGGACCCTCCTCACTTCAATGTTTTATGAAATTTTTCTGTTTTTTTTTTTTTTAAGTTTCAGACACGTATCACATCATGTATTCTTCTGGAAAAGTTACTGTGGCATTTCACTCTCCAGGTGGTTTCTAAAACTGTTGTCCTAAGAGAGTATTGCTTACTGATTTAACCATATTTTGAACCCACTAGTGGAGCTTGGATTGGGGAGTCCTTGGAGTGTGGGGAGGAGTATCAGATAAGGAGGCCTGGCTGCCAGCTTCCTTTTTGTTGCTGCTCTGGCAGGGTTCAGCCCAAAGTTAAGCAAACCCAAAGTCTAAGGGTTCACAGGGGGCTTTTAAATCTACTAGGTCTTTAGGACTTTAGGTCTACCATGGTTGCCTGAAAAAGGACAAGCATGGTCCAAATGTACGATTACCCCTCAAGGGGGCCCATCCCAGTCTCCCATCCACCTAGGTTAGCAGTCTAACTCAATTCCACTAAACACCCAGGCCTCAGGGGGCTTGTTTCTCTTTTAGGTTCCTGACTTGCTTCATAAATGCCAGAGCCCAGGAGGATGGTAAGCTGGCTAATCACCTGTGCAGGTGGTTTTTGTTTACTGGAAAGTCCTGGAAAAGGCACATTAATAGATGAAAAGCAAGGGAGGAGGGTCCCAGCTCTATTAGGCTTCAGTGAGTGCACCTGCTGGCCCTGAACTATTCCATCCCTTGATTTACATACAAGTCCAGATACCAAGGCAAGCCCCTAGGGAAGAGCTTTTTTCTTTCTTTTTTTTTTTCTTTTTTCTTTTTTTGGCTCTGGGCTGAACAGTTGGTTGGCACACAGCAGGCCAGGTTTTGTCATCATGTCATTATTAAAATGCATTTTCCTGAAGCTGTATTATTTATTATGTACATACACTTTTTCTTTTGGCGCCAAAGAATTCCATTTGGGGAATTTATCCAGCCAATGAACTATTTAGCCTTAGACAACTAATGGCTGGAATACAAAAGTTAGCTAAAACATTAGCTGAAAGTCTTATATATCATCACATTTACTTCAGGTTGGATGCTACTGGGGGTGGTTTTAAAATTTACCCAAGAAGCTCAGAATAGGTCACTCAGCCAGTGCTGTCTCATGGGGGAAAAATCACAAGGTAGGGTTGAGGAGTTGTAGCACTCTGGCCTAATAGTTTCATCTTAATTTCAGAAATCGGTCAACAAGAACTTGTTAAGCACCTTCCATGTGCGAAGCACTGTTGAGGACGGACATGAAATTAAGTGTTCCTGGCCCTCAAGGATCTTATACTCTGTTTACAGACAACATGTGCATGATCATTTAAACATGAGATAACATGAAGCAAGATAGAGCATCTTAACTAGTGGGGGTTGGAGTTCAGGAAAGTTTTAGGTAGGAGGTAGCACCTAATCTGAACCTTGAGAGAAGTTAAGGTTCCTATGATGCAGAGGGATAAGCTGTGATATGTACTAGGATGCCTACACAGGTAGGAGATGAGAAAGGAAATACCAAGTTCAGGGAACAGATAGAAGGCATGTTTGGCTTGAATATGCATTGCGTGGAATGGGATGAATCCTGACATAATGTGTCATTTAATATTTGATGTAGACTCTCTCTACCCATGCTATTTGGCATCTTCTGTGCTATTTATAGTCTTAGGTGCCAGAGGGTCTGGAAAGTGAAGTGACAAACAGCTAAGGTCACATAGTTAGCATTTATCAGAGATGGCGTCTTCTGGATGCCAAATGTGGCTTTTTATTCTCTGTGCCACTCTTTCTTTGTGCCTCTGGAATATGGGAACAGTATAAATATGAATGCATTTATCAAGGAAGCCAGGCTGTGGAAAACTTCAAATGTCCAGCAGAAGACTAAGAAATTTGTGTTTTGTTTTAGAAACAATAGGGAGTCATTGAAGATTTTTTTTTTTTGAGGAAAGAAATGGCACAGTCAGATCTGTCTCTTGGGAAGATTGTTTTGTCAGCAGTTTGGATGGATCTGAATAAAGGAGAGAGGCAAGAGACTGGAAGCAGGCAGACCAACTAGGATGCTATTGTAATAGTCCAGAATGAGAAGTTGGAGAGCCAGAGGTAGGGTGTTAAACATGTGAGTAAAGAAAAGGGAATGGGTTCAAGAGATGTTATAAAAGTAGAATAAACAAGACTTAAGACTTGGTGGTGCCCTAGATTTAGGGGCTTTTGGATATGGAAGAGTAAAGGATAATTTTGAGATATGTAAACTTGTGACTGGCAGAATGGTGATGCCCTCAACACAAACTGAGAAGTTTAGAAGAGAAATGAGTTTAAGGGAAGATGCTGAGTTCTCTTTTGGAGCTGTTGGACTTTCAGGGGGAGGTGTTCAGCAACTAGTTGGTGATGTGGCACTTGAGTTTATGAGAGATTCAGTCTGGGTATATAGATTTAGAAGTCATGTGTAGAGAGATGATAATGGAATCTGTAAAAGAAGATAATTTACTAAAAGAGAGAATGTTGGGGCAGCTAGGTGGCACAGTGGATAGGGCACTGACCCTGTAGTCAGGAGTACCTGAGTTCAAATCCGGCCTTAGACACTTAACACTTACTAGCTATGTGACCCTGAGCAAGTCACTTAACCCCAATTGCCTAAAAAACAAAAAAAAGAGAGAGAGAGAGAATGTCAAGTAATAAAAGTGCCCATTACAGAGCTTTAGGGATTTTTAATACCTTAAGGAAGCAAGAAACTGATGGCAAACTAGCAGAAGAAACTGAGAAGGAACAATCAGGCAGATAGGAGGAAGAAGAGAGAATATTTGTCCTGGGAGCCAAGGAAAGAAATTGTATCTGAAAAAAGGGGGTGATCAGTAGAATTAAAAGGTAGAAAAAAGCCACATAGAATGTGGAATGAAAAAAACAAAACATTGGATTTAGCAGTTAGTTAGGTAACCCTAAGAGAAGACAGTAGTTTCTAAAGAGTTGGGGAGTCAGAAGCTAATTTTCAAGATATTGAGGAAGGAGTGAGCTATAAGGAACTGAAGGTATGCACCATTGATGGCATTTTTATTGGAAACCAGTGGTTAAGAAGAGTTTGAAGATGAAAGAGGGGGTATGAATAACCAAAAGGGGCAAGCTTCAGAAAGAGTTTAGACAGAAGGAGAAAACTAGAGGGCTTAATATGGGTGAGATGGGCTACCTAATTGTCCAGAGACTGGAGCAAAGTATCATGGACAACTAGAGCATGGAAGATCATAGATAATAACTAGAGCAAAGGATAAGAAAATCAATGGAGTTTTGAGGAGTGGCGTATGAAAGAAGAGAAAGTTCAGGGTAGATTATCCCAATTGTCTGTTATATAGGAAGTGAAACCTTCTTTTTAAAAAAAGAATATGGAAGAAGTTATTTAGGGAGAGAAAAGAATTGCTTCTATGGAGAGCCTGGTGCTCATTCAGGGAAGAAAAAGATTGCTGGCTAACAAGGAGGTCTTACATAAGATCAGATAACACATATTTTCGGTGGTGTCATTTGGTCAAGTTGCATGACCTTGTCTATGAGTGTTCACTAGAAATTAGGAGTAAAGAAAGTGTATGAGATTAGTTGGGAAATGCAGGACTTGGATTATGATATGGCAAACATAAACGATGTTAGGACAAAGAGCAAGGGATTGAGCAGATTGGATAGAGTTGAACTGGTAAGCTATAGATTATAAAGGGAGAAAAGTGAGATCTTGGGGTAATGGACTAGAAAAAGAGGGAGAAAAAGGAGCTAGAGGTCACAAAGTGGATAAAGCATAGAAAGAGAAATGAACAAGAAGGAGAGAAGGAAACAGTGAGGTTGCTATGATCAAAAAGGGGGAACTTGAGCATTTCTGGTTCGTGGAGTTGTTACAGTTATGAGTAATATTGAAACCTATAACCCATCTAACCCTGTGGAAACCTAAGCTGGAGTGAAAGATACAGGTCTTGAGAGATGAGGAGATTGGTGAATTTAGAGGCCAGTGTGTTTGAGGGGACGTCACCATGTTTGCTGAAGCCCCTAAGTGTGAGTTCATGATTTGGGGTGGAGGGGAAGACTGTACTACTTGAGAAAGGTACAAGAATCTCCTGGAGAGCAGTAGATGTCTAGAATCAGGATGGAATGCTGAACTTTAAAGCAAGAGTAAATGCTCAGTGACGCCAGTCAGCATCCACAAGTATGCTGATGCTTCTTCGTGAACCAGTGAGTCAAAGGATTTGAAAGAAGTTACCCAGTACTGTGTGAGGTGGCCAGGGATGCCATGTCTTCCAGAAAGAGTCTAGTGTCTGTTTTGGAAGATTGTAAGATCACACATTTTTAGAGCTGAAGAGAGGCTCTCTCTCCCATTTTACAAATGAAGAAACTGAGGCTTAGGTAGATCAAATGACTTGCTGGAAGTCACTCAGTTGGTACCAACAGACCCCAGATTTGAAACCATGTCCTCTGACTCCAACATTATTGTTCTTTCCATGATATTATCTTGCCTCCTCTTTGGAAATCTGGCATCAGGAAAATGCCTTAAGGACATTTGTTAAAGACAGAATGAGAATTCAAGAGGGGATGATAGAAAAGGAGGCAGAGGAGAATGATACTGACTGGGGTGGGTTAGAATTGAGAGTTGGATTTTGATGAGAAACCAGAAAGTAGTATCAGAGGAAGGCAGACTCTGAGCCAAAAGGATGAATATAGGAGGTGGATAGGGATCACCTACCTTTTGTGCCAGACTTTAGCATTATAATTTTAGACTTAGAAGGGACCTTAGAAGTTATTTAGCTCCAAACCCTTATTTTCTGGGTGGGAAAACTAAGATACAAAAGGTCCAAGGTCTCTCAGGTAGAAAATAGTATAGCCAGAACTCAAAAAACAGGTCCTGAGGGTCCTTAAAGTCAGTCTTTTCTAATGAAACTGCACTGTCCTGCTTTTCTGGTCTTCAGATGATCTAAGGGGTTTTTTCCCCCAAAAGTAAAATCACTTCTCAAAGGATACATTTCTGTTACATCAGAGGATATTAGGGAAAACAACAACCCTCTTAGTTTCTAAAAGACATTCCAAAAGGATGCTGGAAATTATATGTGTACACACACACATGCATACACACATGGATGTGTGTGTGTGTATGTGTGTGTATATATATATATATATATAATGTATAAATTTATTACATGCTTACTATGTGCTAAACTCCAGGCATACATATACAAGTAAAAAATAGAGTCCCTGCTCTCAAAGTGCTTACGTTTTAATGGAGCAGGGGGAAATGACATAAAATAGAGCTGGAAAATGTGTGGGGGGGTGGGGAGGGGGAGGTTGGACAGGATTCCTATGGGACCAAGGCATTCCTCCCAGGTAAGGAGGTAGAAGAGTCTGGGAGGAAGGAGACCTTGAATGAACTCATCAAGGTCTGGGGTCCTGATTTAGTGTCAGTCTGGGCCGGGAGTCAGAAGAGAAATCCAAATGATGGAGGCATCTCCCATGTGAGGAGAGATGGAGATTCAGGAAGTCCACTGTTTGAATAACCGTACATCCAACCAGGAAGAGGGTTTCAAATGGGAGAACATGCATTTGGATGTATCCATTCTGATACATTCCTTCAGAAATCAATTGTGTTCCATATCTCACCTTTGTTCTTGCTCACAAGTAGGTAGGTGATTAAAGCCCCTGCACAGTGGATTGGAGCTCTGTTCTGTCTATTCTAACTATAGTTTGAACCTTACAGTGAGAGAAACAATTAAGGCAGATTGCAGAATTCCATATTGTGTATCAGCAGGCTGTGATCACAGAATCTTGAGCACTGCCTGTCTACAGACTGCTGCCCTGGAGTCTACAATCAGACAGGCAGCCTCACCTGGAAATCATTTGATCAGAACATGGAACCACTGAGACTTCCTGCCAATGCTCAAACCCCTTCATGGTTTCTGTTCCAGTCAATCACTGTTGTGGAAATGAGAGCCAAGGACTATTCTAATTTCCAAATGACTTCACATGGTTTTGTACAGACTAGACAATATAGTCCCGCAGAGGAGCAGCCCAGAAAAGCAGCAGGCAGAAAAGCTAGACATGCTTTTGGGAATCTTGTATGAGACCTTGCCAGCAAAACTCCTCTCTGTGTTGATATGGCTAGAATATGTCAACTGGAGCTTAACAAAGGGGCTCATTTGACAACACTGCTTAACATTTTCTTGGAAAATTTTTCCAAGCCTGATGAATGATATTGTGAAGCTCCCTGAGCCAATCTTGCATAAATTATGGAGTATTAAAGTTAAAGGTAGTTCCAAGTATTCTAATTCAGTCTCCCATCAAATACAGGAAGTCCCTCTCTTCTCTGCATATTCAAATCCTATTTATCCTTTCATGCCCAACTCAAGACTATCTCAATGAAACCTCCTCTGATTTCTCTAGCTTTTAGTGACCACCCTCTTTGCTCCACTCATACCTTTTCCCTAGCTGATAACACACAATTTAGCCCTAAAGAGTCTATATGACACTCACTTTTCATTATTTTTTCATGTGGGATATAGTCTAGTCTCCCACTCAGATTATAATCTCTTTGACACACTGTTGGTACTTAATAAATACTTAACTGGTTGAAAAAGCACTTTGTCTATTTTCTTTCATTATGCCTGGGACAATTCATTCAGAGCATTATCTTTCATCACTTAAAATAAGGATATTGACATAGAAGATAGCTTTCTCTCCTTAGGAACACCAGATTTCTTCCTCTCTCTGGTAGACTGCCCCCCTTCAGTAATACAAAATGTGTTTTTTTCTTTTGAATCACTGGCTTGGCACTGCATCTAGGTCGCTCAAAGAGAACAAATAATTTTCCAAGGTGGAAGAGCACTAGAAGAATGTCAGTTAAGAACACTGAGTCCTGAATGGAAAATATTCTCCTGTGGTCACCACCAAGCCAACATTTTAATGCAAAACAATCAGTGAACTTCTAAAATGGAATGAGAATGTTTAGAAGGAGATCCTTCCTATTGTATCAAAAATCATCAATTTACCTTTCACATGCTCTGTTGCTATATGACAATAATCTGAGTTCTTCTAAGGTAGAATTCCTCTTTGACCCCAACCTTGAAGACAGAGCTATCAAGATTGAAAGGGGGGAAAGGATGGGTCCTCCAAACTAACCAACCCCGTTCCAACCCCAAATTCCCCTTAGGGTCTATTTCAGAAACCTCATATCTTACCGTTAAAGATTCATTCCTTTCACTTCAGTTCTCACAGTTACCTGTGAGAGGTAACACATGAAATCACTAACACATCTGTTCAAATGAGCATTCTTTATGATGTGGAGATGAAAAAGAAGAGTGGTCATTCCTCCTCACCTAAATCATGTCTCCCTTCTCTCAGATTCCATACAGCTCAAATCCCAACGATAAAGACCTGAAAATCTGCATCAAGGCTCCCCCTGACCTCAAGTGTTTTCTACTTTCTCACAAACATTTTTGTAATAGTCTTTGTTTAGCAGCAAGAAGTAAAAGGTGGTTTGCAGCATTTCTCCTTTTAAGATTTCCTTAAAACCAAAGTAGAATTTAAGAGCAAAAAACCACGTTGGGGGGGGGGCAGGGGCTTTGATCCACCCATCCATTAATCTACTGATTCTCATCTTCAGAAAACATAGGGAGGTTGTTTGGTATAGTGGAAAGACCACTGGATTTGGAGATGGAAGTCTTGAGTTCTGGAGGGGGAGGTCCTAGGGCCTTAATATTAATTCTTGTTCTATTCTTAACCAACCATATGACTTTGGGTAAAGCAATTGAAGCTGGATTAAATGCTCTCTCTAGTGTGACTATGCCCTATGATATGAATAAGCACTAAGAACAGGAATAGTTACTCCCATCATCCACAAGCACAGATTAAATGTCTCTTTTCATGAGGCACCATGCAGAATGAAATCACTGCTTTAAAATAACATCTAACAGAGTATCATCCTGCAGACCGGCCACTTAAATATGGGGGTAGAACAAGGATGTGCTGCCTAGTTGGAGACAAGAGGAAGCAGCAGCTGCTATCAAGGACCCATAGATGGGGACAATATCAATTGTAGCAAATAAAATGTGCACATCTGTTGATTCACAATTTATGAGGGCATCCTATTCCTCATTCATCCCTAATTCATTACCCTTAATTTTTGGTACGTGTCATGACAGTCAAGTGAAGCCCAGAGGCCACCTCTCAGAGTAATGTTTTTAAATGCATAAAATTTCATATATAACAGTATAAAGGAAACCAATGATATTTAATTTATAATATTAAATTATATATGTATATGTATATGCACACACATATGTATGTGTGTGTGTGTGTGTGTGTAAAACCACAGATCTCTCAGAAATTTATCCATGAACTCTTTGAGGGTATGTGTACCCCAAATTAAGAAACTCTCTCTTAAAGGTAATTTTCAGAACATTAGTAAACAAAATTAACATCATGAAGGACACAGGCAATGTACAGAGGATGTTGACACAAAGGACTTGGGTTCAGATCTTGATCCTACTACTTACTACTTGTGTAGCACTGGGCAAATTGCTTGGCTTCTGAAAGCTCAGCTTTCTTGTCTGTAAAAAGATAGGGACTATACTAGATGATTTCTTAGATTACATAGAACTCCTAATCTATGATTCCATTGTCATGGGGAACTTGGCTAATAAGGACCTAGTGTTTAGACCACGCACAAACAGTCTCTGCCTGCTGCCATTTCACAAGGATGCTTAGTGAGCCTGCTTCTTGAAATGGGGCACGGAGGGGCAGAACATATACCGGCATCACTCTGGCTTTTCTGCCTGCTGGAGTGACCCAAACTGTTAGACTGAAATGCTATACACACAAAAGGTTCAAACAGACAAACTCTCCTCCTCGATGTCAAGAGGCAAGAATTTCTGTGGGTATCCAGGTAGGGGAAGAGGTAGCAGCAACAGCCTGCCCCACTTGCTTTATCTCGCCAACTATCCATGGGGTTGTGAATATATGGCACCTCTTTTTTTGTCCCTGTGCTTATTCTTTCCTGACCTTAAGTGAGTATTAGATACAGTATGGGCTAGATTACAAAAATGTATGGTCTGCAAGGTCAGACAAACCATCAAAGGTCCCCTCAGCACCCAGGACCAGTAACAATAGTAGTCATGTCCAGGGAGGAGCCAGTCCTGAGGAAAAACCATCCATCAAAGGTCCCCTCAGTGACAGAGAGGAAGGATCCAGCAAGTGAAGTACCATATCCTGCAAGCAAGTGAGTGACCTCTATTGATGCTGCTACATTCAGAAGTAAACTTAGTAGGAAGACTGTTCTGTAGCAAACCATCTTAAGCTTCAGTCTACTACTCTTCCTGAGGACTGAGGGGGTCTATAAAGGGGAGAGTGAACCCCAGTTCAATGAGATACTTTTCTATTTCAGTCCTTGCTATACCTTCTCAGAAAATATCCATTTGTAAAAGCTATTGATATTAAATGGTTAACTGATATTGGGTAAGTATTAGCTGGCAGACTGATATTAGAAGCAATACGTTAGATGGGAGCTCATTAGGCAATAGTATTAGAAAAATCTTAGCCCCTCAGGATTGCCCTACGATCCTATGAGAATAAGGTTCTGAGGATGCAACCTGCTAGTCTGAAGATAGATCGGGAGAATGAGCTCAGAGCTTGTACTATACTATGAACTGTGTAAATCTATGTAGCAAAAATATTTCAGGGATTTAATAGAACACGAGTCAAGAATATAATGAGACCGTGAAGAAGAGTAATGCAATTGCAGATTACATTAATGAAAACATAACATTTTAGAACATTGCATTGGTCAGGCCACATACAAAGTGCCACATTCAATTCTGGGCATCAGAATGTAAGAAGAAATTTGACCAAATATGGCTTTCTCAAAGGAAAATGATTGAGGTAGCAAAGTGGCCATGTTATATGTTGTTCCAGGAACAAGAGAGATGTTTAGCTTGGAGAAAAGAAGACTTGAGGATAGATGTCTTAAATATTTGAATGACTATCATCACAAAGAGAGTTTAGATGTACGCATTATATTTTGAGAGACAAGAACTAGTACCAAGAAATGGAAGTTACAGTGGGGCAGATTTCAGCCTGAGACAAGGAAGGACACTGTAATTCTAGCTGATTCTGTCCAAAGATAGAATTTGATGTCTTGTTGGGCACTGAATCCATTCCCATCACCTGATAAATTTACACATGGGAGAAGGGGGTTTCAAAGGAGATTCCTGTATTTGATGGGAGACTCAATTAGAATACTTGTAACTACCTTTAACTTTAATGGAAAAGATCAGGAAGAAGAAAAAGATTGGGAAGAAGAAAAGAGGGAAAAATAGAGGAACAAGAGAAATAAAGGCATGTAAGCAGAAGCATGGTGGTTTTGTCCACAATAAGAACAACCTGTCTTTTTGAAAGCATAGCTACTGATGCATAAAGAGAGAAGAAAGGGTAGAAAGAGGGAAGACAAGCTGTAGTGAGAGCAGGAATCAGTTTAGCAGGGGACTGGTTACTGAACCCAGTACTTATGAGTATGAGAAGAGTATTCTAACATAATTCCCATGTGTAAGAAGTAGAAATCCTGCTTCTGAGAGAGTCATGATGGCTTGTAATGGAAGTACGTTGGAGAGATTCAGAACATTTCTCTGGTTCCGGTATTCTAATTCTGTGGGAAATCCAATCAGTGGCATTCTGCTCAGATTCAGTGGCAACTTCCTCATTACAAGAGGCTAAAGGGGAACTCATAACTCAATTATGCTACATTATAATTGAATGAACTGAAGGCAAATTGAGATAGAGAGCTTAAGGAATGTATGTAAGGTCATATAGTTCTTAAATTCTAAGGGTGGACCTTGAATCCAGGTCTAACAAATTCATTTTTTTCCTCTCTGTTCTATGCTACCTCTCCTAGAAGGAGCTGTACAGTAGAAGAAAAACAAGGTGACCTTGAATTAAGAATTCCTAAAAGACTGATATCTCAGAAACATGGCCAGCCAATGTCTGTCACCAAACTAGAAGCCCTAGAAGGAATTCATGGAAAGAAACTAATGGAAAGACAAGACAGGCATGATAGAGAAATAGTGACAGATGTTGATGGGGCTATGGGCAAAGAGGAACATTAATGGATTGTAGATAGATTTGTGTAATGGTTCAACCATTCCAGAAAGTAATCAGAGAGGAGGCTAGGTGGTGCAGTGGATAAAGCATCGGGCCTGAATTTAGGAGGACCTGAGTCCAAATCTGGTTTCAGACACTTGGTACTTACTAGCTGTGTGACCCTGGGCAAGTCACTTAACCCCAATTGCCTCACCAAAAAATAAAAATAAAAAATGATGGGGCCCTGTTGAGATCCAAGTCTTTTATCCTATGATTCTATATGGTCTTATTTCCTCTCTATAAAACCCTGTGAAGCAGGTAGAACAACCACACCCACATTTTAGGGAACATTTTAGCTCTGTATAGTGGCAGAGTTAGGCTTCTATCTCTAGAATTTCAGTCCTTTCTCCATCAGACTTGGAGTCATCATTGTCATCTTTGTTATCTTCATTTTTGTTGTCTTCGTCGGCTTCATCATCTTCTTCATCTTCTTCTTCTTCTTCTTCTTCTTCTTCTTCTTCTTCTTCTTCTTCTGCTTCTTCTTCTTCTTCTTCTTCTTCTTCTTCTTCTTCTTCTTCTTCTTCTTCTTCTTCATCATCATGCCAGCAATGACATAGTTCTTTATGGTTTACATATTAGCTTGTTTTGTCCTCACAACAACCTTGGGAGGTAGGTAGATTATTATTCACATTTTACGGATCTGAAAAGAGGCATAGAGAAGGTGCTTAAAGATCCTTAAAGAAGAGTCACAAAGGTAAGGGGATATCTGCAGAAGAATTTGAACTCAGGTCTTCCTGAGTCCAGGTCTGGCACTCTATCCATGGTACCATTTAGCTGCTGACTAAATACTAGGACCAAGCTATGACTGGTACACTGACTTCCAATGGTAGCCATGATGGCTGCTTCTACATAATGGAAGAGTTACTGCAGAGCTCAAGTTGGCTGACTTCATTAAAATCAACGAGAGGCAGAATATCTTATTACATATAGGAGAGAATCAGGCTTAAAACCATGAAGACCTGCATTCAAGTCCCACTTCTGCCTCATGATAAACTCTGTGATTGACCTTGGGCAAGTCCCTTAACTTCTCACTGTTGTAGGTAACTTGCTAAGATTATAAATTGCAGATCTAGTGCCTTCCCAATTCAGTTGAGGGAAACCTAAGATGTGAGAGTGAGGAATTGCTTATTCCAGTTATAAGGAACATTATTAAATTACCCCTCCCCCAAATTCTGAAAACAAAATTAGTTCCTCTTAAATTTTATATCACACAGTATCTTTCTGTTTTTTGTGGTTGTATTTTGGAAGGAGGAGAGTGGGAGTGGGGCATAGCATGACGAACAGAGGGGGAAGATAGCTGAAATGCTCACTCATTTGGAGAGTGTACTATAGCAAGAACCTCATTAATAGGATCAACATCTGGAGAAATAAATGGCCATACCTCTATTTATATTCTGTTAGATAGTATATTTGGAATATAATGGATTTGAATATTTTTTTAAACTGTAGCCATTAACCTAAATTTAGAAACTGGAAATGATTAAGAGAATCTGCCAATATATAGAGAAGGAAAAAGGGAATGGAGACATGAATGGGTTAGTGGAGATGGAACACAGACAACACAGTGAAGAGGAAGATGACGAGGAGTGGGGGCATAGAGATTCATGGGATGGCAGTGTTCCCAGCAATTAGAATGAGATGTTCTTTGCAGGTTTCCGGTATTCTCTTAACAGCTCCACTCCTGGGACTACTCCTGCGACCTTAAAAGAAAAAAAAACAAAAACCCTAAGCTCTCTGTGCCTACACACCAAGCATTTCTCAGAAGTAGTCATTAAGGTTTAATTCAGCAGAGTATCTGCTACACTTGGAGAGCATGATGAGAATTCTGCTGAACAGGGGTTCCCCAGGGGACTCCAGGACACAAAGGTGCCCAATTTGGGGTGATGTGGACCCTTATATTGAGCTGTAGTCTCACAAAAGCCATGCTATCTTCTTCCAGGGGAAGGCCTGTAATAATTGCATTATCATTGGGATAAGTAACAAGGCAATAGCTTAGTTTTATAGAAACATTTTAGATAATTTAATTAATTGAAATACTAAACAGTTTAATTATGGCCCTAAAATTCCTGGAGTACCATGATAGCTGTGCCAAGAAGTTGGTTCTTGAGAATGGTTTTTGGTCTTGTGCATTCCTAGGCTGAAGTGTACCTGAGCTTGTCCTGTCTTACAAGTTACATAGGAATCTATTGGATGTTCCGGCTTCTGAATCATCTGAATTCTGCATATGAGGCCTAATCTATTTCCTAGTATATAGCTGGCCAATGAGCTCAAGTCATTGCATCTTGACAGTGTCTAACTCTGGTTTTGGAGGAAGGAGATCATATATTGTCTACACACACACACACACACACACACACACACACATAAACACAATACACATACAAATGGTATACATGAACTATGTGTTTTATGTGTATATACTATATATAAACTATAAATACATATACATTCCTACTCAATATATTTAGTATATATGTATGTATACATACAACTTCTACATGCATATGTAACTACATGTGTGTATACACATATATTTTCTTAATATAATGTAATGTATATGTATTCTATATACCATATAAAATATATTGTACATATTAACTGGGTACATATATACACACATATATACACTTTATTTCCTTTATTTCCTTAGGGGTGGAATTTTTAGCTTAATTCATCTAGTGCCTATTATATGCAAAGTTGGCCAGCTAGGTGGCTCAGTGGATAGGATGCAATGCTAGGTCTAGAGTCAGGAAGACTCATCTTCCTGAGTTCAAATGTGGCTTCAGACAATTACTAGCTGTGTGATCCTGGGCAAGTCACTTAACCTTGTTTGCTTCCGTTTTTATCTGTAAAATGATCTAGAGAAGGAAATGTCAAACGACTCCAGTATCTCTATCAAGAAAACCCCAAAGGAGGTCATGAAGAGTTGGACATGACTGAAAAAATGACTCAACAGCAACAATAATAATGTGCAAAGTACTGTGCTAAGTCTGGGATATGAAGAAGCAGACAGTCTTACCTGCCCCCAAGTAGCTTGTGTTCACACTGGGAAGATGAGTCATGAACACAAAACATTTAACTTATGTATATATGTGTGTGTGTTGATGTAGACATACATACATACATACATATATATATATTTGTATATATAAAATTGCTGACCAAAATGAGTGATACTGACTATAAGTGCTTACAGAATTCAGAGGAAGGAGACCAAAGATCATTGCAGACCAAAGATCATTCTTGTCAGAGAAGACAAAACAAATTTGAATAGTTCCGCATTTTCTCCATAGACCATTATTGCTCCATCTACCATCTGCCCCAAGCAATAGTCCTGCTGTTCTTTCAGTCTCCTTTCTTCTCCAAGATAGGTTAAAACATACACCCCGTTGTGCTGAGCTGTCCTCTCTAAACTCTGCTCACTCTGAGATTTAGCACTCCTGAAACAATTCTTAAAGGATTGTGATGGATGTTTGTGTTTATCCTCTATTACTGGTCCTTAGCCCTTTCTGGCTATAGCAGCCAGTGAGAGCAGGCTACCCCTTACCCTTGTGGTGGGGGATACAGGGAATCTCTGAGTTAGTCAGTTTAGATATTGCTATGCTCCAAAGGACTCATCCCATATTTCTCCTATTTGAAATTGCCGTCTCAGCAGATAGGAAGGGTGCATTTTTACAAACACAGTCCTCATCCCCAATGGAATTCTGCATCCCAAATTCCTAACAGTTCTCTGTGGTTTTTATGGAGGCAAAAGCAGTGTCCTTTCACTTGCTTCCTCAGTGTCCTACAGTAAAGCCTCAAAAGAGCCAATCATGTGCAATTCACATGTTCAAATGAAAATCACAGTTATCTCCAAATACAAATTTTTGCAGATTCAACAAAATGAGAAACATTTTACAAAGTTCACCAAATATTTCTGCTTACTTGGCCTTCGCTGAATAGGGCCATTCTTAATCTACAAGCAAAATAGAAAGCAAAGACAAAGAAAACTGGCCTCCATCTAGAAGAGAAACCTGGTCCATATATTGAGCTTTCTAAATTACATGGAGCACTCCAGCAAGAATTTGGAATGTGGGGTTTCCTGAGATGAGAAACTGTCATGAGTGGGACTCATCTTACCATTCTCTCAGTGCATATGGCTATCTAAATGGGCTCTGTACTAAAAGTGTCCATTTCTGCATAGGACATACCTCTAGGCAATCTTCATAGAGGGCCAGGTAATTTTCTATTGGTCCCTTATCCCAAAGGGCATCTAAAATTCCCCCATGGATCCTTGCCAGGGTGAACCAAATGGAATTGCCAGCTCACCTATCAGGACAAGAAGACAAATTGGTCCCTTAAAGAAGCAGTAAGAAATGTTAGCTAATTCCTAATATGCAATGCTGTTTCATTGATCCATTTATGTATATTATTTCTTTTGAATAAGGTATATTCCCTTCCAGAGCACATATGTTGTCACCAATAGACCCCACTTTACCCTCTAGAAAATTGCAATTTTCTTCATCCACTTCTTTTTTAGTTAAAAGCCCTGTGGGTTAGATTTGTTAAGATCTTTATGCTGGGTTCATACATTTTATAAAAATAAATCAATAAACACTTATTAAGTGCCTACTGTGTACCAGGCACTATGCTAAGTAAGCCTTGGGGTTACATAAAGAGGCAAAAGATAGTCCCTGTCTTTAAGGAGTTTACAATATAATGGTGGAGACAATGTAAAAACAAATATATACCAAGCAAACCATATACAGGTTAAGTAGAAAATAATTACGAGAGGGAAAGCAGTGGAATTAAGAGGTGTTAGGGAAAACTTCTTGTAGAGGGTGGGATTTGTGTTGGAACTTAAAGGAAACCAGGGAATAAGATATATTGCATCTCTGGTCACTATTCCTATTTTTAAGTCATAGTCAAAAATTAAATTCCCTTTGTCAGATACCATCAGCTGAATCAGCTGCACCTGTCTCCTGAAGCCCTTATCTTCTAACACCAATAATGATAACAAATACCATGGTTCTCATTTTCATTCATTCATCAGGTCCTATCATTCTTTTGGGGGGGGCAGGGAAGTGAGGGTTAAGTGACTTGCTCAAGGTCACACAGCTAGTAAGTGTTAAGTGTCTGAGGTTGGAATTGAACTCAGGACCTCCTGAATCCAGGGCCCGTGTTTTATCCACTGCACCACCTAGCTGCCCTCAGGTCCTATCATTCTTGTTATGAAAACAAAGCAAAAATTTTTGATGCTTTCCTATTTCAAAGCAAACAGTGTGTTTATTTATGTGTTATATGCCTTGTTTATATAGTTATTTGCATGCTGCTTCCCCCGTTAGTTTTTTAGTTCCCTGAGAGCAGGGATTGTCTTTTGACTTTAGTTGTATCTCCAGCCCTTAGCACAGTGCCTGACACATAGTAAGTGCTTAATAAATTTAATAATCGACTGACTGACTGAAACTCAAGGTTCTCCACAATCTGGTGCCAATCTACTTGTCCAGATTTCGCTTTTTACTTTAGAGAAGTAAAGACTTGTTCTCTATTCCAAACACACTGGAATATTGTTTGTCCCTTATTCTCATTATGTCTTTTCCTGATTCTATGTTTTTACTCATGCTGTTCCCCAGGCCTTGAATGTTCCCCCAAACCTCTTATATCCATGAGTAGGGGGCATAATATCTCTTCAAATGTATTTGATAAGGCCCATAAAAAAGGGGAAAAAAAGAGAATTTTCACACAGGTTAAAATAGCAAAATGATCTATATTTAAAAGTGTTAAATTAATTGTTAGTTATAAGGGAAAAGGTGAGAAACATGTCAATTACAGTCAGATCTGGACCCCCTTACCAAACTCCTTGGCAGAATTCTTAGAGGAAATGGGTTACTGCTTTCTGATTTCCTTCCTTTGACAAAGTGTAGAAAACTAACCCAGAATTATTGAATAGTGTTGTTTTTGAATGGTGGGTATTTAACTTGAGTTGGGTTAGTCTCCACTTTCTTGCTGATCTCTCCCTTCTCTTCCCACCTCCTTCTGAGTATTCCTTGCATTTGTGGGTTCCCCTTTTTGGATCTTGGCTGCTTGCACACTTGCAACTGTCCTGAAATCCCTTCATCCTCCTGAATATAAATTTCCTTATCTTAAATGACATTGTGGACAATAAGGTGGACTTGAAGTTAGGAAATCCTTAGTTCAAATTCTTCCAGTAAGTATTGGCTGTATAACCATCACTTAACCTTTCCCTAGGTGAGGCTCATTGTCCTTACCTATAAAATGGGGACAATAATAGCACCTACCTCCCAGGGCTGTTATGAATGAATGAAGGGAAAAGGATTTATTAAATGTTCACTATGTGCCAAGTAGTATACTAAGTATACAAATTTAGAAAAGCTAGAAGATTCCTGCTCTCAAAGAGGTCACACTAGAATTGGAGGTGATAGTCCATGGAAGAAAACTTTGTTGTAGGGCAGATGGGTTCAGTGATGGGGCAGATGGCAAGACCCAGAGTTCCTTAGTTTATTTTAGTAGAATACAGAGGCAGAACAGATGGTCAAGTTTTGTGGTTCTTCATCTATCAGAAGGAACGAAATTGTTGACTTCCATCTTGTTTAAACCTTGTGAGTAGTCAAGCAGCCCAGGCAATGGGGAATGCAAAGTGCTAGGGCATCCTTAGTATTGTTGTTCTTCCCCAGAACCATTATAGTTCAGGGACTCTAGGGAAGGCTCAAGAGGAGGAGAAAGGAGAAGGGGTTTGTTGGCCCTATTGATGACAGCTTGGTCTGATGCTAAGCTAATCTGGACTGTGAACATGAAATGAGAAATATATGAAAAAGCACTTTGCAAACCTGGAAGTGCTATGTAAATGTTTACTCTTCGTATTATTATTATGGTTATCATTAATAGTAGTAGTAGTAGTATATGCAAAATGTAGAGATTAATGTCTAAAGGTTCCTTCCAACTTTTAGCATTATAGGAAGAGGAAGGATGGGAACTCTGAATCTGCTCTTTTCAATATACCAAAGCTGCCTTAAGGTGACAAATGACCATGATGTCTTTGTTGACTGTGACTCATCAGATTCAGATCTAACATGAAAAGGAGGGTACAGTCATATTCTAACCCCGCCAAAAATCCCACACTGAACTTCTCTTGCACCAGATAGGATACCATGTGACTCCAAAAT
Organism: Dromiciops gliroides; assembly: GCF_019393635.1. Taxonomy (NCBI): domain Eukaryota; kingdom Metazoa; phylum Chordata; class Mammalia; order Microbiotheria; family Microbiotheriidae; genus Dromiciops; species Dromiciops gliroides. The sequence continues at coordinate 83,319,261 of NC_057865.1, forward strand.
GGGCTGGATGGGGATCCCTAAGCTTCTAGGTTGCATCTTCTGTTGACCTCCCATATTTTTAATAAGGGATACAGTTGGGCAACACATAGATGCTGGAGACGACAGCTTACTCCACTGTGATGAGCCTTTCCTGATTGTTGGTGACAATGAATTAACCCCAAGAATCACCCTTCTAAACCAATTAGTTTTTGCTTCCCTCTCTCCTCTTCCTTGAGAAGATTCTTGGCAGCTGAAAGTGGCACAGGTGCACAGATTACATAATTAAATTTAACAAGCTTCACAATGTGATTGACCAGGTGTGGAAAAGGGGAAAAAAATTCTTTTCGTTTTTAAAGATTTGATGGAAAAAAATCCTCATTAATTCTCCATTGCCTCATTCTAGCCTTCCCCAAGAAATTAAATTTGTGTTAATTTGATACCAGTCAGGAAGCTCGGTTTATGAGCAACCAAGGAAAGGAAATCCTAGCATCAAATTAGGCTAAGGCATGCTCTGCTGAAAATAGAGCTGGCACCTGAGAGTCAGCCTGTAGTTAGGGCCCACGGATGGGCTTTGGGGCAGCCACTGGGAAGAAAGGTGGGGACCTGCTCTGTCTCCCTGGGAGCACAGAAAGGAGTGTTTTGTAGCATTAATGATCACCTACCTGGGCCTCATAGAGATCCACTTGTCCAAGGCAATAACCAGTAGAGCAAAAAAAAAAATCATTCTTATGTATTTTATCCTACATATTGACTAGAATAGCATGCCCTAGTTTAAAAAGAAGGCATTTAATAGGTAGGACATTTTTTTTTCTGTCATAGAACTTATTTGGACTGGTAATCTTCCATTTTTTAAAATGTAAGTGGTATCTTTTTTTCTCCCTGACATAAATTGGGCAGTGGAAAGTGGGAGAAGTTAAGGTCAGGGTGAGTGGCCCTGGGGACAGGCTAAGTGACTTCCCAATCCATGTATGGGAGGCAAACAATAGACATATTTCCTAATTTATACTGCATTTTCCTATAAATCAATCAGTTGATTACTAGCATTTTATTCTAAATTTTCCCGTGAATAAATGAATTAGTCAGGTGTGTGTGTGTGTGTATTTAAGGACTTACTTAGGAGGCACAGATCACTGGGTTTGGAGACAGGAAGAACTGTGTCCAAACTTGGCCTCAGATACTTACTAGTTTTGTGATCTAGGCAAATTACAAATCTGTTTGCCTTGGTTTCCTCAGCTATAAAATGAGGAGAATAATAAACATCTACTTCCCAGATTGTTGTGAGGATCAAATGAGATACTATTTGTGGATGCTCTGTACAGTACCTGGCATGTAGTAGACATAATGCATGTATGCACATATATTATATTAAATACATTATATATATATAGTTAAATATAGCAGTTCATTCTAATATAACTATATTTCACATATTTCAGGTACTATGAGAATTGCTGGAGATACAAAGACACAGGCATATACATCCTCCTTTTCTTATCGCCACTTATTAAAATATTTTTTCTTCAGAGCCTAAATCAAATGCCCCTTATGTCTTGAAACCTTCCCTGATTCCCCCAGATGAAAGTGATCTTTCCCTCCTCAAATGTCCTTAGAGCTCGTGGGGGTCTCTCCTTTGCTAGTGTCACATTTTATCTTGAATCATACCTATTCATGTATGTGTTACATTCTCCTCAACCCACCTTGGCCAAGAATCAAAAAACAAAAGCAGATATCTTCTGAGCATCTCTCTTCTACACTGTGGGACTGGAATGTTACTACTAGACACTAGATAGGCATGTGCCATATAGATTTATGAGATGTGCCAGGGCTAGATGACCACTTGTCACTCACAACAGAGAACTCGTGCAGGGGCAGGTTGGACTTAATGGCCTCAGATATCCCCTCTGAGATTCTGTGACCTCCTCAATGAGATGATTGGTTTTTAGGAAACTTCCTGCTCAGTTGGCTCCTTGCAGTCCCATTCTGGAGCTCTCTAGGGTAGCATTTCATGGCAGCACAATAAGAAGTACCGTTATCCATTGGAAAGGAAACTGTGCCTGAGAGCCAGAGGACCTGGCTTGCAGCAGTTATATCACTAAGTAGCTGTTAGTCAGGGGCCTCAGTCAGGTGTCCAAGTTTGTTGACTTCAGTGCTCATGTTTGGGTTTGATTTGTCATGTCCTAGTTCTATCTTCCCCTGTAGTGAATGTGTGCTGTCACCAGGTGGCAGGAGCATCATGTGCTCTGAATGTAGAGACTCATTTCTGATCCAATGATGGCCTAAAATATCCTTCCGCCACATTACTAGCAATGCAACCTCACCCTTCTAGTTTTATAAGAATAGAGTTCTAGTTATTATAATTGAGAATTTGATGAAGTAAACAGTGATAAGGAGCACAAGCAGAACTTTAGGTGGAAAATCAGAGGATGCACTTGGAATTGTACTGATACTCGACTTTTCTCACTGTACAGTTCTCTGGGTCTGACACTCTTGTCTTTTGGAAGTCAGGAGGTTTTTCCTTTCTAAGTAATCATTTGCTTAGCAGATTTTGTTAGTACCTTTATTGAGGATATCTTTCCTATACCCTCCTCCTCCTTTTCTCTCTCCCTTTCTCTTCCCTTCCAACTTTTTCCCCCTTTTTCCACACATACACACACACACACACACACTTCTATACACATGCACATCCAATAAACACTCATACAAATACATACATTCATAGTACTTGATTATTCAACTGAAAAATCCTCTCTGAAATTTAGCTTTTGATAAGAATATAGCCAACTTTCAAAACCTGCAAAGATCCATTAAATATTACAATTTAAACCATTGTCATCCAAGTGATTTATCTAATTTTTCTGTGCTGAAGTTTCCACATAAATAAAAATGGGAATAATTGCCTTGCTGTTTTGAATAATGAAAATAAAATTGAGAATAATAACTATACTAATTACTCAGCTATATGATAATAATAACATGTCCTGCCCTGCAGTACCAGTAAGAAAAAAAATATGAAAGATTTCAGGAAAAAATATCTTTAAAACAAAAAAAAATATTCTTCCCTATAAGGTAAAAGATTCTTTGGGAGGAATAACAGAAAATTTGTCTTTATAAAAGACTTCCAGGGCCTTCCTGTCTTGATTCACAGGATTATTTTAAAGAAAGCACTTTTAAACTTAAAATATATAAATGGCAGCTGTTTTGATTATTTCCCTTGGGTGGTTATTAAGTTAAAATAAGATAATATATGTAAAATCCTTTTGGAAGGTTAAAAATTTCTATTAAAATGAGTTCTTTGAAAGAAATTGATTGGCTTCCTGCTTCCTTTGTATTTTAACGTGGTATCTTATCCATGTGAGTGTTCTTTCCAACATAGCTATCCCATTCCACCCATGCCTTCTTATTCTATGAGATTCTTATTCATGTTCTCCCATAGGTCCTCCACAGAAGACCCAGCTAGCATTATGGAAATCTTCCCAGATGAGAGAACCTTCCCTAATAGGTTACCTTGTGTCTACTCTGTATCTTCTTTGTATCAGTTTATGTACATGTTTTCTTCTCTGTTAGAACATAAATTCCTGGAGGCAGCCACTATTTAATTTTTTTTTCTTTGTATCTCTGGTCCTTACCATAGTGATTGGCACATTATAAGCACGTTAAAAAAGCTTATATATTATATTATTTATTTATTTAGGCAGGGCAATGAAGGTTAAGTGACTTGCCCAAGGTCACACAGCTAGTAAGTGTCAAGTGTCTGAGGCTGGATTTGAACTCAGGTCCTCCTGAATCCAGGGCTGGTGCTTTATCCACTGTACCACCTAGCTGCCCCCAAAATGCTTATTCATTGATTTATTGATTTTTATATTTTGAGAGGACCAGTGGAGCTCTTAGACTGTAGATTTGTTGTCTCTGTAGTGCATGAGCAACCCACTTTTCTTTTCCAATCATATCTTTGTTCATTCATTCATATCCCTATTGCCACTTCTTAAACATACATTATCATTAATTATATGTTATCAGTATGAGTATGTTGCAGTTTACTTATGCCTATATAGCAGTGCTGTAACTAGAAATTTCAACACCCAGGGCAAATTCAACCAAGGACATGGGGAATGGAAACAGCGTGACCCCACTGTTGGTCATGTTCAGAGAGTGGGCAGCATGTTCCTCAGAGAGTCAAGTTCATACCCCTGCAGCAGCACCGATGGACTCACCACCTCTCTCCTGACTGATCATCTGATAACCCTCTCCAGGGGGGATTGCAGGGCAAGAGAAAGCAGTCAGGATGGAATGTAGTTGTGGGGGAAGTAAAGGCCTATGACAGGGGTGCAACTGCATTAGTAGCCTAAAGGGGGAATTACCTGGGGAGAATGAGAGAGTGGGAGAAGTTGTGGCAGGAGTATATGGCAGGGTAAGTTTGGAGCATGGTCAGGAGAAGGAAGCAGTCCACTCCCCTTCCTCCTTCCTCGCCTCTGGCCCCGTATTGTCTGTCTTTAGCACTGTGAGGCAAGTTCCAATCTTCTGCCTCAGTTATGGCTCTCATTTCTCCATTATCCTTTCTTGGGGATCATGGAATTCTAAAGGCATTGGCCATGGTGCCTATAAAAGTTTTACCCAAATAATGCAATTACCACCAAAATAAAAAAGACCAAAAAAAAGTTTTAACTAGTGAACATATAATCTCCTTGCCACATAAAGTTGGGAACCAAGGACTACAGCATTTTAGAATACAAAATCATTTGTAACACTCCTGTGGGGGAAGATGAACTCTAAGATCTCTTGAAGCTCTAGATCTCTGCTTCAGCCATTCTTTTTTTGGGGCGGGGGCAATGAGGGTTATGTGACTTGCCCAAGGTGACACAGCTAGTAACTGTTAAGTGTCTGAAGTTGGATTTGAACTCAGGTCCTCCTGAATCCAGGGTCGGTGCTTTATCCACTGTGCCACCTAGCTGCCCCCCAGCCATTCTAAGATTCTATGTAGTGCTGTCTTTTATGAATAGTCAAAAGCAAAAGAATGAAAAGAAAGCATGGCATAAGACACAAAGGCGCCAAGAGTGCAAGAGCTTGATCTTGCACTTGATCCCAAGAGTGTTCAGATCTGAAAATGGAAGAACAACAGATAGACATGAAATGGGAAGGAAATTACCAGCGTTTTTATACCAACTTTTTTTCATCCTAAGTGTCAAAAGAATTTCCAAATTTCGAGTCTTAATACAACACATTCTTATATGCTATAGGTTGGGAAGAGGGGCTGGACCCATCTGAATGAGGAAATCCCACTGGAGGCAACAGAGCCTCAAGACTTTGGTAGATTTGATTTATGAGATATCTCAATATCATAGTTGCAGGTAAATAATAATAATTTTTAAAACTCCCCAAAGTTTATTTTTTGGAAAAATTAGGATGTCTTCCACAGTGTCTTCCATATTCAGAACAGTGTTGCTACCTTACAAGATCCAGCTTGATCAATAATCAATAAACATTTATTATGTGCCTACTATGCAAGTCTATCAACTTTTAAGTGCCTTTGTTGTTGTTGTCCAGTCATTTCAGTCATATCTGACTCTTTGTGACTCAATTTAGGGTTTTCTTGGCAAAACTACTGGAGTGGTTTGCCATTTCCTTCTCCAGATCATTTTACAGATAAAGAAACTGAGGCAAACAGGGTAAAGTGACTTGCCCAGGGTCACACAGCTAGTAACTGTCTGCTGTCAGATTTGAATTCAAGTCTTTCTGACTCCAGGCCTGGCTCTCTTTCCATTTTGCCACTTAGTTGTCCCTATTAAATGCTTACTATGTGCCAATCAACATTTATTAAGTACCTAGTATGTGCCAGGAACTGTTCTAAACACTGGGAATACAAAAAGGCGCAAAAAGACAGTCTCTGCCTTCAAGAAGCTTACAGTTTAATGGCAACAAAATGCCAACAGGCTAATACAAAGCAAAATATATACAGGATAAATAAGAAATTAACAGAATCAAAAAGGGTTGGGGAAATGTTTTCAGTCAAAGATGGGATTTTAATTGAACTTGAAGAGAGAATCAACTTTCTTCTGTTAATGATGGCAGCATTTTATTTGCAAACCATCTGGATGGGAAGCCTTTTTTTTAGGGGAAGTACACTCCTCAGAAATTTATTTCCTGATCCCACATCATCTCTTACTTAATATGTGCCTATATGTGTATGTAAATACATGTTATGATTTACTTAAATTTGACTAGAGGCCCATTGAGAGAAGGTACTGAAGGAAAGTCAGTTCTCCTAATGAATCTTCCTCTCTGACAGATATGGACATGGTCTCTCTCTCTCTCTCTCTCTCTCTCTCTCTCTCTCTCTCTCTCTCTCTCCCTCCCTCCCTCCCTCCCTCCCTCCCTCCCTCTATGAATGAAGCTCAGCTCACTCAGGCATTCAGAGTTAATGTGTTATAATTACAGGGTTTAAGAGCAATGAAAAGTTAATCATCAGTGTTTGGGAAAACGATGTCACCCTTGGTTCCTGCAATGAATTCTTTTACAGCATAGATGGAATCAATATGACCTCATGCTTTGTCAGACTTTTTCATCAGCTTGGGTGACTGCTTAATAAAGCCCAAAGAGCAAGGCATTGACACACAGCACAAGCCTTAGGTTTTGTAATTCAGCTTTGTGTAAGTCTTGAGGGCTTGTTTGTGTGTTTACAAATGTTTTTAATATGGATGTCTAAAAGAGAACATCTGGTGGATATGTGTGTGTCTGTTTGTAAAACCTAGCAACAACAACAACAACAACAACAAAATCTTGGCATAAATTATGTACATCATGACGGTGAGAGCTGTCCAGGAATGCAGTTCTGGTGCATCACGTCCACGAGGCTTAAAGACCTGTGCGGATCTGTGATCTCCCTCCACATCACAGATTCCTCCTTCCACTGGGAGAGAAGACAGCCCATTTATGGGTTTTTCATCCTGTGTAACCTGAAGCCAATGCCCTTCTACAAGCCCTCCAGGTAGTCATTAACCTAACAGTTATTAAGTCCCTACTATGTGCTAGGCACTGTGCTAATCTCCATAGAAGATCCAATGAGTCAATCTGCAAGCATTGATTAAGGCACTTACTATTTACCAGGCACTGTGATAAGTGATGAAGATGCAAAGAAAAAGAAAGAAAAAGCATCCCTGCCCTCAAGGAGCTTACTTTGGGGGGGGGGCAGGGCAATGAGGGTTGAGTGACTTGCCCAGGGTCACACAACTAGTAAGTGTCATATGTCTGAAGGTAGATTTGAACTCAGGTCCTCCTGAATCCAGGGCTGGTGCTTTATCCACTGCATCACCTATCTGCCCCCAAGATTACATTTTAATTGGGGAGTCCATGTGTATATAAACAGGTATACATACACACATATATGATATATACAGAGTTCATAGAAGGAAGACAGTAGCAGATGGTGGGGAACAGAAAAGGCATCCTCCAGAATATGGATTTGAAAGAAACCAGGAATTCTGTGAGGTGGAGGTAAGGATGAAGGGGATTCTGGGCACGGTGCAAATGTGTGAAATGAACATTATGTATGAGGAACATCAAGATGCCTGTACTGTAGTTAGGTGATTGTACTGTAGGTTATATACAGGGAGATAATTGTAAGTAGACTGGAAAGATAGGTATCAAGTTTTGAAGAATTTTAAGCACCAGACAGGAGTTTTTATTTAAGTCCACAGGTAATAGATAGGAAGTCACTGGCGTTTATTGCGGAGAGGGTGCCATGGTCACACCTGAACTTTATGGGGAAAAAAAATTGTCAGCTATGCAGAGGATGTTTTGGAAAGGGGAGAGGCTTGAGGTTGGGAGACCATCCAATGACTTGGGGCTTTCTTTTGGCTCTTAATAATTATGTAGCCTGAGGGGACAGCTAGGTGGACAAAGCACTGGCCTTGGATTCAGGAGGACCTGAATTAAAATTCAGTCTCAGACACTTGACACTTACTAGCTGTGTGACACTGGGCAAGTCACTTAACCCTCATTGCCCAACAAAACAAGCAAATAATAAATGAATGGATAAATAAATGAATAATTACTCAATTAAACAAACAAGTAAATAAAATTATGTAGCCCTCTGTCCATTTTCTTTTATTCTCATGATATAACAGACTAATATTCTACTCTGGTGAGATAAGTCCTGGATTGTGACATTTTAAAAAGTTACTACTTAGATATAAGTTATAAAAATAAAATGAAATGGAATGATATAATATGATATGATATAATAATATAGCAATATACATTTATTTAGAACTTATTTTGTGCAGGGCACCATTTCAGAAGGGTTTGAAAAATATTTAAGAATAAGTTAGTTAAGGATTCCAGTGTAAATGATTAATAGTAACTAGGTGGGAGAATGGATAGAAGGCTGAACTTGGAAGTCAGGAAGATTTGAGTTCAAATCCTGCTTTAGACACTTACCAGTTGAATAACCCTAGTTAATACACTTCACATATCTCAGCCTCAGTTTCCTCCTCTGTGAAATAGAGATAATGATAGGACCTAGCTTATAGTGTTTTTATGATAAAATGATATAGCCTATGTAAAATATTTTCAAACCTTAAAGAGCTGTGTAAATTTTGGGTATTATCATTCCAGATGGGTAAGTGGATATATTAATATTAGAGTTGAAACATGCTTAGATCTTTCCTTGATTTCATTAACATATGGAAGACCAAGCTTCAGAAATGGGTGATCACCTTTCACAGAATTAGAGCCTCATTGTCATTTTTAGCATAGACCCAGCATCATTTGTGAGGGCAAAGAGCTGCTGTTGGGAGAGTCAAGGTCAGCAACAGTGGATGTAGAGCAACCAATATAAGTCCAGGTGAATTAGAAGGTAGAGTAGACCAGGAGTCAGTGACAGAGTAGGTCGGGATGGGTAGAGGGGCTATGTAGAAGGATCATCCAAAGTCTGAGCAAGTAACCAAGGGTCAGGAATCCTGTTTGTAGGATAGAATAAATGGGGTAAGAAGAAACAAGAGCACACCTCAGTATCGAGACACAGTCGCTGAAGTCATCACCAGCCCCTGCTGGATGTTTCTGTGGTTTCTGTGGGGCAAAGGACAGGCCCACTCAAGTGGATGTAGAACTGCATAAGTGGGAAGATGGCAACATCTGGCTAAAAGGGCATGGAGGAATTGAAGAGGAATAACAGCTCTTGTTGAGAAGATCCTTCAAATAAGATACCAGGCTCCATAGCTAAAAGGAACATTAGAGACCGTGCCAAACATTTTAGGGATGAGAAAACTGAGCCCTGGAGAGTTTGTCCCTTAGCAGAGGCCCCTGAAAGGTTAACTTACTTGCCAAGGTCATAACCAATCTCCTTGTAAGAGTTAATTTACCCAATTTTGAAACTTTGCCCTTGGACTGAGTTGTCTTGATTGGTGGGTGAGTAGGCACAAACTCATCCCACTATATCTGACCTCAGTCCATGATTCAAATCCCATCCAGTAGGAAACAAGAGCCCACATAAATGTCCTACCATCTAATGCGTCAACTCAACCCTTTTCCAACTCTTATTCAAGGACCAGTGATCTAACCAACATTCTTATTGTTACTGGAAAGTGGATAACCATTTAGTAACGCTCCCATTCCGTTACTCATCAGACTAAAACCCCCTTTCCCAGTCTCCACTCCTCTATGTGTTGTCCTTTGAATTAGATTTGAAGCTCTTTGAGGGGAAGTACTGCCTCTCTTTTGTATTAGTGTCATCAGAGCCCAGTGCAGATGTGTATGTAAATAACAAATGCTTTTTCATTAAAAATATTCATTTATTCACATGGGTAGTAAGTGGTAGAATTGGAATTTCAATGATAATAAATTTTTAAGGGGAGAGATGCATGTTATCCTTAGGCCTTGGGTAGTGCTTTGTACATAAATCAGTGCCCTTAAAATAAGATGGAATGGAGAAATGCAAGCAGCTGTGATGTTTAAAATCTAAATTGTGGTTGCCTTAAATCAGAAGCTTCAGCTCCAGTCTAGCCTAGAGTTCCAGCCTGGTTGGGTTCTTCCTGAAGTCCTCCTCCACGAGCCTGCTTTAATCAGCAAGCTGTTTGTGGAAGCTTTTTTATACATCTGGAACAGAGGCGGTCCTTACACACTGCTTCAAGGTGATTGGTTGGCATCATCCAAATCCATTGTCTTTGAAGGTGTTCTCAAGTTGAGTTCACAGTCTAGTTTCTGAGAACAATACCTTCTTAAGTGATAGCCAGTTGTGATTACAATCCAATTAACTTGAAGTAGGCTTAATTAGTCAATCACTCTCACTTGATTCAATCAGTATAGATTAATCTCCAGGTGGGTCTTTGAGTATCTGCTAAATCCCATTATTTCATCACACAGCCATTCATTTATTATTTTATTTCACTGACATGATCCCAATAATGGTGAAGTGTCTGTATTATCTCAAATGCTATCTAAAAATGAGCCATAGTAAACTTGCTTTTTAATTATTTGTCAAAAGACATGATAGCCACCTTGTTCAAACAAAGCTCATGGAGAACAGTTACCCTTTCTTCTTATTTCTTATTTCTCATTTCCTCCAGCACATACTCAGTAAAAGATTGCGGTGATCAAAGCCTCACAGAATCTGTCTTTAATGCAGACAGTTGTGCTGACAACTGCCTTTTCTGAGCTAAGTGCTTGATTGACACTGCCTCCCACCCTCAACCTAGCCTCAAAAACAATTTTTATATGCATTTCAGCCATCATTTGTTGAGGAAAGACCCTTTGTCTGTTCTTAACAGAATGATTAGAAACAAGAAACAAGACCTGCCCACAAGAGTGGGAACAGTGTGTTAAAACAGGGTGCGCTCAGCCACTGACCTCCCTTCTCACTAATTCTTCCTACTGTAGTCTGGAAGACCTGGGTTTGAACTCAGCCTCAAGGCACTAACTGGTTGTGTGGCCAAGGCAGCAGTGCCCACTGTGTGTCTGAAATAAGGATTTTGTGGGGTGAAGAATTCTCCACCCTTCTTCTGTATCCAGATTTTGTGATTCAAAAAATCAGACTCTTCGAGTTGACATTGATGTTTGTTATTTGTTCCTTTATGAATTGGTTATTTATTCCTTCCTTGAGCCTCTTTCAAGTCTTTTAACCTCTCTCAGCTTCATTTTCCTTATGGATAAAATGGAGATCATAATAATAACCACTTGATAGATTGTGGTGGGGACCAAAGAGATAAGTTGTAAAGCTCTTTACAAATCTTAGAGCATTATATAAATACTAATTATTATTACCTTTATTATTCTTATTCTCCTAATCCTATTCAAATATGCTATTAATATACAAAATGCTCTATAAAGCCCTTTATATTGCATCCCCCTCCTACCTTTCCAGTCTTCTTGCACATTATTCTCCAACATGTACTCCTTGATTCACTCAAACTGGTTTCCTAGCTGTTTTCCAGACAAAACACTCCATTTCTAGGCTCCAGGCATTTTGGGGGCTGTCTTCCATTCAGGAAATGCTCTCCCTCTTTCCCCTGACTTCTGTCCTTCCTGGCTTCCTTTAAGTTCCCATTGAAACCCCACCCTATGTAGGAAGCCTTCCCTAAGCCCTCTTAATTCCAATAATTTCTTTGAATTATTTGTTCCTATTCATTCTGTATAAAGCTTGTATTGAACATATTTATTTTCATATGTTCTTCCTCATTAAATTGTAAGCTCCTCAAGGACAGGGTCTGTCTTTTGCCTCTTTTTGTATTCTCAATGCTTAACGCAGTGCTGGACACATAGTAGGTGCTTAAGAAATGTTGATCGATTGATTCCTGTATTCTCTTCCAACCTGCCATCTTGTCTCCTATTCCTAATCCTTTCTCCTCTTGTTCTCATCCTATTTCCTCTAGTTTTCCCCCTTTCCTTCCTTTCATACCATTAACTTCTAAACTCTTATTTTGGTCATGGTTTTCACATAGTCCAATGATTTTCAAATTATCTCTCCTGGATCTATTTTCCAGGTCAGCTGTTTTTCCAAAGAGATATTTCATATTGCCTTCTATTTTTTGTTTGTTTGTCTCTTTGTTTTTCAGGGCAATGAGGGTTAAGTGACTTGCCCAGGGTCACACAGCTAGTAAATGTCGAGTGTCTGAGGCCAGATTTGAACTCAGGTCTGCCTGAATCCAGGGCTGGTGCTTTATCCACTGTGCCACCTAGCTGCCCCCTGCCTTCTTTTTTTTATTCATTTGGATTTGGTTTACTATGTCTTGGTTTCTCATAATGTCACTAGCTTCCATTTGTTCAATCCTAATTCTTAGACAATTATTTTTTTCTGAGAGCTTTTGTATCTCCTTTTCTATTTGGCTTTTCAAGCTGTTGACTTTTTTTCCATGTCTTTCTTGCATTGCTCTCATTTCTCTTTCCATTCTTTCCTCCACCTCTCTAAATCTTCCTTCTATCTCTTCCACTTTCTCTTCAAAGTCCCTTTTGAGCACTTCCATAGCATGAGACCAATTCATATTTTTCTTGGAAGTTTTGGATGTATGGGTCCTAAGGTTGCTAACCTCTTTTGAGGGTGCACCTCGATTTTCCTTGGTGCTAATGAAAGTTCTCAACTTTCTTTGCTTGCTCATTTTGCTGTCTTTTACTTAACTTTTAATTCCCTCTTACAGTGGGGCCCTACTTCCAAGCTATGCTGTCTCAAGCCTCAGAGGGTCTCAGGTGTTTTGATTTGAGGGAGGGCAGGTTTTTCTCTCACCTGGCCTCTTCTCTGGTCAGAAGATAACCTCAAGCCAACTTGATAATTAATCAGCCAGCAAAACTTTGTGTGCTGTGGTTCTTAGCTCCAATGAGTCTGCACCCCTCCCCCACCTGGGCCTCCTACCTCTCAAGATTTCTTCCTGGTTCCCTGCTGGGATGGGATAGCCGAATTCCCCCTTAGGTCCCACAGACACCCCTGTATTTTCCCCCTGGCTATCCATTCAGCCCTCTCACCCAACCAGAAGCTTAGTTCCAGAAGATTCTGGTGCTACAGCTGATTTGAAGATTCAGGGGTAAGTTCCTGTGGCGCAGTATGCCTGGGGTCTGTGTCAGCAAGATAGTGGTGTTGGACTCTTCTTACAGTCCAGCATGGCCTCCTCTAAGCTGTCTTTGGCTGGAAAGTAATCTCAGCTTGTCTTTTTGTGGGTTTTGCTGCTCCAGGGGATGTTTTATTGCTGTTTGGGGGGTAATTGTGTCAGGAGCTCTGTGTGTTTAATGCCTTTCCTCTGCCATCTTGGCTCCACCCCCTCATACCATTAACCTCACCCAAAGAAATAAAGCTGAAAGAACAAGGTTTTGCTTGCCATGGATGGATTAATGGTAAAGGCTTTAGGCACAAACTGAATTCACTTCAGTTCAACTGCAAAAGCATTTATGTGCCTATTAGGTGACATATCTCTGGTGCTGTTGGCTGCATAACCCGGTGTGACTTAGCTTCTTTGAGTTCTAGGCTCTGCTCTTAGATTATTACATTGTAGCACTGGTAGAGTAAGTTGTTAACAACTTCCCTAATCAATGGGGGCCAGGCAGACATTGGGCTCACTTTGATTAGTTTCAGAACCCCCTCTTCCAGTGTGAATCTGTACTTTTTCTGTAACATGATCTTAGAGCAGAGGTTCCTAACTTGGGGTACAAATACCCCTGAAGAGAATGGGAGATTTGTCAAGGGGGTATATGACACTGTTTAAATGAATTAATCTCCTTATTTTATTTCCTATGTTCATGTGCCTGGTATGCTCTAGAATGTATTTCCTTTCATACTGACTATGGAATATAGTAAGGTTTATTAAATGTCATGGGGCACTGGAACTGAAGAATATTAATAACCCCTGCTTTGAGCTGTTTCAGTTGTGTCTGAATCTTTGTGACCCCATTTAGGGTTTTCTTGGTAACTATACTGGAGTTGTTTGCCATTTCCTTCACCAGCTCATTTTACAAATGAAGAAACTAAGGCAGTGTTAAGTCACTTGCCTAGGGTCACACAGCCAATGAGTTTCTGAGGCTGAATTTGAACTCCCAAAGATGAATCTTCCTGACTTCAGGACAGGCACTTTATCCACTTCACCACTTAGCTGATTCTTTCTTAAGGAATTAATTAGTTGGGGCACATAGAGATTAAGTGACTTGCTCAGTGTCACACAGTCAATATATGTCAGACTTGGAACCCAGGCCTTCCTGCTTAATTCCAGCTCTCTCCACTACCCCATACTGCAGAGGAGTATGGACTAATCTAGGCAACCAGGTTCTGTTGCTAGATATAAAAGAAATGGAATTGGGGGATTGGGTGAGAAATCTTTATCTTTAATGAGCTGATAATATCTGTTGATAACAGAGGACATATGGTCAAACACCAAGAAGCAAAACTGAATGGAAAGGCTATTTCTAGGGGCAGCTAGGTGGTGCAGTGGATAGAGCACTGGCCCTGGAATCAGGAGGACCTGAATTCACATGCGGCCTCAGACACTTAACACTTACTAGCTGTGTGACCCTGGGCAAGTCACTGAACCCCAATTGCCTCACTTAAAAAAAAAAGACTAGAAAGGCTATTTCTGGAGAATGGTAGTGTGTATTCTTCTCAAGGCTTAATTCTTAAGCTTTTTTACTGGACCTGTGTTATGGCCAAAGAGAGACAGCTCTAAAGAGAGGTCTTATTGGACTTAGGAGATTGTCTGAAATTGCAATCACATGACCTGGGTCTGAATCCTGGCTCTGCCTTCAGTTCCCTTACCTGGCAAGTGATTAAATTATGCTCTTTGACCTCTGAGGTTCTGTTGAGCCCCCAGTCTATGATCCTATGAACAATTTTTTGAGTGAGTAGAGTAGGCAGCCACTTCACATGATCTGAGCATTGCCCCCTAGCTATCTTTCCATCACATTAAACGTACCTTCCTTTGGAGCAGGAAGATTCTGAGGTCTTTCAGAATCCTCTGGATTAGAGGTGTTAAGCACATGGTCCATGGCTATTGTTGTACCAGCCAAACTAGATTTAAATTTAAGTGGGAAATATTTAACAAAATAACGAAAAATAGAAAAGATCCCAGATTATGTTCGCATGAATTTTTAAAGTCAATATGCAGCCCTTAGAGATTGCCTCGTATGGTTATTGACTCCTCTTTTCTATTGGAGTTTGATACTCCTTCCTTAAACACACCTGGGAACAGGAGTAACTGCCTCATGTCCATCATGTTCCCAAGCAAGAGCCAAGCCTTGCTGCCTTTTCATGGCAAAAGGGGAGGTGGAAGTTCTTAGATTGAACTTCCCCCACCTCATATTTTGCCCAAGGCAGCCTTCACAAAAATAGAAGAACATGTTTATCATAATATCTTCATTGGCCTTTAACAATTCAGCCTATTTGCTAAATACCAGGAGAGACTTGACCTCCTGTTTGACCTATTCTCATGAGGCCAAGGCTTCAATCCTGGATACTGCTTTTAGAACAAAAGTGTCACTGATATGAATTCACATTTCAAACAACCTACATTAGAGTAGTCCCTTCAGCTGATTCTTCACCCCAGCCCCCGTCCCATCAGCACTCCCATTTCTTCCCTTGGATCCAAACAACTTAAGCCCTTAAAAAATATTGCTTATGGATCTGTATCCCTCTGTAACACACCCATGCACAAAAGCCCCTTCAGTGCATTTGTTGTCTTGGACAGCAGCAAATGATGTTATCTTAATTGTGAAGTCTTTTCTTCAGCAACACTGAATATACACATTAAAAACCAAATAAATAGCAAGCAAAGGGGCTTGCTTGACCTGGCTGGATTCAATTCAGCATGCTTTATTCAGGGCTGTGGTAGGCCCAGGCAGGTCTGAATTTCTAATCACAGGGCTAGGGCATCAGGAGCCCTCTATTTGAAGCATCTCCAATTGCGTCTGTGGCCTCATGTAGAGTAGCAAGCTTCCCCCCACCACTTTCTTTTCATTTTTTTTTTAAAGACAGGCAGCAGTGAGTGCTGTGCATCTGAAATGAGAATCTGGCAGAGCGCAGAATTCTCAGCCCTTCTTCCGCGTCCAGATTTGTGATTCAGAAAATCAGATGGTATTTTGAGAGCTGCCATTGATGGAATTTGTTGACGTCCCTTCATGGGCCCATTCCAATTTTCCCTAAAACCAACGAGCATCCAGAAGGAGGAATTTGTGCCTTTCCTTTGTTTATGAGGCAGTACAGTGGAGAGGCATCTTTCCCAGTTTCAAAGCTAAACTTGGATTTCACACCCTGTACCAGTTCCCAATATGATGTGAACTTCTCTCTTGGTTGCCTTTTTTTCCCCCTTCACTGACTCTCTCATTTGTAATGTATTCTTGCCCAACTTCTACTGAGTTCCTTCTGACAAAATCACATTTGGATATATCTTTTTTTTTTTTTTTAGTGAGGCAATTGGGGTTAAGTGACTTGCCCAGGGTCACACATTGTCTGAGGCCGGATTTGAACTCAGGTACTCCTGACTCCAGGGCCAGTGCTCTATCCACTGTGCCATCTAGCTGCCCCACATTTGGATATATCTTTCCCATTCCTGGTCATTTAATCACAGGTTCTCTTAAGAGTCTGGTGAGAGGAAACCTGATCTCCAATGACCAGCCAGCTTCTTTGACTACCTTGGTGTCCTGCTGTCAGCCTCCTGTTGCTTCAATCTCATTTGATGGTTCTAAAATTTTCAGAAGAATAGTGCAAATATTTGGAATTCACAACAACCACCTTACTTTCCCCTGACCTTTGTTTAAAAGTTGTTTGCAAAGCATTTCATAGTGCTGATGAAGATATGGTCCCGAAGTCTAGGAGAGATCTTTTCTCTCTCTCTCTCTGAGGTTTGGTTCTTAAAACCTTCTTAGTAATAGCTGGTGGAGCATATGGCATCTCAAGCAATAGAGGACATATTGGGGGAGAAAAGCAATGATTTACACTCCTATTCGGATTCATTTTTCTTCCCCTTTCATGGGAACCATAAGATTGTTTTGGTGTTTCTGATCAAACATGTTTTTGAGCAAAGAGTACATTACCCAGCTGTCCTAAAAACCATTACTTATCCCTGTTCAGATTTAATCCGAGCCATCTGCTACATTTCTTTTTTCCTTTTTTTATTTTTTTTTTGAGGCAGATCACAGTAAAGCTGTTTCTTGAAATATCTCACCCAGAGAAAGTACAAGAAGGAAAACATGTCAAAAATGTAGATGTCATTTTCAATAGCATTTTTGTGTCAAGGATTAAATGTGACATTCCAGTGAGAGTTCAAAGCTCCCATCCTGGCAGTTCTTATCAGAAAGTCCAAAAAAAGTGTGTGTGTGTGTGAGGGGGGTGGGGGACAAAAAGCACAGGGAACTCAAACTAAATCTTGTATAACTCATATTTTTAAGTGGAAGAAAATCAATAATCTACAGCAAGTTAAAGGCTTCATTTTGACTGTTCGATTGTATCAAGTAATTGTAACATAACTTTTACCTGATGAGTTGGGGCTTCCAGACTGTTTCTTTTCTTTCTTTCTTTCTTCTTTTTTTTTTTTTGGTATGCTCTGTATCATTACAAATGAATATGTTTTAGAGATTTTGCCTTTGAAGTCCCATGATGGAGAGCCGAGCCCTACAACTATGGGATATCATCAGATTTGTTACTGCAAAAGGTGTGGTTGACTTTGTTAGTAAGAGCTTCTGGGAATATTATTGATCTAGAAGGATTGAATCAAAACTCATGGTACAGTGGGAAAAGCCCTAGCTGTCCATGAATTCAGAGGATCTGGGGACATCTACTCTTACTTCTTCATCTGTACAGTGAGGGGATTGGAGTAGTTGGCCACAGAAGTCCTTAAATACTTGAATACTTACAATGTTATTGTGAGGTGCAGATGAGAAAATATAGGTAATATACGTGGACAACTTTGAAGTGCTATGTAATGTTTGTTATTTTAATTAAGTGCTGTATGTAATATATTTATCACTTGTCTCCCATTTTAGAAAGTGTGACACTTTTTTCCTCTATCTTCTTTTGCTCTGTCATTTTGTAATAAATAATACATTCATGTCAAGTACAAGATAATAAAGCATATACTCCTGATCGTGGCCCTTCCACAACATGCCTTCACTCAACATGTCTTTCTAGCCCCAAGTTTTACTTGTCTCCTTCTGTTACCCTATATTCTAATTATGCTGGACTCAATCTTCTGTTCTCATTCCTACCTCTCAAATTATTGCCCATTCCTGGAATGAATTCCGTGTCCCATATAAATGGAATCTGTCCAGTATAAAGTAACTCAGAATAACATACCTTTTTCTTTTGGAGAATACACATACTAAATGGCTACCACTTTGGTAATCAAGCTGCTGCTTGTTCAGAACAAATTCTACTTTAGGTAATGGTCTTCAAATCCTTTCCCTTGCCTTTGGCCTTGCCTTTTTCTAACCTATTCTTTCCACAGTTAACAAAACAGTCTTTCTAATGCACAGGTATGACCATGTCACCCCCTGTCCAACAACTTTCTGTGGCTCCCTATTACCTCTAGAACTTAGTATAAGCACTAGCTATCACCACAATTGTGGTTCTGCCCTACCACTCCAGGAATGTTTTACCTTCCAACCAACCTTATCCTTTATGTTCCAGTCAAACTGGAACACACATCTATTTGCCCAACTCCTACTCTCTTGTGCCTCTATGTTGTTTGATGAAACATTTTTCTTCCATCAGGCTCAAGTTTAGACTTCATCTTCTATAAGCTTTCCTTGATTTCTATAGGGCAAAATGAGCATTCCATACTTAGATTTTCTTAGACTACTTTGTCCCATTCTGTCTTTTGTTTATTAGATTCTAGCTTGAATTATACTTATTTGTATATGTACCGTGTTTCCCTTATTGGATCTTAAGCTCCTTGAAGTCCGTGAGTGTCATTTTTCGTTCCCAGGACCTAGTACAGTACTTTGGACATTGTGGGTACTCAATGCATATTTGCTAAATTGAATTTATACTGGTGGAGTAGACAATTAGGCTGTCATCTCCCTGATGGCAAGGAATTTGACTTTTGTCTTTGCTCCTTCAGCACCTACATACAGTTCAAGGCAGCTTAAAAGTTATTGTTAGTTGCTTGATTCCATTTGCTTTTGATGATGCATATATATTTTTAAATCACTTTTTTTCCTGAAGGATACTGTCTTTTCTTGGTATTAAATACAATAAACAAATGATTCAATCTTTACCAGAGAAACCCAGAAAGCAAGGATGTCAAAGGAGAGTAAGGGATATTTTATCCCCACTGCATTGTGCTCACCCAAGATCTAATTCACAGAAACTGTTCAATGGTATCTCTTGGTGGTGATTTTCCATGTCCTGTTTCCCTCTAGTGGTCAACCTGTTTGAAATTAAAGTTTTAATCTCTCAGCTCTGAAATTGTGACCACTAGAGGAACAGACAGTCATTAACAGAGAAACACCAACTAACTCCTGAAAGTGGATCTTCTGCAAATGAGACTGGGAAAGGTAATGGTAATTTCCAGTTTGATGTCACTCTTTTCAGACTCTCATCCCCATAACCCTTATGACTTATAAGGGACCCATTGGAAATGCCATCCATCTAATCATTCATGGTAGGTCTCTTAATGTATACACTTGGGAACCAAATCCAATTAACATTTAATAAGCTACTATGTGCCAGGCACTGTGCTAATAAATTAATCAAAATAAAGACAATACCTGCTTTTAAGGAGCTTACAATCTAATAGGGGGAGGGGGACAACACACAAAAAAGGCAAGGTCAAAGGATATGAACAGGCAGTTTTCAGACAGAAATCAAAGCTATCTATAATCATATGAAAAATGCTCTAAATCATTATTGATCAGAGAAATGCAAATTAAAACAACTCTGATGTATCACTTCACACCTAACAGAATGGCAAATATAACAAAAACAGAAAATATTGGATGTTGAGGGGATGTGGGAAAACTGGGTTCCTAATCCACTGTTGTTGGAGTTGTGAAAAGATCCAGCCATTCTGGAGAGCAATTTGGAACTATGCCCGAAGGGCTATAGAACTGTGCATATCCTTTGTTCCAGCAATACCACTGCTAGGTTTATATCCCAAAAACATCCCCAAAAAGAGATAAAGACCTATTTTTTTGGGGGGAGGGCAGGGCAACGGAGGTTAAGTGACTCGCCCAGGGTCACACAGCTAGTGTCAAGTGTCTGAGGCTGTATTTGAACTCAGGTCTTCCTGAATCCAGGGCCAGTGCTTTATCCACTGCACCACCTAGCTGCCTCCCAAAAAGACCTATTTGTACAAAATATTTATAGCAGCTCTTTTTGTGGTGGCTAATTATTGGAAAACAAAGGAATGCTCATCAGTTAGGGAATAACCAAACAAGCTATGGTATATGATGGTGATGGAATATTATTGTGTTATAAGAAATGACAAGCAGGATGACTTCAGAAAGGCCTGGAAAGACTTGTATGAACTGATATATAGTGAAGTGAGCAGAACCAAGAGAACATTATACACAGAGACAGTGATATTGTTTGATGAAGAACTATGAATGACAACTATTCTCAGCAATTCAATGATCCAAGACCATCCCAAAGGACTATTGATGAAACATACCATCCACCTCCAAAGAAAGAACTGATATTGATGGAACAGACTGAAGTGTGCTATTTCTCACTATTTTTCATTTAATCAAGTTTGTACAAAATGACAAATATGGTAATGTTTTACATAATCATACATGTATAACCCATATCTAATTGTTTGCCACCACTGGGGGGGAGGGGAGGGAGGGAAAGAGGGATAAAAATTGGAACCGCAAACCATAAATAAAAATGTTTATTATTTTTTAAAAAGGCAGGAAAGTAAGGGGAGGTTCTAAAGGGGTACCCAGTATGAAACATCTTGTTCTATAGAATTGAAATCAAGGAGAGAACAGATGCAAAGTAGTAGAGTGATCTTAGAGTCCAGTCTCTGCCTGGAGTTTGGTATTCCACCCTTCAGCACTTCCGAGTAGAGAGGAGGCTGAGGGAGGTGGAGTCAATCAAGGCTCTAGTTAGCAGCAGTTAGCAGGTGAGGAGATTCAGAGAGATGAGCTTAACCTGGGAAGGGCATTTTTATGGTGTTTAAAGCAGGCAGAATAGCATATGCAAAGTAGAATCCTTATAATAGACTCTAGGAATGAAAAATAATTTCTATTTTCTTCTAGGTCTTGTACCAAGGTATTGGAATGCAAATAGAATACTTAGCCAAGATGTTTTTTCCTCCCATAGATTTGTCTATACTGTGGGCCAAATAATATCCATGAAAGGCGATGTGGGGTAGTAAAAAGAATGTTGGTCTTGGCATCCAAAGCTGCTAATAGGTTTTGAATTGCAATTGTATTAATAATTAAGATTCTTTTTCACTATAGGAGAACTGTCAATAATAGTATGAGACAAAGCCTAATTCCAAGGAAAACTTTGGATTTTCCCTGGGATCAGGGATTTAGGATTTGTTTAGAACAAAATGAGGTGCCACTGAAGTAGGAGTAGATGGAAAGATTTCAGAGTCTGTGAACTTGGATAGGAAAACAATTATATACTTATTATCATCATCAATTGCAACTAACATATGGTGCTTACTATGTGCTCAGGCCCTTTGTCATTCTATGCATTTTACTTTATTTCTTTGTTCAGTCATGTCTAGCTCTTTGTGACCCCAAAAGATTTCGGAGTCGTTTGCCATTTCCTTCTCCACCTCATTTTACAGATGAGGAAACTGAGGCAAACAGCATTACGTGACTTGCCCAGGGTCACACAGTTAGTAAGTGTCTGAGGCTGGATTTGAACTCAGGTCTTCCTGACTCCAGGCTCAGCACTCTATCAGTGGCACAGGCCATTTTCTTTTACTCATTTAAATATGTTATTCTGAGAAAGGCTAAGAATAGGCTTTACCAGACTGCCAAAGGTAGGGGTCTGATGTATGACACATAAGGTTAAGAATTCCTGTGCTAAAGGTTTTTGAGTAGAGGAATAACCTGAATAGATTAGAATTTTTTAGAAGATCACTTAGATGATTGGCACGAAGAGGATGAGTTAGGAGGCGATGACAGTAGTCTGTCTGAGCAAGGGTCTGATCAAGGGTGGTCATCCTGGGAGTTAGGCACAGATAAGAGAGATGGACCTAACAGAAGCAGGATCCACAGAATGTCAGCAACTGATAGGATTTGGGTCTTATGGCTGAAGAAGAAATCAAAGGTGACTCCAGTGTTTTACGAGCCCTCACTCTGGTCTTGTCTTCTGGAGGGATCTCTCTGGAGTCACTGTAGCCTGAGAGCTCTGATATTCTGATTTGCAGGTCTTGTTTTGTAGGAGCTGTTTTGCTCTGTGTGCCATCCAGGTGCTAGCTGGACCAGATGCCCTCTGAGAGCCTTCCTGAGAACTAAAGAGACACTGAACCTCCTACAGAAATCGAGTGCTTCAGAGTTTCTTGGTTGTGGATATTGGAATAGTAAATAGTAAACTTTCATTTCATTTCAAGAGATTCATTACTTAGTTCACTTATTAGTCATTACTAGAGCAAGTGAATGATTTTTTAGCTCTGTGTGTGTGTATGGGTACATATGCTTGTATGTATGTGTATTGCATTGTCCAGCAAAGGTCTTCTCTGATTGCTTACAATGTGAAGGTGACCCAGGGTTCCTGAAGGTCATCCTGAAGCAGAGGGAGCTCAGCTACAATGTTTTTGATCATGGCCCATGACAAGAAATACATTCGTTGTTTGAGGACCAGCCTAGCTAAGTTCAGAGAGGTACTCATCTGGCTTTGCTACAGGGTGATACACAGTAAGCACTTAATAAATGATCATTGATTAGTAAGGCTTGGAAGAGGTGGGATCTGTTGGTGGAGGTTGTTCCTGAATTGATGATGAATCTGGACTAATAAAGGTCTTGGTCATCATGTTGCTGACCTGCTTTCTATCATGAAACAGAAGTGGCAAAAGTCTCCAAATCAGCATTAATCCTCAGGGAATTCTGGCTAGCAACCAATAGCTCATCTGCCCATGCACCCTAACAATGTTTTTGTCAAGTAACAAGTATTTGAGAATATTAAGAGCTGCCTATTACACTCAATATGCCTTCCAAATGATCAGTAATTAAAGTAATAAAGGGATATGTGCTCATTATGGAGTGTGTGAGATATACTAATGATATTATTATTGTTACCCCTTTCCTGTCATTTCCACATGCAGAAATAGCTTCAGGTTGAAAACTGATTTTGGAGCAGCTTGGTAGAGGAGAATCCTGAGCAGATGGATTAGATGACCTCTGAGATCCCTTCTAACTCTGAGTCTGTTTCTTTGAGATGACACAGGCATCATGCCTAAGAAACAATAAATATTTATAGCATTTATAGGTTTTAACATTCATGGGCTTAGCTCAGTCATTCAGTATAGGTCTGGTGTGCTTGGGATCTTGGACTCTGAGTGCTACTACATCCATTCCTATTGGCCTTTTTCTTTTTCATCAGTCAGTGCTGTGGGGACCAAATTTTAATTGGGGAATATTAGCTCGCCGCAATATTGGGGCAAGGAAGGAGACAGAAAGCCTCCCTCAAAACTGAGCAGGATTTATTTAACAAGAACGAACTTAAAAAAACACAAACAGGATCAGTAGGATTAAGGGAAAGGAAATAAAATGGGGAAAGGGAAATTATACAACCTGAACACCATTACCACCCAGGAATCAACTGAGAACACACAGCAGCGTCCTGTCACCTTCCAGCTTCAAGCTAGAATAGTGAAAAAAAACCTCCCTTCTTCCCAGCAGACCCCAGGCTGGCCACTGACAGTCACATGACTGCCCTTACTGGGCTTCCAATCATTATAATTTTGCCAGGCCCATATAGGTGTCAGTGAGTGGTGACGACGTAAGGTGCCAGCACCATGGCAATGGCTACAACCATTGGGTGGAGCACCGTGCCATTTGTGGAGCCCCAGAGGCCAGTGCCCACGCCGAGGTTTGTTTTTTTTTTAATTCTAGCCAAAAGATGGGGTCATAAAACCTTCAAATAACAATTTATTCTTTACAGTGCTAATGAGAACGTTTCTCAAGGGTGTGCTATCACACCTGGCTTATGACTGCATGCACATGGGAATAGAGATAAGAACCACTACCTTTACACTTCAGTTTTGGTAAGATCTGAATAAATGAGGTTGGATACATAAAAGGTAATAATGACATAATCTGTGGAGCTTGTTCTCTGTACAAGGAGCCATGTGTGATGATAAAAGTTTAACTGTAGACCTATCCTATTCAATTCCCTGGTTTGTCTTGTGAGTATCTAAATTAGGCAAATTTATTCTCACCTTGAAGATCCCTAGGGATGGAGGTACCACAGCCTACCTTAGGAACGTGTAGGTTTGAAGTTACATGTTAGCCTTATCTTCCTTCATCTGTGGGTTAAATGTTTCTATTTCTTCTGCTTAGTCATTTAGTCACTCATCTCTACTGAGAAGAAACAAATATAGGGGGGAAGAAAGGCAGACTTGGTTGGGCAGTCTTTTTTGAGGACCTTCTTCAGTGAAGAGGTTAGTCTGAGTGTAAGGGGGTTATGTAGAGTCATTGTGGTAACAGGTGAGCAATGACTAATGAGAAGGATGATCATAGTGTGAATTGGGAAGAAATAAGTGCTATGTGACCTGTTAGTTGGACAGCCTGGTATAGAAGGTATCACCTGGTAGAGCTGAATCCCAGGCTTTTCTGGGTAACTCTATGGCAAGAACGGAGGCTTTTGTTCTGTTCAGCTAACCGCTTGGAACTGTCCTTTTGGAAAGATTTCCTTTGGGGTTTTTGTTTGCTTTAAATTCTCTTCACTAGATTTCTTGTTACTGACCTATAAGGTTAAGGAGTCACATGATGGAAATCGAAGGGGTGGAGCAAAATTGGAGATTGTGAAACTAAAGGCACAATTTATGGCTGTAAAATAGGTCAGTAAAGTAAACTAATTCTATCATTATTTAACTGCTTAGCTTCTGTTAAATAAAAGTATGACAAGAGGAGCACCATTAATTTCATTGCTTGGCTTTGAGTGGAGTGGCAGAGAAACGTTCTTTCCCTCCCCACTCCCCACCTCCACCATGTGCATGACTAATAACATTTCCCTTCCAACAGGTTGCTTCACTCAATTACAATGATGGATTTGGTTAGGTTGGAAAGCTGAGACTGGTAGAAAACCCCTCCCCTACTTCCTCTCTTTCCCCCCTTCCCCAACTCCTTCTTCTCTCTTTTCCATCCCTTTTTCACCATTTCCTCTTCACCCTTTTCTCTCCCCATTCCTCCCTTTTCCTTTTTATCCCTTCTCTTCCTTGCCCCCTTTCTCACTTTTCTTTCTCCCTTCTCTCTTTCTCACCTTTCTTTCTTCCTTATCCTTATTCCTCATCTATGTCTTATCCCTAACTTTTCTCTTCATTCTCACCTCTCTTGTTGTCACTTTTGTCTCCCTTCTCTCATTTCTTTCTCTTCCCCTTCCCCCTCCCCTCCCCTGTCCACACTGCATTGTGCACTATATGGGGCTCAAGAAATTAACCATATTGATGTGGCATTGGTAAGAGGAAGGGCACAATAGGAAACTATTACATTGGATTTAGGACCTCGCTGAAGCCTTTGTGGGGCAATAAAAGTGCAGGGCTGCTTCCAGCTTGCATTCACAGCACAGCCTGAGCCGGCTTATTCTTAATGGGAATTCTCAGTGGGTGGCTCTGATATATTACTTACATCTGAGCCAGGGCGAATGCCTAATTTCTCTTGCGTTCTCACTCTCACAGATGCAATTACCATGCTGAAATGTGGTCCAGGAGGATGGGATGGAGTTCTATTTTTAAGGTGATTTCTCTCCTCCTTGGCCAGAGAGTTTTCCCAGTGAATAGTCCTTGTTAAATGTTCTGATTCCCTCTTTGATCTAACCCTTTGGGCTCAGTGAGGGAGCTTGTCATTTCTGCTGTTTAAGACTTTATTAGTAGAAGGCTTCTTGTCATTTTCTTTGTTTTATTTATCCTCTGAGCCTCTGGTTGTAAGGTCAAGATTTCGGTTGGTTTACTCTAAGAGATTGGGAGATGGGAAAAATACCCAGTGAGGGTCTTAATTGTAAGCCATAGCTCTGGTTTTGCCACTTGGGATTATTTTTTACTTGCACACACAAAGACTATTAGAGCTAGAAGGGATTTTACAGATTGTGGAGTCTAGCCATCTCATTTTACAGATGAAGAAGCTAAAATACTAGAGATGATTTTAGAGACTTGCCTAGGGTCACACAAGGGGTAAGTTACAAAGCTCAGGACTGAACCTGACTTCCTGACTCTTACGTGTAGGATTATTTCTGCTATACCAAGATAATTCTTCCATTCATGTTAATATGGGAGATCCCTGATGTTCTATGGTATACCCATGCTGAATGTTCCACACTACCATATACCAATATAGAAAGTGAACAAATTTTAGAGGCAGCAGAAAGAATTGTCTTAAAACTGTGCTTCTTATCTACTATTTGGAAACTCACCACTTGTTAAGCCTCAATAACCTGGTTGTCTATGCCAATGATTACCTAGTCTTCTGAGATATAATTATATATCTCCAACTCTCTCTTGGACATCTTGAACTGGGTATTCCATAGGCATCTGAAATTCAACACATCCAAACCAGAACTTAATTCTCTTTTTTTCCAAACTCCCTACCTTTCAAAGTTAGCTATAATGGTCAAAAGTACAACCATCTTTCCTCATCACCAAGGCCCACAACCTTTGTGTCATTCATGACTCTTTACTCTCACTCACCCTGTATAAGATTCATTGATGAATCTTTTTTTCTACATTCAAAATGTCTCTCACATATATGTCTCATCGTGTAGCCATAGCCCTAGTTTTGGACCCTCACCACTTCATGTTAAGGCTGCTAATAGCTGTCAAACTGGTTTTCTTTCCTCAAGTCTTTCCTCATTACAATCCAGCTCCTCAGCTGTTCCAGGGGGGTAATTTTTTGAAAGCATGAGTCCAACCATGGTGTTTCCCTGCTCACTGGACTCCAGGTGTTTCTTATTACTTCCAGGATCAATAAAGGTGTCCCAAAAGTCTTAGCACAGTTTTAAGCTAATAAAACTTGATGTTTTAAGCTAATGAAGTTTAAAATGTCACTGTCAAATTGTCACAGTTATCTGGTTTTAGATGATATTGCTAGTTTTCTGAATTTAGGTCTTAGTTTTAACATGCTATTTTTGTTTCTCTGTTGTTTACAGAGTAACCTCACTGTAAATAAGGATTTTCTTTTACATCTTTCATTTTCATTGGCCTTATTTTATTATTAAATCCATATTCTTAGCTGGCACAAATATAGAAAAGACACTTTAAAGATATGCGTTGATTGATGGATTGGTCAATTGCATTCCTCTTGATAACTACCATCATGCTTGGGTAAAGTTCTAGGAGTCTTAGAGATTAAGTCCTTTGATGCTGGGATCTCTTCTCCGGTCTATCAGGCGATGCCTAGTAAGTGTTGCGTTACACTGAGTTTGTCATTTAAAGCCCTTTATAACCTGGCCCCTTCCTAGCCACCTCCTTTATGGCCCAGCTTCACCGATCTATTTTACAGTTCCTTTAACATGACACTTTAACTCTGTCTCTGGTTTTGCACTGGCTGTCTCCCATGCATGGAGTGCTCTGCTCCCTCACTTCTGTGTTGCGCTTTCCCTTCCTTCCTTTTCAAGACTCAGTTCAATCCTGTCTTGTTGAAGAGGACTTTGATGGCTCCTCCAGAATTTCCCTCTTTTAGATTACTTTCATTTACTCTGTATATGTCTTGTTATATGTCATTACTTGCATACTTTTTCTCTAATTAGAATGTAAACTAGCCATAAGAAACTGTATTTTGGTGTTTGGGGGATGGTACGGGTGGTGGTGGTGGGGCCTGCGGATGATGATGGTTCTTTGTATTCTTGGTGCTTAGTTTGGTGCCTGGTAAGAAGTGACCACCTAATAAATTCTTGTCTTCTGCCCGATGGTCCCTCCTAGCCCTTCTTTTGAACTATTACAGTAGCCTCCTCACTGGTCCCCCCAAGTCCTGTCTTTCCCCTTTGTAATCCATCCTCTGTACAAGTGCCTCATTGATATTCCTTAAAACACAGATCTGACTATGTTGTCTTCCTGCTCACAAATCCTCAGCAGCCTCCTGTTATCCTTACCTGGCATCTGAATCATTTTATATCTGCCTTCCACATAATCGTTCCAGTCTTATTTCATTCTGTGCCTTTTAATATACTTTCTATTGCCCATAAACTAGCCTGTCTGCTAAACCCTGTACGTGGTAGACCATCATCTCTCACCTGTTTGGCTTTTCATAGATGGTTTTCCAGGGATGGAATCCATTTCCTCCTCACCTCCACCCCCTAGAATCCCTAGTTCTCTTCAAAGCACCAATCAGATTTCATCCCTACCGACCTGAGGCTTCCTTGAGGTCCCTAGTCATTGCCTCCCTCTTGAATTGCTCTTCATTACTTTGTAAGCATATTTTACTTATTTTTGTAGATTTTATGCCTTCCCAGTAGAGTATAAAGGCCCACAAGGGCAGGGGATATTTTATTCTTCTTTTTGTAACCCAGGGTCTATCACAGGCCTTTGAGAGAGTTGTCCTCTCATGCTTATGGAACTGACTTCTATTAAACTACAAGCTTTGTGATGATAGGGACAGCGCCTCATTTAATTTTTTGTGTCACCCCTGGACACCAGTAAAGTCTTCTCACAACACAACTGATGCTTATTAAGTGTTGTATTGTGGGGCAGCTAGGTGGAACAGTGGATAAAGCACTGGCCCTGGATTCAGGAAGACCTGAGTTCAAATCCAGCCTCAGACACTTGACACTTACTAGCTGTGTGACCCTGGGAAAGTCACTTAACCCTCATTGCCCCACCAAAAAAAACCCCAAAAAACAAAACCAAAGTGTTGCATTGTGTTGAGTTGAGATCTTATGGCTGATGCATTTGGAAGTCTGGGGTTAAAGTCACCTGGTTTTGGATGACACGACTAGTTTTCTGACTCCAGTGCCAGTGCTCTATCCATTGTACCAATAAGCTGTCCTCTCCTGATGAATACCTTGATGCTTGAGTAAAGTGATGGGAATCTTGAGATTAAGTTCACTGAAGTCAGGTTCCCTTCTTCATCCTATCAGCATCTATGCTGCTAGATGAACTTTAGCTTTCTAGAATACTGATCTTATATGTGTAGAGATCTTGAATGGCCCCACATTGCTGCTGGATCAACTCTAAAATCTTTTGCCTTATTTTATATCTGTCACTTACATAGCAGTCTAGACAATTCTTTAAAGACTGTAAATTGTGGAGAAGGTGCCTATCTTCCCTGGTAAAAAGGATCTCCCCATTCTATCTGTTAGTCTGTCTGTCAGTTTATCATCTATCTGTATATATTATATATGTATGTGTGCATATATGTATATGTCTATTTACACACACATACACACACATATACATAAACATTTAAGCTCAAATAACAAGTATAAATGATGACAAAATTATTTAAAAATCATTTAATTTTGACTTACTTGGTTTTGTGAATTTTTAATAATATATTTAAAGTTTTTAATAAGACAAGGCAGTCCGCCATTGTGTGATGTGTGTCAGTTTCTGTATGACACTTCCTTAGACCAGCAGATCAGTAGACAAAATCCTCTTGCCTGGATACCTCAGCCACTTGATCCATCTCTGTTAGACATTTTCTTTTGGGGTCACATCCCAAATATTTTGTATGCATCAAAACTTTGTTCTTTGGATCATTTTAAGGGAATCCTTTGAGTTATTGAGCAACAGCTCAGGAAAGCTTTTACAAAGTTTGAAAATTGATTAGAGTGATATATAGAACAAGACTATTATGTTGATTTTTAATAACAAATCAATATTTTAAGAATTTATATAATTAATATCTAATCTAAGACGTAGCATTTATGTTTCTGAAGTTAATAAAGCTTAAGACTACAGTAAGACATTTGAAGCACCCTCTCTAGTGCTTTAAATTTTACAAATCATTTTTGCTTACCTTATATCATTTAGATCTTGCAGAAAATCCATCAAGTAGATATCATAGATAATATTAAACCCACTTTACATATTAGAAAGCAGACTGAAAGTCTTTATTTGCCATGGTCATACAGCAAGTGTTAATGTTAATATAGATAGTAAGAGAATCCAGATCTCTTTTGACTTCATGCCCATGCTCTTACCACTACAACATACTATGTTTTCAAAAACTGCCAGGAAAAGTGGAAAACAGTAAGGCAGAAACTAGGTATAGACCAATATCTCACACAGTATATTAAAATAAGGTCAAAATGGGTACATGATTTATTCATAAAGGGTAATACCATAAGCAAATAAGAGAGCAAGGAATAATTTATCTGTCAGATTTATAGACAAAGGAAGAATTTAGGACCAAAGAAGATATAGAGAGCAATATAAAATATAAAATAGATCATTTTGATTATATAAAATTAAAAGGTTTTTGTACAAGCAGAACTAATGTAACCAAAATTATAAGGGAAGCAGAAATCTGGGAATGAAATCTTGAAACAAGTATCTCTTATAAAAGCCTCATTTCTCAAATATATAGAGAATTGAGTCAAATTTATAAAAATACAAGTCATTCGCCAGTTGATAAATGGTCAAAGGAAATGAACAAACAGTTTTTCAGGCAAAGAAATCAAAGCTATTTATAATCATATGAAAAAATGCTCTAGTTTGCTATTGATCAGAGCAATGCAAATTAAAACAACTCTGAGGTATCACTTCACATCTATCAGAGTGGCGAATATAAGAAAAACAGAAAATATTGGATGTTGGATGGGATGTGGGAAAACTGGGATGCTAATCCACTGTTAGTTGAGTTGTGAAAAGATCCAACCATTTTGGAGAGCAATTTGGAACTATGCCCAAAGGACTATAGAACTGTGCATATCCTTTGATCCAGCAATACCACTGTTAGGTTTATATCACAAAGACATCTCAAAAACTTGACATTCCCATGAAAAATCTAATCGACACTTTGATTGTAATTAAACTATTTCTTTTTTGCCAAGTTACAAACAAATCATGGAATTTTAGGTCTCCAAGGAAATGAAGAAATCATTTAATCAAGTTAGATGGGTCTCACAGTTGAGACTAGAATCTAGGGCTCCTGATTCTCATTTTACTATTCTTTCTAATTCCTTTTAAGATTAGTTTATAGGGCCTATTTTCTCTCCCTTCCGCTTGGAGAACCTTAAATTTCCTTATATTGCTTAGGAATTGCCTATAAACAACCTGGCACATTCTTAATGTGCTTTAAAGCAGGGTTTCTTAAATCGGAATGCATTTCTTTTTCAAACATTAGAGGCCACCAGATGTCAGTGTAACCTAAAGAATGGAACCCTGTAGTTAACCATGTCATGAATGGATCACTCCCTTGGTCTATACGTTACTCCCATGTTCTTATTTCTTGAGCATGGGTCTAAATGGCAGGTTATTATTATTTTTTTAGTGGGAAAAGTCTACTCAGCTTGTCCAATGTTAAATACTTAAATTTAATTCTCCTTTCTCTGTATTTTATGACATTGAAATTCTGCATATTGACTTATCACATAGCAGAGAGTACTAAATGGTAGTTTTAAGGATTTCCACATAGAGTACCTCAAAGATCATTTGGGCACTGATGAATGAAGTGTAAGCCCTTTCTCCCATCCTCTTCCTCTCTTTATTACTTCCAAGTGTGATGTACACAGGCTATATGTATATAGATCTCCTCCCTTCTCTGTGATATCACTATTAACCGAAGAATCTTTCGGTAATCATCCCCTCTGTAGCAAGACATGTTTGCGTATTGGCTGTGGACTCTATCCATCTCTTTCAGATGCTGGGGCTTGGGGTCATCCCTACACATTTAAGGACGTTTCAGAGAGTAAAGGGAATTTTCAGCAGTGGTGGTGGGAGGGGGCTGTCCTTCATGCACAAGGTACAGGGTTCTTGTGGACCCTGGGTGGAATGGTTTTGGTCTTGGAAAAATTCACCAGACCATCATTTCATGATGCTCTTTTCTTTGCTTAATTATTACCTTGCTCTAATCTTATACAAACTGGTTGTCACTTTGAAGCATCCTGCTGAATCCAGGAATGATTTAAATCTGTGATAACAAGGTATTCTTTTGGAATGAATCCATTTGAAAAACAGCTCTGTGCATGCTCATAAACTATTGGTGTGTGGTACAATGGAGAAAACACTGGCTTGAGATTCAGAAGACCTACTTTCAAATCCTGCCCCTGCTACTTATTCACCTTGGGCAAATTGTTGAATCTCTCTGGGTTTCAGTTCCCTCATACCTAAAAAAGGGTATCTGAACTCCACTTTAAGGGGAACTGAGAGCTCTAAAAAATGTGCCTATGATCTAATTCAATCTTTAAATGTTGTTCAGTTCTGGCTCTTCATGACCTCATTTGGGGTTTTCTTGGCAGAGATACTGGAGAGGTTGGACATTTCTTTCTCCAGCTTATTTTACAGATGAGGAAACTGAGGCAAACAGGGTTAAGTGATTTGCCCAGGGTCGCACAGCTAGTAAGTGTCTGTGGCCAGATGTGAACTAAGATCCTCCTATCTGCAGGACCTGCAGTCTATTCACAGTATCATGTAGCTGCTCCAAATATTACAGATGAGGGAACTGAGGGCCACAGAGGGGAAAATAACAAGGAAAAGGAACTAGGATTTATTAAACACCTCCTGTATGCACCAGGTACTATGCTGTGGGCTTTGCAAATATTATTTCATTTGATCCTCTTGATGGCTCTGTGAGGTAGGTGCTATTATTATCTCCTTTTTACAGCTGAGGCAGCTGAGTGAGGCAAGCAGAGAGGTTAAATGACTTGCCTGGGATTCCCCCATCTAGTGAATATCTGAGGCTAGCTTTGAAATCAGTCTAGGCTCAGCATTCTGTCCACTGCATTACCTAGCTGCCTGGCAAGACAGGAAGAGACTTTTTCAATGTCACACAACAATTTAGTGGCCACATTGGAACTAGAACCAGCGCTTTTTACACTAAATCATGTGACATTTTGCTTTGGTCCAAATGGCTTGGTAAATGGCCTGAGTCATTCCAAAAATTCTATCTGCTTGTCTTGAAGGAAGATCTAGCCATGGAAGGTTAGGTGTCTAAGGTCAAGGTTTTAGTATGAAATTACTTCCTGGTTTCTTTCCTATAATGGTGGAAGAAAATGAATTCCTACAAGAATTGTTTGTATGAACTTGAAATGAACCAGGAGAAACGAGTAGCTTTCTGCCTTGTTTTTTGGACCCTCCCCAAAGTTGTGGAAGTTAAAAGAAACCTATAAATGCTATAGATCTATGATTGTATTATCTTGTTTATCTGGCATTGACAGAAGACAAGATGTTACACATAAATGAATTTTCCAGATTGTTGAACCTAAGACCCCTGTAAGTACCAGCTGAACTATTTAACCATCATAAAGGAAGGCTTTTAAAAACACATTCTGTACTCTCTTATCTTTTTAAACAGAAGAGACTGAACATAATTTAAATTTTCCCTTATGATCAAAGTCAGTGTTATGAATATGCATTATTATGCTTTGTTGTAACAAAAATCACAGTTCTGTGTCTGCTTTTCAGTTTTTCTTTCTCCCTGCCCACCTAGTAGTTATCACTGCTTTCATTGTGGCAATTTAAAAATGCTTCCTCTTTCTCCTATTGTAATTTGCTCTCTTCTAAACCTAGTTGAGTTATGTAGGTGGTGTTGCTAAAGTGTTCGACTTGAGAGACAGGGAGGCTCGAGTTTGAATCCGGCCTTGAATACTTCTTTTTTTCTTTCTTTCTTTTCTTTTCTTTTCTTTTCTTTTCTTTTCTTTTCTTTTCTTTTCTTTTCTTTTCTTTTCTTTTCTTTTCCCTTTCCTTTCCCTTTCTTTCTTTCTTTCTTTCTTTCTTTCTTTCTTTCTTTATTTCTTTCTTTCTTTCTTTCTTTCCTTCTTTCCTTCTTTCCTTCTTTCCTTCTTTCCTTCTTTCCTTCTTTCCTTCTTTCCTTCTTTCCTTCTTTCCTTCTTTCCTTCTTTCCTTCTTTCCTTCTTTCCTTCTTTCTTTCTTTCCGGGACAATGAGGGTTAAGTGACTTGCCCAGGGTCACACAGCTAGTAAGTATCAAGTGCCTGAGGCCAGATTTGAAATCAAGTCCTCCTGAATCCAGGGCTGGTTACTCTATCCACTGTGCCATATAGCTGCCCCCCCCCCCCGGCCTTGAATACTTCTAACTCTGTGATGCTGGGCTAGATATTTAACCTCACAACCTCAGTTTCCTCATGTGTAAAATGAGAACACAAATAAGATCTACCTCACAGGTTTGTTATAACAACCAAAGAAATAATATATAATATAGTATTATGATAGTAATTTGTTATAATAAATAATAAAAGGGGCAGCTAGGTGGCACAGTGGATAAAGCACCAGCCCTGGATACAGGAGAACCTGAGTTCAAATCTGGCCTCAGACACTTGACACTTACTAGTGTCAACCTGGGAACTAGTGTGACCCTGGGAAAGTCACTTAACCCCAGTTGCCTCATCAAAACAAACAAGTAAACAAACAAACAAATAAATAATATAGAAGATGATCTTTGCAAAACTTAAAGTGCCATATAAATGTTAGTTATTAATTAATAATTATTGAGGAAGAAATAAATTAAAATTTACTGAAATGAATCTCTTTAGCACCATCAGTTTCTCTTTTATATTTTCAGTGTCAGGAATGATCTGAAAAAGTCAATCGATATTTCTGTTTGTGTCATTCTGGGTCAGAATGTATTTACCATTTCTCTTTTGCCCTTGAGGAGGTTTCACAGACAAAAAATAAAAATCCACGCTGAGACTACTTTTCATGCCAATGTAGAGAAATATGATCAAAAACAAAGTAGAATTTATTACTTAAAAAAATAAAAACTAAGTAGAGACAGAGACAGAGAGAGCGACACAGAGGAGGAGAGGAGAGATTATGAAACTAAGGCCATTCTTGTTGAATTTTGTTAAATGGTGCCCAGTTCTGGAGTGAGGGTAACCTTGGATTCTTAGAGAACGATGTCTAGGAGTAGCGAAATAGCACAGTAAATAGAGACCTAGAGTCAGGAAGATCTGGGTTCAAATCTGGCCTCAGACTAGATGGGTGATCCTAGACAAGTCACTTAACCCTATTTGCCTCAGTTTTCTCATCCATAAAATGAGCTGGAGACAGAAATGGCAAACCACTCCAGTATCTTTGCCAATAAAATGAACAAATGAAGTTGTGAAGAATTGGACACCACTGAAATGGGTGAATGGCAAACAAAAAAGGGTCCAGGGGATCTAGATCTCTGAAAGGTACTATCAAGCTCAGAAGACATTGAATGAGACCCAGAAATGGACTGGATGTTTGTCATTCAAGCTCAAGCCAGTCTAAACTGGGAGTGACCTGTTACGAAAGGGTTGGCCACCATTAAATCACAAACTGATCTATGAAGGTATAGGGTGTGTGTGTGTGTGTGTGTGTGTGTGTGTGTGTGTGTTTGTTTGCCATCTGCATCTGTGGCACTGATGAAACTATGGATCGGTGAAATGTTAAAGTTCCCAACTAACCATTTTTACTTTCTCCCCCCCAATTCATGGACTGAGCCCATGTCATGTAGACACAGCCCCGTGAATAGCAAATTAAGTTTTTTCCTCCCATTTTGCTGGCAATTATTGAACTTTAATATCAGATGTTGGGAGTTGTCTTTTCGTCTCCCTTGTCAGGTATCCGTTCAGGGCATGCTTTCACCCCAGAGTGCTCTTTGTGAAAGGGAAGCTTTTTAGAAGCTTTAATTAGGAAGATCTTTGATCTTTTTCCTCCTGGACAAAAATGTGGTTTGGAGCCAAAGCCGAAATGTTTGGAGAGTTTGTGGGTTTGTTTGTTTTTTCTTTAATGTTAGCAAGGCTACCTTTCCCTGACTGCTTTTTCCTTTTGTTGCATGTCCGTGTGTGGCACCATTAAAGAATTGATCAACAGTGCAGTGGTTTAAATTGTTGTCTTTGTCAGCCAAGTCTGAGTTGTCTGGTAGGTGGAAAAGAGGGAAATAAAAGCTTCCACAGGATGAGTGGAGAAGCTAGCAGCCCCTCCAGGCTCTCTCTATTCATTGTTCTTCAGAGGCAGCCCTGGAAGACCTGCTGCAGAAGTCCAGGGGAAGGAAGGGGAAGCTAAATTAAAGAGCAGGGAAGGGCCAAACAATGACTTCAGCGGTGTGCTCTGGGGAGCCTGGCAAAACGCTCTTGCCAGGAGAGCTTTTGTCTTGGTGACGCAGGACCGATGTCTCCATTAGAGGCCTGGAGAGTTTTGATAGTTTGAGGCCTGCCACACTGGGCCCTCCTCAGCTTCAGAGGGGCTGCTCTCTGAAGCAATCAGCAGCTCTTAACTAACGTTAAGCAAATACTGGCCAGAGGAGACGTGGATAGGTTCTGTTCAGAAACTAATTTTTTTTAAAAGTGGGGATAAGAGAAAATGTAGGGGCTGGTGATTGTTTTTTGGGGGTGCTATAAGCTATTTGCAAGCTATAAGATTGTTACTTTCTTTTTCAGCCTTATGATTGGGCCTCATGCTTAAGGATACCTAGTGATAATAATTAATAATAACCCATGAAACAAAGAAAGAATTAAAATAGGGTCATGGTTTTTCATGACTCCCTTCTGCTTCTGGAATGACAAAGGCATAGTGGTGAGAAACGCCATTGAGTATGTTAACCATTACACCAATTTTTAGACTATTAATAAACTATGGGGGCAGTGAATAAGGTACTGGCCCTGGATTCAGGAGGACCCAAGTTCAAATTTGGCCTCAGACACTTGACACTTACTAGCTGCGTGACCCTGGGCAAGTCACTTTAACCCTCATTGCCCAGCAAAACAAACAAACAAACAAACACCAAAAAAAAACCCACCCCAAAACAAGACTATTAATAAATTTTCATTCTTGATACTCTATATAGTATCCTTTCCAATGACCAGTGAGGAGACGTATTGAATCATAATCTCAACTTTACAGCTCTGTTTACTTTCAATTCCATGGAACAAGATGACCTCATGCTGGATACCCCCTAGTGTTCTCCCCTTTATTTCCAGCTTCCTTTTGTATATTGTCTTTCCCCAGCAGATTGTAAGCTCTTTGAGGGTAGGGACTGTATGCAGTTTTCTTATTTGTATCCCCAGTGCTTAGCTTAGTGCCTGGCACACAGAAAGTGGTTAATAAATGTTTATTTGAATTGACTTGAATATGATATTTGATGACCTTGCGATATATAAAACTAGATGAAAGAAAAAAATAGTTGATAATTGGAAGGATGGATAACTTGTACTTCTTGGAGATGTCCAAAAATGATTTGGCAGAGCATATTTTACCATATGTCCAGAGGCAATATGGAACATTATGTCATGGCATATTTAGTTATCACATACTGTAGTATTAATGATAAATTCTTGCCAGAACACCAGCATGAAAATGGTTTCAGCTTATGTACCAACGCATGGATTGATAAATGAAGTTGTAGAGAAATTCTGTAAAAAATTGAAAAGATCCTCCTATTCAAATCAACAGGAACTGTGATCCTTGTTGACTTTCATGTAAAGGTGAGAAAAGGTTAGCCAATCAAAAATATAGGGGAAAATAGAGTTCAGGTAAAAGAAGTAAAAGTAGACTGACACACAGATTACCCAGAAGCCTCATACCTCTATATTATGTGCATTTTCTTTGGAAAAAGAATTGGTATGCTCTGGATCTGTCAAGAACGAAAAAGAACCATAAAAGAGAAAGTAGATTACATTTTAGTAGATGGGAAAGGCTTGTTGGGGTGGCTAGGTGGCATGGTGGATAGAGTGCTGGGCCTGGAGTCAGGAAAACTCATCTTCCTGAATTCAAATCTGGCCTCAGATACTAACTGTGTGACCCTGGACAAGTGACTTAACCCTGTTTGCTTCAGTTACCTCATCTGTAAAATGAGCTGGAGAAGGAAATGGCAAACTGCTCTAGTGTCTTTGCCAGAAAAACCCCAAAACCCAAATGAGGTCACAAAGAATCAGGCATCTCTGAAAAAATGACTGAAGAACAACAAAAACTTGTTAATGATTTCAGAGTTAAATCTGAATCAGGTCTTTATGTATTGTCAAACCATCAATTTATCAAGACCTAATATAAGAATTAATTAAATAAAAAAGAAAGAATAATGAGAAAAAAGATATAGCATACAATTGGAGTACCTTAACTTTGAACTATTTAAATAAATAATTGAAAATTTTAGAATGAGAAATGGATGATAACAATGAAGGTTGGTATGGACAATACGAATTTTAAACTATGTAAATTAGTGGCTGCAGAATGGATACCAAAGGAGCCCAGAGTGTGCTCAGTAGGCAAATATCTTAATTTTACTATTAATATGGATGAAGATGGTTGAAAAAGACAAGACTAGGTTAGTATATGATTCATTTGTAAAATCGTATGGAAAGGAAGAATGGAGCATTATGAGAAAATTCATTTCATAAATCAGAGAGGAGTAGGAAATGGGAAGACCAGGTTATAGAAAGCTTGATAAGCTATCTAAAAAAACCAAAATGATTCTAAAGTGCTGAAACTCAGTTTCCTCGTCGATAAAACGACCATATTGTTGGACTAGATGGAATTGAAGGTTTCTTCCAATTCTGAATCTATGATCCTTTGACTTGGGTTCAAATTCTGGTTTTGCCCCTTGCCATCTCTGTGAGGTTGGATGATGATTCCACTCCTCTCGTCCTGTTGGAAGAGATGGCCTCTTCCAGTTCCACAAATCTAGGACAACGTGAAGTTTTTGTTTTAACTCTTCATCTGTTTAGACATGTGTTAGTTATTCATTGCTTCTCCAACTAGTTTAGAGCTCTTTAGATGATTTTAAAAACTTTTTAAAAAGTCCCTCAGAGCACCTACCATATTTTAAATGATAAAACACATTGACCCTTATATTCGAGGTACTAAGCAAAGCTGTCTATGCTTTCAAGGAGTTTTTATTCTACTGGGATGACACATTTTCAGAGAAAAGTAAACATGAGATAATTTGAGAACGGAGAGAGCACCGGAAACTGAACACATGAAGGGGGTCTGCCCTGAAGAAGCTGGACCTGAGTGAAGCCTTTAAGGAAGATTTTTGAGAAGTGGAGATGAAGGAGAGATGAACATTCTCCATAGAATTTAGAACTGGAAGTGACCTTACAGGTCATGTTGTCTCACACTTTACAGATGAAGAAACTATAGCCTTGGAAATTGGAATAATTTGCCCAAGTTTACACAAAGAGCAAGTGGTGGA
Organism: Dromiciops gliroides; assembly: GCF_019393635.1. Taxonomy (NCBI): domain Eukaryota; kingdom Metazoa; phylum Chordata; class Mammalia; order Microbiotheria; family Microbiotheriidae; genus Dromiciops; species Dromiciops gliroides. The sequence goes on from NC_057865.1 coordinate 83,358,584, forward strand.
CGCAGAATTTTAACCCTAGTTTTTTGACTTAGTCTAGTCCTTCTTTCCACTGGGCCATGTAAGTATTACCCAGCTGGGAGGCTTTTTGGAAAATCCCACAAAGTTTATTCTTCCGAATGAAAGGAATCCAGGAAAATAGGATCTCATGAGCAGAATCCAGACATACCTGTGTGTCATGATGTGAGGGATGCCCGAAGTGTCTCCTGACTCACACAGAATACAGAATTCTCAATTTAATCTCTTCTTTGGTAAAGGCATTAAAAGGCCTTGTAGAAATGCCAGTGATTTAAGGTCCACTGTATTCTGACTCCTGCTTACCTTCAAAGTCCTATTTTATGTTATTAGCCTTTATGCAATATATAAATCCAATATGGCCGGACTACTGACTAGTCCCTGACCTCCACATTCCCTCTTTCAATCCTGCATGCTAGCATATGTCCTCTCCTGTGGTGCGAATGCACTCCCTTCCCACCCTTCAATTTCAGAAGCTTCATCTTTCTTTAAGGTTTAGCTCAGGTGCTTGCTCCTTCATGACACCTTCTATGATTTTCCCCAACCACAAGCCCTATCATCTATGCTCTCTCCTCAAAGTATCTTTGCACATATTCTTTTCTCAGTAGAGGTAGTAGTTGAGGCAGTTGGTGGATAGAGTGCTGGGAGACCTCAGCTGAGATGTGACCTCAAACATTTATTAGCCATGTGACCTTCTACTAGCCATGTAGGCTCTGTTCACCTCAGTTTTCTCAACTATGAAATGGGGATAATAAGAGCACCTACTAATCAGGGTTGTTGTGAGTGTTAAATGAGATAATATTTATAAAGCAGTTATTGAAGTGTTTGATGCATGGTAGGCACTATAAGGATGTTAGTTATCGTTATTATTAGGATGCTATTATTATAAAGATTACTATAATTAGAATGGAAATTGTTTTGCTTATTATTATTGTTGTTTTGGTCTATCCACAACCAATTATGGTATAATAGCATTTAAGCTAGTAAGACCTCAATTCAAGTTCTGCCTCTGACAAATACTAACTTTGTGCAGGGCATTTGACCTTTCTGGGTCTCAGGTTCCTCACCTTTCAGATGAGGAGATGATAAACGAATATCTTAAAGCATAGACCTCAAAAGATTCCAACTAGTTATATGACCTAAATAGTTCATGTTAAAACCACCACCACCAGTGAAAGCCAGAAGGAAACAGAAGACACTATCTTTCTTGACTATGGCTTAGGTGAAAATTCTTAGCCAAACCAGGAATAGATGGGATCATTAAAGATAAATACAATTTCAATAACATAAAATTTTAAAAGTGTTTAGCTGGGGGGGGGGTCAGGTCCCACCTAGTCATTAGATCTTCATGCTAGGCTATCATTTCAGTCACCGAACAAGGCCTTGAGGGAAAGGCACTTACTAAAAGGTCATTTTTCTTTTGATAAGGAGATAATCAATGTTGTAAACTTAGGGTATATGTAGGTTAGGAGGGTCCAACCCAGTGATAGGGCTTGTGTGGAGACAAAGGCCCTCAAATACTGAGGGGGTGCCAATAAGAGTGGAAATGAAGGAGAAGGCTGAGATAAAAACAGAAGTTGGACTGCAGAAGGAATTATAGAGCTAGAGATATATGTGTGTCTATATATAGATAGATATGTAGAGATACATGTAGAGATATAGATATATATATACACAGTATATATGTATGTGCATATGTGTTTGTGTACATACATCTATACATACACACACACACATATATATATACATATATACATATTCACATATGTATGTATTTCATCTATTTTGCTATTTTGAGTAGTCTCTGCCTTTCCTGCCAGATTTACCAACCTGTTAATTTCAAGGGTAAGCAAAGGGCTTAATTCTACCTTCTTCATCCTTTCTCATTAGCTTTCTTCCTTCTGACTCTCCATAGTATAGATTCTGACTGTTCTTTGATCCCTGATCTTGGCTTGTAAGCTCATAGTCAAAGCAAAATAGAACCAATGTTTGATTCTAAGGACAGCCTCTGCCTATCTTATCTGCAATTACCTTCTCTCCAACCTTACAACCTTCCATGCTGGGAGGGGGGGTGGGAGCTGAATGTTCCAGAGATTAGAACCTGAAATTTCTAATTCTCATCAAAACTTGATGGATTGTGGCATCTCTGTAAAGACACCATTTTGTTCCTAGAGGTTTACATGTGTCTTCTGCTCTTGACACTCAAAAAGTGGCTGGAGAAGCAGGGAAGTGGGGAGGGGTAGAGAGAGAGGGAGATTATGATTGCTTTTAGACAAAGGCCAAACAAGGAAAGGTTATGGAATTGGGTTATGTTGATGTTTATGGGAGAAAAAAAGAGTGAATGAGAAACAAAAATGACACCATGGAGACATCTTCTAGATTTAATTTGCTGACCCATGGCTTCTTAGACCCCCTAGAAGATAGTGTACTGCTGTAGAAATTCAAAGATTTTATTCCAAGGTTTTCTCCTTCCCCTTCTCCCAACCCTTACTCTATGTATAATACAAACCCAGAAAAAGACAGTGGTGGATTAGCTGTTCCTCAGTTTAGAAGGTTTTTCTTAGACTCTCCTGGGATCTGATTCCATGAATCAATTAACCAACAAGTATTCATTATTCCCTATTATGTGCTAGTCACTGGGGGTAGTAATGGGGATGAAAAGACAAAAAAACCCAAACAGTCCCTGTACTCAAATAACTTATATTCTATGGGAGGTGTGGGGGGGGAACATACAACATGTACATATAGAGGGAAATGTAAAGTATCTATTGAATAAAAATGTCATTTGGGGGGAAGGCAGCCGGTGGGATCAGACAATTCTTCCTCTAGAAGGGAATGAGCTGAGTCTTAAAGGATTGTTCTGAGGATGAATTGAGATGTTTGTAAAGTGCTTGGCACATAATAGGCATGCAAAAGGAGTTTACAATTAATGCAAATCAATCAATAAACATTTATTAAATACTGTGTGCTAAATTCTGGAAAGGCAGGGCAAAGGGAGATGAGAATGTAGTGAATGAAGACTAGCAACCCAGCCAGTTTTGTTATATTTTAGTGTGCATGAAAGGGACTTGTATGCAGTAAGGCTGGAAAAGTTCCTTGGGGTCAGGTTGTAAAAGTTTAATTGACAAGCAGAATTCATACTTGGTATTTTTAAAAAAATTTTTTTTAGTGAGGCAATTGGGGTTAAGTGACTTGCCCAGGGTCACACAGCTAGTAAGTAAGTGTTAAGTGTCTGAGGCTGGATTTGAACTCAGGTACTCCCGACTCCAAGGCCAGTGCTCTATCCACTGCGCCACCTAGCTGCCCCCATACTTGGTATTTTTAAGTTATAAGTATCTACTTGAGTTTGAATTTGGGGGCAGGAGGGCGGTGACATGGTCAGACGACTTGCACATTAGGAAAATCCTTTTGGTCATTATTTAGAGCACAAGTGACAGGTGGAGGGACATGAAAGAGGAGGGCTAATTAAGGAGGCTGTTGTGATAATCAAGACAAGAGATGATGAGAGTCTGAGGTGTGGTAGAGACTGGGTAAATGGAAAGAAGTGGTTGGATGTGAGGGATATTATGGAGGTAGAAACAAGAAGATAAGTCAACTGGCTGTATAGGGCCATTGAGAGTGAGATGTTTTTGAAAGGGGAAAGTTTCCATATTCAAGAGATACAAGAGACACTCAACTCTAAATTCTCAAGAAAGTTCTCTAGTGGCCCAGATTTCTCCTCTAACAAAAAAGATTTCCCAAAACTCTCCTTCTTCTAGTGTTTGCAACTCTGATTAACCCCTTTGCTGATGCATGGAAACCAGTCATGATACAATGTAAGCAGCGGAATTTCCAATGCCATAATATAGTTTGGCCAAACTCTACCTATGTGGTTGTATTTCCTCTATTTTTTTTTCAAACAGCATCCTACAAATGGGAATGTGCACAAAACTGAGTTTTCGGTCCCCAGGGCTCAAGCACCTGGCACACAAGGAACATCATCCATATACACATATGCACACATTTTCTTGATAGACAGCAATGAAGGGTGGGAAGGGGGTATGTTCCCTATTTCCTTCTGTAATTATCTTTCTGCTTCAGATGACATTCTAGCAGCTGGCATTGATAGTGCTGAATACATTTGGAAGGTTGAGGTTGATTGAAATGAACAAGGGGGCCTGTCATGATAACCTCTTGGAACACCTCTTGGAATGGAGAATGGGGCTAAGTAATTGAGTTGGAGAAGGAGCATAAAGTTTATATGCCTATCTGCAATAATTATGGAACTAGTCAGATGTGACAAGAATTCAGAGGTGGATAAGCTACCTCATACTTCTAATGTTCAGGTTGTTCAAATGACTTGAAAGTTTTAGGAGGGAGAAAGTCTAGTGGTGCTTCATCCTCTGTAGACAGCATGAGAGACCATCAAATGCATTTTAACCAAAACCTGTCAAAGGTAAAGACTAGATCAATAATTTACTATGCACTAAAGGGCCCTATGTTACAGAGATTTTTTTTTATAACAGAAACTTTCTTTGGTTTTGGCCAATTCATCAGACAATCTGATTTTAGCCCAAAAATAATGCAGTTACTATGAAATATATATTAAAAGAATGGGAAAAAAAAGAATGAGGCCTAACATCTGACTGCAGGTCCCATATTAGGTCTGCTGAAAAATGTGTTTACTTTTTACTTTAGGTAAGAATGTACATTTGGCTTTAGCTCTAATTACTACTGAAGAAAATACTGACTCACCCTGTTACAAAATATAAGAATAAGTTATATAGGGGGCAGAGCCAAGATGGAGGACAAAACACATTGAATGCACAGAGCTCCTGATACAATTACCCCCAAAACAGCAATAAAAGAACCCCTGGAGCAGAAAAACCCACAAAGATATGGGCTGAGATTATTTTCCAGCCATAGATAGATTAAAAGGGGCCATGCTGTGCTGTGAGTAAAGTCCAACCCTACGATTATGACAACAGAGATCCCAAGCACTCCGCACCAGAGGAACTTAACCCCCAAGCCTTAGAATCAGCTGCAGCACCAGCATCTTCTGGAACTGAACTTGTGTTCCAGTGAGAGGGATGAATGGCTGGCTGGGGGCCAGGAAAGTACAGGGGTGTCAGAGGAACCTAGGGAGGAATTTGGCTGTCCCACCCCATCAGGGAACCAGGAAGAAATCTTGAGAGGTGGGAGGACCAGGTTGGGGAGGGGCACAGGCTCCTTGAAGCTAAAAACCACCACAGCGCTCTGCTAGCTTGTTAATTAGCAAGTTGGCTTGAGGTTATCTTCTGACCAGAGAACAGGCCAGGTGAGAGAAAAACCTGCCCTCCCTCAAACCAAAACACCTGGGACCCTCTGAAGCTTGGGACAATAGTGTAGCCTAGAAGCAGGGCCCCCCCAGTGGGGAGATAAAAGTCAAGTAAAAGATAGGAAGATGAGCAAGCAAAGAAAGTTCAGAATTATGGAAAGTTTTTTCAGCAATAAGGAAGATCAAGGTGCACCCTCAGAAGAGGATAACAACCTCAGGGCCCCTACATCCAAAGCTTCCAAGAAAAATATGAACTAGTCTCATGCCATGGAAGCTCTCAAAAGGGACTTTGAAGAGAAAGTAGGAGAGATAGAAGGAAGATGTAGAGAGAGGGAGGAAAGAATGGAAAGAGAAATGAGAGCAATGCCAGAGAACCATGAGAAAAAAGTGAGCAGTTTGAGAGGTCAAATGGAAAAGGAGATTAAAAAGCTGTCTGATTAAAATAATTGCCTAAGAATTAGGATCGAACAGATGGAAGCTAGTGACTTTACGAGAAACCAAGACATGGTAAAGCAAATCCAATTGCATGAAAAAATAGAGGTCAATGTGAAATATCTTCTGGGAAAAACTGCTGACCTGGAAAATAGGTCCAGGAGAGATAATCTGAAAATTATTGGTCTACCTGAAAACCATGATCAAAATAAGAGCTTGGACACCATCCTCCAAGAGATTGTCTGGGAACATTGCCCTGATATTCTAGAAACAGAAGCTAAAGTAGAAATTGAAAGAATCCACTGATCACCTCCTGAAAGAGATCCCAAAAGGAAAACCTCCAGGAATATTGTAGCCAGAATTCCCAGGTCAAGGAGAAAATATTGCAAGCAGCTAGAAAAAAGGAATTCAAATACTGTGGCGCTCCAATAAGAATAAAACAAGATCTAGCAGCATTTACATTAAAGGACCAGAGGGCATGGAATATGCCAGAGGGCAAAGGAACTGGCACTACAGCAAAGAATCATGTACCCAGAAAAACTCAATATAATCTTTCAGAAGAAAAAAATGGGACTTCAATGAAAAAGAGGACTTTCAGGCATTTGTGATGAAAAGACCTGAACTGAATAGAAAATTTGACTTTCAAATACAAGATCCTAGAGAAGCATAAAAAGGTAAATAGGAAAAAGAAATCATGAAGGAAATTAAAAGGTTAAACTATTTACAGTCATACATGAGAAAATGATACTTCCAACTCATAAGAACTTTTTCAGTAAGGAATACACAGAGGACACAGGTCTGAACTGAATATGAAGGGATGGTATTTGTAAAGCATTTATTTTTTGTGTATCCTTGTTTTTTGTGGATCAAACAGGGTGGGTTGTCTTATGTCTGGGCCTGGATTTGGGCTCTGGGCCTCCTGGGCCTAGGGCTGGTGCTTTGTCCACTGTGCCACTTAGCTAACCCATGATGACATCTTTAAAATAGGTTTGAGGGGAGGAGGAATAGACTAGGGGAGGAGGGGGAAGGGGAGAGGTGGACTGGGGAGAGGTAGCTCACATGAAGGAAACAAGAAAAAAGCTTATGGAGGGGAGGGGAAGATGGGGAAGAAGCAGGGGAGTGAGTGAACATTACTATCAACAAAATTGGCTCAAAGAGGGAATAACATACATACTGCCCTGAGGAAAAGTGGGAGGGGAAGGAGATGGGGAGGGGGAGAGGGGAAGGAGGGAAGGGCAAGTTGGGGGAAGGAGCTGTAAAAAACAAAACACTTTTGAGGAAGGTGAAGATGTTCTGCATTACAGCACATGTATGACATATATTGAAATGCTTGATTTCATAGGGAGAGTTGAGGAGGGAGGGAGGAAGAAAAATTTAGAACACACAATTAGTTCAAAGACCTTAACCTCATCAGAGTGGGCTCAAGGAGGGAATAACATACACACCCAAGTGGGAAGAGTAATCTATTTAACCCTACAGGAAAGTAGGAGGGGAAGAGGATAAGGAAGGAAGGGTGAATGAAGGGAGGGTAGAGTGGGGGAGGGGGCAGTCAGTAGCACAACACTTTTTAGGAGGAATAGGGCAAAATAAGGTAGAAAATAGAGTAAATATCATTGGAAGGTAATAGGATGGAGGGAAATAGTTATGATGATTGACTACAATGACAAAATGTATGGTCCCTACTCTCCTGGGCTATTGTGAAGAAAATTCTTTGGCAAGTTTAAGGTACTATATAAAAGTTATGATGAACAGGATGCTATCAGAAAAATCTGGAAAGACCCACATGAACTGAAGCAGAGAGAAATGTACTGTATACAAAATAACAGCATTAGTGGAAGCTGATCTTCTGGGAAGCACATGGTTATTTTCAGCAAGGCAATGATCCAATATAACTCTGAAGAACTTATGAAAATTGCAATCCATTTACAAAGAAAGAACTGATGGTATCTGAAAACAGACTGAAACACATTTTTTGACAGTTCCTTAATCTGAAATTTTGTTTTTATCTGTTTTCTCTTACAACCTAGCTAATGTAGAGATGTTTTGATGACTACTCATGTATAATTTATATTGAATTGTTTGAGTTCTTGGGGTGGAGGGTGGGAGGGGAGGGAGGAAGAGAAGTTGGAACACAAAGTTTTTTTTAAAAAAAAGATGTCAAAATTTGCTTTTACATGTAATTTTTTTACATGTAATTTGGAAAATAAAATTCTAAAAAAAGAGAATGTTATAAATGTTAGTAGAATTCTAGCTTTTTATCATTGATTTAAGGTACTTATGATGCCAACAAGGTGATGGACTTGACTAGAAGAAGTATGAAGAGGACCCTAAATTGTGAATTTCTTGCTATAGTGTGTGCCCATTAAGTCTGAAACAGACTGAAGTCTTTAGTCTATGGTCCATATGTGGAAATTTGCCCATTCTACTACCTATCTGCAAATGAGTTTATTAGTCCTGTTCCAGGGCAAAAACAAATTCATGGAAGACAATTAAAAATCAACTCAACAGCCAACATATTTGGAAAATGCCAAGCTACATTTGATTTATGATATGCATAATAGAGAACACTCTGAACCTTTTGATAAGTTCTAGTTTTATGATGGTTTGATTTGAGGTTTGAGAACATTGTTTGAATGACTGTGAGAGGTAGCAAAATCATTTTCATTTGGGAAAGGAATTTTTTTTAACTACTCATTTCAAATTCCAGGTAAATATCATTATGGTTCAAATGGTCCCAAATGGTTTTCTACTTATAAATTAATACTTAAGGAATCCAAGATGTCACCAGTATAGATACAAACTTCAATCATACATGTCCCCTCCCACTTGCACCTTCATTTGTATACTCCTTTTTCATATCTATCCATAAATTTTCCAAAGAGGATCTTCTCAAATTATTAGAAGCTTTTTATCATTCTATAGCTATCTCTACAGCACTCAGGGATGCATTTATTACTCTTTCATCTCTCTGCATAACTTACCCACCTCCTTTCCTATCTTACATTTTCTGAAATTGATTTTTATGCAGCTTATTTTACACAAATGATTCTTGGTTGTATGCATTCTACTTACACCCTCTGTATGTGTCTGTATTGTTTTTTTTGGCTCATGCTCAATTCGGATTATTTATAGATCATGATAGTCCATTGTTTGTAGCCTTGTAGCATCAGAATAAGAACATTGGTCTTAAAGAGATGGATTTTTGTGTCAGAGGTTAACTTGGGAAAACATAGCACCGTGCATTTTCTCCCAAGTTTAAAAACAATAGCTAATATTTATATAACACTTAAAGGTTTGCAGAGAGCTTTACAAATATTACCACATTTTATGTTTGCATCAACCAGAGAAGGTAGGTGCTGTTATTGTCCCCATTTTACAGATTAGGAAACTGAGGCAAGAAGAGGTTAAGTAATTTGCTCAGGGCTATGCAGCTAATAAGTGCCCAAGGCTGGATTTGAACTCATTTTCCTGATTCATTGTGGCCCCATATTATTCTAGCTCTCTCTTTTCCTTTTCATCATTTTTGGACCTTCTGCAATGCTTATCCAAATTATATGTTCATTTGGACTAACCCATTTATTACCTAAATATGGGTGGAAACATATGGATATAAGGAGAGAGAAAGAGAATATCTATTTGTTAACAGACACAGCCTCTCCATAGGTCAGTGCTGGGATGCAAGAGGACCCATTGACTGTCTCAGAGAGGTAGAAGTAAAAGAGTTATCAATAAATGGAGCCATGGATTGAAATGGCTCCAGATCAACCAGTGTCTTGACGGGTTGAGAGAGTCAGGCTTGGGCTGACAGTCCATTAGAAATAACCAAACAACACTGGAGAAAGGCTCGGCCTTATTCAGGATCCAGGTGTAAACCAGCTGGTCATTCCCAAAGAGATGAGCAGAGCACTCCTGTGACTGAATGCTGGAGAACACCGAGTTCCTTGTGGATGCCTCATTCACTTGTCAAAGCAAGGCCAGCCCTTTGGAAATGGTGACCTGATCCAGTCATTGCTTCTCTATCCTGAGCTGCAGCTGCCGCCATGGACACCAGCTGATGGAGAGCAGATGATTATATTGTGTTACTGGTCATAAGTGGAAATGCATGTTCTGGAATGGAATATTATCTACTATACCTTTAGAAACCTGCCCCTTTTTGGAAAAAAACGTACGGATACAGATTTCTAAACACAGAAATATGACCTAGGTTTTTGAAATGCCCTTATGAAGAAATAATACTTGGCTTTTAATCCCAATAGTTTGGTAAAGGGAAGTTAATAAAATGTTATCCTCAGTGATAACACATCATCACCTTCTTGCTCAACCTATCATTTTCCATGATAGGTTTTGGTAGAGAATAGTTGTTGATGTTTTTATTGTTAAGTTATTTTAAGTTATGTGCTACACTTCATTTTTTTTTTTTGCAGTTAGAATAAGATGTTTTTTTATTTAGGGGCAAGAGAAGGGAGGGGAAGGGAAACCATGAAAGAAGTCCTTGGACTTCTCATGGGGAGTAAAACATGGCACAGAGAGAGTGGCTATGAGATACCAATCTCCTGTTGACGTTTTAAAATATTCATTCAGGACCTTCCTTCTTGGTCTACCAAACTTTATGACTCTTTTAGGATTATTTGGAAATAAAAAGCTGAGGTTACAGATGAAGCTCCCTGAATCCAGAAATTATCAACCAACTGAACTAGGCCTCATTTCATTGGAGAGGTTGAGCCTCAGAGGCACTAAAAATCAGAACAAAACAAGGGACGCTTTCCTTCTCTCCTTGGCCATTTCGTGTTCCCCCATGATGTGTTCTTCAAGAATTCAAAGACAAGCCTTATCATTGGTGAAGAATTCTTTTACATCTTATAGGGATTACAACTCTCCTATGTCAAAATTATCTTTTGTTGGAATTTGCTTTAATGGGGGAAAAAGTGATTGTACACAGTGGTCAGTCTTCTAGTGCATTTAGCTAGAATGATCCTCCTTTGACTGACAGTCCATTACTGGCTTTCTATTCAGTCTTTTCATCTTGGTGTAGGACTCTTCATAGTTGACATTTTCCTAGTATAGCATTTAATACCCCATGGTCACCTCCAGGCCAAAATAAAGCTCCAGAAGGGTAGTTCAGGGGTAGAAATCAGATATTAATTTCTACAAATAGGACACAGAGACCAGTGCAAAAACTTAGGTCTCTAGTACATGTGATCTAATGGATGTTGCATGATTCTTTTTGAGCGCCACATGTCCTTGGAGTTAAAATGCAGAACTGTAGGATTGTGGAGCCAGCTTTAAAGGCAGAGCTATCAGTTAATTATTTTTGGATATTTTTTCATAGAAATATAGGATCCTAGGCTTAGAACTAACTGGAGGAGACAAAGAGATCAACTGCTTCAAGCTCTTCCTTTTATAGATGAGGAAAGTGAGCATCAGAGAAACTAAGTGACTCAACCTGAGGTTAAACAGGTAGAATTTAATAGGGCTGGGATTGAAAACCAGATTCCTTTATTACAAACCTACAATTCTTGTGGTTTAATGGCTGCAGTGAACTTCCAGTGTAGAAATTCCTTCTACTAATGCAGGTCAGAGTCTTCTGTCCTAACACTTTTAGTCTTAGAGAGTTGTTTAGAGCTCTGAAAGGATAAATGACTTGCCAGTATTACACAGTCAGTGTACATCAGAGGTAGGCAAGTCAATAAACTATCATTTATTAAGTACCTACTGTATACTAAGCATTGTGCTAAGGGCTTGAACTTAGGTCTTTGTGACTTTGAGACTGACTCTTTGTCCACTCTGCTGTACTGTCCTAACTAGGAAAGCTTAATAGTAATTTATTGACTTTGTTGAAGTGTCTTGCCCAGGCCCACACAACTAACACCCTTTCTACTTGTTGCCAGTATGTGCTGACTTACAGTTTTTTCTTGAATGTTTTTAACGGGTTGAAACACCAGGGTTATGAGAAAATCAAGGACAAACTTTGGATCCTCTTGACTGACTGAGGTGTTGTGATCTTTCAAGTCCTCTAGCCCTAACTTAACCTGAAAAACCAATGTTTCTTTTAACAAGTGTCTTAGTATTTGAAAACTTGAAAGACTTTTGCCATCTAAATTTAGTCCAATGCCCTTCTCATGAGAAAGCATTAACAGTGTCTAAGTAGCTTGCTTAAGGCCACATAGTTAATTAGCAGAACTGGAATGAGAATTTAGGTATCCTTATTCCTGGGCCACAGTTCTTTCCATGATACTTTGATGCTTCTGCTCTTTAGCCATATATTATCCTTTCTCTGCTTATGTGTGAAATTATTACATACCTTCATGCTGAGAAATTCAAATGCTAGTATTGGAGAGATGCTCCAGGAAGTCATTTTTATCAACACTCTCATAGTCCAATCTACCAACATTTCACATCACAAGATGCTGAGACCCAATTCTTAGAGTCCTCCATAGTGGGGAAAGATAACTCCCCATTGGAATTAGAAGTATTGCTTAATTAGACAGATGCCCAAGGATTGGTAGGTTTTATTGGAGGCCAGCCAGACCACCCATCCTGTCATATACTGGGTTGCCTCCTGTAAACAATGTCAAATAGAGCTAGATATCAGTTGTTGTGTACCCTTTTTATCATGGATGGGGGTCTCTTGAAGGGGAAGAATTTTGATTTTCTCTGTCTCCTCTACAGTTGAATTTTCTTTTTTTCTTTATTTTCTTGGTTAGCATTTCAGCCTAAGAGATAGGCTTGCCTTCAAGCTTGGGCTTAGATTCCACCTCTTTTGCCCCACTGTTGGTCAATTCCTTACTTGCTACATTCTAGAGGTTCCAATAAATTAAATCTTTGGGGGAATTAAAGTGCAGGATCATTTGTAGAGTTTTCAATGTTAAGTAGTCAAAAGATCCATTCTCTAGCCATTGGTTCTCTAGTAAGCTAAACTATTTTTTATGCCACATAAAACATGGTTTGATAGGCCTTGCTTTTTCATGCCTGGCTGAATAGATTGCTTATGAAAGTTCCATGATATGATTATTTTCTCTAGGGGAGACCCCTGTATTATATGGTATATTCTGGTATTTATAGTCTTCTTGGTATTTTTAATTTCTATGGTATTATCAGTCCCCTTTTTGTAATTCAAAAATTTCTTCACTACAACACAAACATAAGCAAGGATAAAAATAAAAATAGGAATAGAATATTTGAATTCATAAGGACCAAGAGTAAACATGATTTCAATCCTGGCCTGGGTGAATAACCAGGAAAAAAATTCAAGAGGCTAAGATCCATTGGAAAAAGTAAAGGGAGGGACAGGTGGAAATAGGAGGCTAAAATTAGAAACAAGGTACTTAGGACTACCTTGAAATTTAAAGGGACATTGGGCAGCTAAGTGGCACAGTGGATAGAGCACCGGCCCTGGATTCAGGAGGACCTGAGTTCAAATCCAGCCTCAGACACTTGATACTTACTAGCTGTATGACCCTGGGCAAGTCACTTAAACTTCATTGCCCCCCCCCAAAAAAAAGGAAAGAAATTTAAAGGGACAGGCACATAGGAAATAGGGGAAAATTTCTTACCCAACCAGAAGATCAGAATTTTGAAGGTTTAACATTCCATTTTGTGGTTTGCCAAACTGATGTTTAAAATCTGTTATGACTAAAATCTAATGTGTGGTCCCCTTAAATTAGAAGCTTATAGCACCAGTTTTGGGGCATTAAGCATTTATTAAAGTATATGAGAAGTTAGCAAAAGAAAGAGGAAGAACACATGGAGTTCAGAAAGAAAAGGCCTGGCTACCCTGGTCCTGTCTCTGCCCCTGAGACCAACCAAAAAAAAAGGATCTCCAGTTCTTCTAGAGTGGAAGCTCCCTTTGGGACCACAAGAGGGGCAGTCCCCACACATAGCTCCAAGCTAATTGGCTGATAGCATTGATTGACATGATTTACAGGTGGTTCTATGAATAGATGTAACTTCTGGATGCTAGTCACATGTTCTCTCCTCAGGGTGGCGGTGCCCTGGTTCTCACAACGGTCTTTCTCAGAAGGGAGGTGGCACCCTAATTCTCACAGTGGAGCAACATATGACTTATCTGTCCAAGAAATACAGGGAAAGGAACAGCCTGCTTGTGGTTCTCCAGTCTCAGGCTGCCCAGCAGTCTTTGTCTGAAGGGAGTCATCTTCAAATACTGTAGTGAGGCATCCTGCTAATGTGTGGAGAAGGAAGGGATTCCCTGTTGCCCAGGTGGAGGTAAACCAAGTTGTGCCTGTATGTGCTTGGAACAACCCATGCCCCTGGGGCCTGCCGGCTGCCTCAATGTCAGTGACAGATGTGAACTTTACCTGTGAAACTTCAGAGTTTCTAATTTGCAAGTTGTTGAGCCAGACACTCAACAAATTGGTGTAAAAAAGGGATGAAAATCTGAAAAGAGACAGAGGTTTGAAGCTCTGACACAGAAACTCATCTATGGATTGGTATCTATCCTCAGCCAATCCCCACCATGGGATTCTCTATTTGTCTTCTTGGATGCAGTGTAAATTGTATGTGATAATTGAAGCACCCCAGACTCTTGATACATTGGATTCTTCTTTCTGTCCTAGACTATGTGAGTGTTGGTGGTTTAGGCTACATACATGATGACAGAGACAACATCCATTTTGAACACCCATTTAATCCTAGATCTTTGTTTTCTTTGAATGAAGAAATATAGAATGACCTCACACAGTCAAAGCAGGCAGTTGCTTTTACTATACTATCCTGTCTGGCTCCAGTTATCTCCCCTACCAGCCTGTTTGTATTGAGTGTTGATGTTATTAGAAAGCCATTCCTTTGAGTTAAAACATTACTGATCAATTAACATGAAGTTCGTTTATGAGATTAGCTCATCTCAGAGCAGGGTTCTGATATCAGGACAAGTGAATTTTGATGGGGGAGGAAATGAAGGTGAAAATCAAGATTGCAACTCACTGCGTAGACATACCAAGACCTGGTTAGGTGCCACAGCGTGGAGGGCATGGGAACCTAGAGGGAAGAAAGGGATCTGAGCCACTTTGTGGCTTTGTTTTTGTTTTGTTTTGTTTTGCCAAAGGCTGACCCTGGGACGAGGAGATGGCAGCTAGGCAATAAACAAAAGCATCAAAATTAAGCCTTTACTCTATGCCAGATACAGGAGGTGTAAATGCACATGAAAAGAAAGATAGATAGCTCTTGATCTCAAGGAGCTTAAAAATCCTAATAATGGAGGAAGAGAAAACATTACAGGGAGCTGAATATTTTTTTGGGGGAGAGGGGTACGGGGATAGGGTCAGCAGCATCATACTGTAACGATTGGAATGGCGCCACCTGCTGGAGACTTCCTGTAGAAAAGTTCCGTCATGAGGTGAAGGTCTCTGAGGGCAAGACTATGCATCTTTGGCATCAGGAAGTGACATTTGCTTGTGGGAGGAAGAAGGGGGAGCCTGGCGCTCTGACTCTCGCTTTCATGTGGACTCTGGTGGAGAGCCGAGCTAGGAATGCTCTCTCCCTTTAATAGATAGAGGAATCTAGGCCTTTCTCTCTCTCTTTACCAAATTCTTATTCTCCTTAATAAATGTTTAAAAGTCCAACTCTTGCTAAAGCTTATAATTTATTGGCGACCACTCATTAGATATTTTAGACAGTATAGCTAGAATTTTAGCCCCTTACAATACAATTTGAGTTTGTAGAAACCTGTGGCCAAGGAATACAACTGCCTATACCCAATAGAGAATATCCTCTATAGCATATTTGAGAAAGAGTTATCTAACCTTTGCTTGAAGACTTTTTTTTTTTGGTGGGGCAATGGGGGTTAAGTGACTTGCCCAGGGTCACACAGCTAGTAAGTGTCAAGCGTCTGAGGCCAGATTTGAACTCAGGTCCTCCTGAATCCGAGGCCAGTGCTTTATCCACTGTGCCACCTAGCTGCCCCATGCTTGAAGACTTGTATCAAAGGGAAACCCATTATCTGCATTTCACTTTTTCAAAAGTCTAATTTTTCAGAATTTTTTCCTTATCACTTTTATCATGTATATTGGTTATGAACTATTATTACCGGTACATTATTAGTAGTATATTAGTATTCCTAGTATATATGCACTAATAATTGCTAGTATATCACAGTTAATAGTAATAGATAGCATTTATGCAACATTTGAAGATTTACAAAATACTATATAAAATTTTATCCTTACAATAATCTATGCTGGGGTTTAGGTGCTATTTTGATCCTGATTTTCCAAATCAGAAAACCAAGGAAGAAAGGAGTTAAATTATTTGCTCAGGGTCACACAGCTAGGAAGTGCCTGATGCAGGCCTTCTGGATCCCAGGTTTCATGCTCTATTCACTACGCCCCAGCTGCCCTTGTCCAATCCTTAGATTAAGTCCAAATTTGCCCCTCTCCAGCTTCCAGACATTGCTTCTAGTTCTGCCTTTTGGGACCAAGCACAATGCGTTAGATTTTTCTTCCACATGTCAGCCCTTGAAAGAGCTGAAAACAGCTTTTGTGTCCTCCCTCAGGCTAAACATCATCAGTTGTTTCAAACTATATTTATATGGCTTCAGCTCAGACTCCTTCATTTCCCCAGGATGGAGCAGAGGGTGGCCCAGGCAGTGCGTACCCTTAAATAGTGGGAGCTCAAGACATTTAATCCACATCTAATACATGATTACAAGGAATTCTCATTTGACCAGTCATTGAAATCACTTGAAATCTCCCAATTATTGCCTGATTTTTTGGTTTACATGTGTCTCTCTACTCACTGAACGTCCCCTAAGAGGAATGTGAACCTCCATAAGCTGTGACAACAGTTGAAATGAGGCCAAGCTCCTGGGGAGTGGGATGCCATCTGCTATGTTTGGGAATCAGTGTTCTGACCCTCTCTCCAGCTTCTGCCTGGTGAGGCTTAGAGTTCTTCCAGATATCCATGGAAAGCTGCAGCTAGCCATTGTGAAACCAGATTGTGTGTCATTGAGCCCTCCTCTGGGTGTCCTCTGTCAGCTCAGAGCCCAGGCTTCTGCAAAGCATTTACTGGGTGAGTTTGTGTAACCTTCTAACAGCCATGCTTTTCACTCATGGGCTGCCACTGCCATCTGCTTTGCTTTAGGAATATATTCTGAAGTGTCCCAGAGAAGGTTCTTTCTCTTTGTCTCTTTGACTCACCCCTGCCTCACTTCCCCCCTCCAACTGCTAATTCTTATTTCTCAGATTTTTTTTTATTGAATTTGACATTTGTCAATGCAAGGGAGATACTGATCTCATATAGTACCCTGTTTCTCCTACCTCAAGGAACAGTTAGCCCATCACCCTCTATCTTTGGCAAGCTCTAAATAGGATCTTAGTGGTTAAATAGTCTATGATAGCATTCCTTGTTGGAGCTTCCCAGAATTCACAAATCACTTAGTGTCTGGGACCTCAATTGTTCTCATTACATTGTTGTAAGACAATGGAAGACTATTATTATCCCCACTAATGGATGAGAATACTGAGCCACAAAAAGATCAGCTATCTTTCTCTAGGTCATCACTCAATGAGTAGTTAAAGCAGAATAGCAGTCCAGGACCTCTAACTCTACACCCTACTAGTTCTTTTATGTTGCCTTTTCACTGGGTTGAACTATGCTGAACCAAAGCATTTTAAACAACTTTTAATCCAAATTATCTGAAGGGCCTGGTGAAAAGTGTTGGAGATGTCATCACCTTCAATGAGAGGGGAAGGGGGAAGGAAGTGGGAGAAAATGTAAAAAAGACCTAGCATATATAATTAACACCCAACTTTCAAACCGATTGTATTCCAGAAGTACAACTCTAAGTTTGAAATTCGTATTGTATTTTATGTAGTACATTTAGAAGCACTGTGACAGGGTGGTTAGAATGCCGAGCTTGGTGTTGGTGACACCCAGGTTCATAACCTGGCTTGGGTGCTTGCTAGCTCTGTGATCTTGAGCAAAGTGTTTCATTTCTCATAGTCTCAATTTTCCCATCTGTAAAATGGGATAGGCATAGCACCTACCTCATGGGGTTGTTCTGAGGCTCAAATGAGATAATACCTATGAAGTGCTTTTGCAAGCTTTAAAATGCTATATGGAAACCAGTTGTTATATATATTTTTTCTTCTGCAAAGTCAAAATATTATATGCAGTGATTAGATCTCTTGGCAGAACCACAAAAGCCAATTTACTTATTTGCTTACTTATAGTATGAGACAACGTGGACCAGGGAACATGACTGTTCTACTTACCAGAGTTTCTATGGTCACTTCACTTAAACTTGGGATGTCAATTGCACTTGGTGTGTTGAAGCAAGGGATTCAAAGGATGAGGGACTGGGGGGAGCCAAGTCCCATTTCCAGTAAATTCTCTGACACTGAGCAGACTTCTTCATATAGAAAAAGAACAGTTGAAAACTTCACTTAGTACACCAATGTGAAAGTATCTGTAAGAGATTTTTTCCCCCTTTGAAACCTTTGCTCTAACTAGGATGTCTCATTGTGGAGTAGGGTCAGCGATTGGAACCATGACTTACTCCCTGTACCAATGCTGACTGACACCTTATCTGTATTTTAAAGTCCTAGAGAGCTGCCCAGGGCAGTGAGAGGTTAGGTGACATACCCAGGATTAGACAGCCAGTAGAGCTCAGGTTTTCCCAGGTCTCTAACCACTATGCCCATGGCTTCCAAACTCTTCAGAGTACAGCAAACTCACAGAAGCTCTGTAAGGTATTTTTTAAGGGAAACACAGTCATACCTGACATCTGTCAAACATATGGGGCAAATGACAAACTAGGTAATTCAGAGATTCAACATTAGATCATGGTAAATTCATTTCATGGATGTTCTCAAATGTTTGAGATGTTTTTCTTTACTTGTACTTTGGGCTTCCCCAGTACCTTCTCAGATATTTTGTTTGTGCTGTTCTGTCTTTGAGAAGTTGGATTTGGGGCAGTTGCTGTGATAAAAGACAAGTTCTACTCAAAAGTCAGTGAGGAATAGGAAATTATGAACAGGTCCTAATGTCCAATCTGATTCTAAGGTTCGTGCAGTTGTGCAGTGCCCAATAGTCATAAACATTAGTAAATAATTGGGGTTATTTAAGAATAAAATAAAACTATTATTTTTTTCTTTCAATTTATTTATGTGACAGTCACTATCCTAGCCTCCACTTCCTGAAGGCCTCATGTGTTACATTTCCCCCCTTTGTACTCCTTCTCTTTCTTTGGTACTCTTAAGGGGGGGTTTGATGTGTCTAGACTTGCTGCCATTGACTTCAACCAACACTGACAGAATTCCCCCAGTTTTAGGGGATCCCCTATACTCTAATTGTCATTTACAAAAGAATATTTACTTTATAATGAATATACCCCCCAAAATATAAGACATAATCCTCCTCTAAAAATACCCCTGCCTTTGGAGATTAGAGGGGTATTAGGGTTCACAGTTTAGTTCAGTTCCTATATAGCCCAGTCCCAAGTTCCAAGTTCCAAGCCCTTTTGGGCTTGATTCCCTAGCACCCTAGCTTCTTAGGGTTTCCCTGCTGGGTTGGCAGGCTGCCACATCCAGCCGAGAATCCTGGCTCCAAGGTCACCATGGCTCTATGAAGTCTGGGTTTATTGGGATCCCACCCCCTAGACTTGAAAAGGACAAATGAAAAAGATCAAATATAAATACCCCAAACCATTTCTCAAGAGCCAAAGGATAAAAATGGAGGGCAAGGGAAGGTAACCTTTCCCCTCCTCACCTACTTCATTCACAGTACCTACATTGAAGGTAAACTCAGACTTTCATTCTTTTTTGGCCAAATAAATGGATCTGTTTCTTCTTCTATACTACAGCCCTTCATATAATTGGGGACACCAGTTCTTCCAATATGTCCTCACCTGTCTTTCTCTGGATACTCTCAAGCTCATTGATATGTTCCTTAACCAGTAGTGCCCACAACTGATCACAATACTGTAGATGTGAAAAAAGTAGAAGGAATCACCTCCCTAATCCTGGAAGTCATGCCCCTCTTAACGCAGCAACCTAAGATCTCATTAGCTTTTTTAGGTGCCACCTCATGCTACTGACTCATATTGAGCTTGCATTCTGCCAAAACTCCCAGATCTTTTTTTAGAATAAACACTTTCTGATCATGCCTCCTCTATCTTATATTTGTGAAGTTGATTTCTTGTATTTAAATGTGAAACTTTACATTTATTCCTATTTAAGTTCATCTTATTTGATTGCCGCAATGTTCTATACTGCCATTTAGATCATGCATCATTTTGTGTTACAGTATTATAGTTTTTTTTGCTATTGTATACTAGTTGAATGCACTAGTGATACACATGCAAAATACTACATAAGGTCCAAAGGGGAAAGGTCATCATCATTAGCAATCACATATATAGTGCTTAAACAAAGGGCTTTACAAATATTTCCTCATCTGGTCCTCACGGTAACCCTGGGAAATAAGCGCTATTGTTACATCCATTTTGCAGGTGAGGGTACTGAGGCAGACAGAGGTCAAATTTCTTGCCTACAGTCACACAGTAAGTGTCTGAGAGAGGATTTGAACTCAGATCTTTATGATTCCAGATCCAGTGTTCTAGGTGTTGTACCACCTTAGGAAAAGTTTTGTGGATATGTTTGGGACTTGAATTGTAACTTAAAGTATATTTAAGAGACCTAGCATGGTATCCTTAGGGAGGCAGAGGGGAGGGGGGAAAGCAATCTCAAAAATTCCTGGGTTCAAGTCTCACTGTGTCTGACACCCCTTAGAGAGGTGTAAGTCTCAGCCTCTCTCTCTATGTCTCTAAGAAACTATATCACTTGTAAAACAGTTGTGGATCTGTAGTAATAGGGGGGTATTTTCTCTTGGGAATTCTATACATTGATGAAATCATAGACCTGGACAAAAATTTCAACAGGTAGGAATGGAAGCAGGGGATGGCATTCCAGAAAAAGGGAATGTAATAAGCAAAGGAATGGGGGTCAAGAAATTGAGAATGTCTAAAAGAGATGATGAATGGTTGTTTGGCTGGAATATAAAGCATGTAAAGGGGAGCAAGGAAAGCTGTAAAGGCAGAACAGTCCAAGTCTATGAATGTCAGACTCAGACTAAGGAACTTGAGCTTTATCCAGTGGGCAACAGGGAGCCATTGCAAGGGTTTGAATAGTGATATGACCAGAAAAATGCATAAGAAAGATTATTCCAAAAGTTGTACATAGGAAATATTGGCGTGGGGAGAAAGGAGAATAGAAACAAACCATTGCTAGTAAACTACTGCAATAATCTAGGAGAGAAATAATGGACATAAAAGAATTTATTAAACCCTTAGCATTTGCACAGCACTGTGCTGAAGAGACAAATAGAAAGTCAAGACATTACCTGCTCTCAATGAGCTTGCATTCTAAACTGCACATAAAGGTACTTTAAGTAGCAAAACAAATGTAAAGATCCCATGGTCCTGGGGGGGGGGAGACGGGGACGAGGTGGGGGAAGAGGGGGCATTGGCCAAGCAAGAGTAGTACATTTCTTTACTGTTATTTCTAACACAAAAGTGGAAATTTGTGCTATTTAACAATTCAATAATGTCAAGGACATTAATGGTGAAAACTTTCTTTTTTGTCTCTTCTGTAGTTGTAGATTCTAAAGAGACAGGGGTTGATTTCTTAAATGATGGCTGCAAGGCCTAGGCTGGAAGCAGGGCCAGTTTGTTGGGTTCAATGCTGCTATTCCTGGAGCTCATCGGGTCAAGGTCTTGGGCCCTTTCCATCAAAGGGAAGGCAGTCCCAGTGGTTTGACTTGTCTAGCATGTACCATCTCTTCTCTCTCCCTTAGGGTGCCTTGGTGCTTTACCTAGGCTGGCTTGCCTATCCCGTGCTTGGCAGCACGTCTGTAATTGGCTGGGCAACAGAGGCTACTTCTCTGGATGATATCTCTAGGGACTGGTATGGAAGTGGGATTACTGGTCTATAATGTGTTTCTATTCCACTAGCTTTTGGAAATGAATCATTTATGAATGAATAAGGTAATGAAGATTTCTTCAAGGACTGTGGCTATCAGAATACAGAAGAGGGCAGAATTAAGAAGGAATGTCTACAAGAAAGTGGAAAGGTAAAATGAACAAGACTATATAACTGGCTATGAGAATAGAGGCAAGAGTCAAATGGAACATGGCATGAGGAGGAGGAAAGAAGGCTAAATGTGGGAGTAAAACTTGATGTGGAATCCTTCAGTGTCTATAATTTATATGACTTGGGAAAAGTCACTGGACCTTTCTGAATCGCAGATGTGTCATATATAAAATACAGGTCATACGTATACTTCCTCTCTCAGAATGGTTTTGACCGAAAGCACTTTATGTACATTAAATTGTGATGGTGTTATTATTATGTCTCCAAAATTTTAAACATGACAGATTGTGTGTGAATAATCAGAGACATACAAGACCCTATAGTCCAAAATTATAACACAAACCATTCACCATTAATCAGTGTTAAAAATTCTATCACCATTTCCTTGAATGGTATTTTATTCAGACCAACAACAGCAACCAGAAAACTCTCCATTTGGGGGTTAGCTTGTGTTTGGATGATAGATGCCTGGGAATCTTGTCATAACTCACAGTAGTCAATGGGAAGTCCAAAGTGAACCTCCACAAATCTCTAAATTTATTGCCAGAGCCCTTTGAGGTCGTAAAGTTAGAGCTGACTTTGGTATTTAATGTCATCTTGTGCCTCCCCCCACTTTTCCATATTCTCATGTAAAAAAAAAGTCCAATGACAAATTTATGAGGTTACATAAACTGTGTGTGTTCTGTACAGACAGTCCCTTCCTTAAACCCCTGACTTACAAATGACCTACATAGACAAATGTCCTTGGAAGTCCCAGTTCTCTTCCTGTCACTTCTCCCTGTGGGAGTCCTAGCTTCTACTGCTGAGTGAACTTTGGAGAAAACAGAAGGCTAGCACTTTCTGAAAACCTCTTGGTTTAGGCATGTAGAAGGGGAAAAAGCTGTAAAAAGCAGGAATAGCTTAGGGAAGATGGTCCAGGGAGGCAGACTCCCTGACATGGACATCTCCCCCCAAATTTTCCTCTCACACTTACCTTGTGCTGCCTGAAATGCCTTCAATTTAGAGATTCATTGAGTGAATAATCACCTTCATTTTAAAATGCTAATAACTATATTAAGGTTAATTCATTCACCATTCACATGCTAGTATGAATTAATTCCATCAGATTGCTTTCTTCCTATTATCTAGTTGAGGTCAGCAACACTAGAAAATAGGAGATTCAGAAAAGGAGCTGGTAAAATAGGAAAGAAAAACTTTACCTAATTAAAATTTTTTTCCTGAAAGGGACCATGTGCTCAGGAAATGGAGAAGAAATTTTTTCTCTTCCTTCTTCTTGTATTATATAAGCCCAGTCTCCTAGTACTTGGGACTCAGTTAGCAATAAGGTTGTTACATTATAATCATTTCATTACAAACTTCTGTAGGCCAGCCTGGAATCCTACATATTAAAACATGAATTCTAGGAGAAAATACATTCTAAGTTTCAAATGGATTCAGTTTGCAATGAACTTTGTGAATAAAACCTGCTTCTACATCAAGGGATGATTGTATCTGCTATGTGAATAAAACCTGCTTCTAAGTCAAGGGATGATTGTATCTGCTATGTGAATAAAACCTGCTTCTAAATCAAGGGATGATTGTATCTGCTAATCTGTTTCACGATTCACACACCCCCCCTCCATCTAATTAGGAAAATTTCCTGTCCACAGTGGAGTCTTTAATTGGATTCAGAGGACCTAATTTATTCAAATCCCAACTTTTCTACTTCCTTTCTGTGCCACCCTGGGCAAGTCATTCACCCTCTCTGGGTTTCATTTTTCTTGTCTGTAAAATGAGGAAACTGGAGAAGATGATCTCAATTGGTATTTAGTGGCAGAAGTTAACCACTGAAGTCCGAGAGAACAGTAATAATTACAAGACATGTCTGTCTATTAAACACATACTATGCACAAAGCTCTATAGGGAAAGACTGAGAATTATGGACAGATACCACTAATTAAGCTTCTAATCTGTTTGAGAAAATAACACCTAAACATGAGAAATTGGCCAATAATGTAAGATTCAAATAAGAGTTCAAGCTAACAAATGGATAGCCATTCCTTGACTATAGCAGCTGTGGAATCACAGAATTTCAGGGTAAGAACAGGTTTGAGAGGGGTCAGAAACAATCCCAGACCTGAGCAAGAATCCTTTTTTGCAACATATGTGACAAATGGCCATGAAGTTTCTAAGCCAAGACACAGTAATTATGAACCTACACCTTTCTGAGGCAACTCATACTGTTTATTGGTTCACTCTAATTGTCAGGAAGCTTAAATTTTCCTCTTTGCAATTTCCACTCATTGCAGTTAGAGTACATACCCAATTCCTACAGATATTTGCAAACAACCATTATATCTTCTCTTCTCCAGAATAACTATTTTTCCTTACGTTATTAGATTTAAAATTTATGGTCCACTAAGACTCCAGGTCTTTTTTTTTTCAGACAAACTGTTTATGGAGTCATTATGCCTTCCATATTGTACTTATTAATAAAAAATCATTTTAACCTGAGCACAAAACTGAACATTTATCCCTTTCCGATTTCATCTCCTTACATTCAGCCCAAGGTTTTAGCCTATCAAGATGCTGTTTGGATCTGGACTCTGAGCCATTTGGTAGCCATTGCTCACTGCTTTGTATCATCTGCAAAGCTGATGAGCCTCTCTTCTCTAAGTGCCTTTTTCTAAGTCACTGGTAAAAATGTCAACTAGCACAGAGCCAAGAACAGATCCCTATAGGGCTCCACTGGAGATGTCTTGCCAAGTTGACATTGTATTCAAAGACCTTCTGGGTTGTGCTCTAATGGATATCCTCCAACTTGTCAAATGTCCTTCCTAAAATGTGGTACCCAGAACCAGATGCCATACTTCATTCGTAGTATGACCACACCCCAGAGTTGTACATGGTTAATTAATTGGCAAATAAATTATAATAAGTAAAAAAGTGCCACTGAAATTGGGGAAAACGTATTGGGATGGAAATTTAGTCTTTTTTTGTTATTGTTGTTGCCATGCCTGCAGACAAATGAGAAGAGCTTTGGGGCTCTGGCACACAGACAACTCTGGGGTTCATCTATGTTGTCCTTTAGCAGTTTGAGAAAGCAGAAGGTTCAATAGGGTGTATTTCTGCATCTGTCTTGGACGGATCAAAACAACAGTAACAGCTGTATTTGCATATGGTAAACAATGAAAGTTTTATGAGGTACCTGTTCCAGGTACTGGGAAAGGGGGGGAGAATCAAAGATAAAAATGACATATTCCCTAGCCCCAGGCAAGGTAATGTGATACCGAGGAAAGAATGCTGGCTCTCCAGTTAAATGACCTACATTTGAATATTTGAATACTTGCCTCTGATGCTATTGCTTGTGAGACCTGGGCACAGGGCTTTCATGGGTCTTGGTTTACTCATCCATAAAAGAAAAGAGTTAAATGATATGGACTCTGAAGCCCCTTCTAGTTCTAGGTCTGTGATCCTCCATTACAAAATGCACTCTAGCCTCATCCTAAATCTGGGGTCATAATATATGGTTATTTTAGATCATTTTTGTGTTTGGGTTTTTTTGTTTGTTTGTCTGTTTGTTTTTTGGTATGGAGTAGAAAGAAAAAACAAAAAAATCTGAGGCTGGACCTTGAAAGGCATTCATATTTAGGAAGGAGGAGGAAGAGAAATAACCTGCAAAGGAGACTCCAATAGTGCGGACTTTTGTTTGTGGTTAAATGGGGTTTGGGGGGGGGCGGAGCAGAAGGAAATAAGTGTCTACTGAATGCCAGGCCCTGTGCTAAACACTTTACAAATATTACTTTTGATCCTCACAACAGCTCTATGAGGGTAAATGCTATTTTGATTACCCCCATTTTACAATTGAGGAAACTGAGGCAGACACCAATTAGGTGACTCATCCAGGATTACACAGCTAGTGTCTGAGGTTGGATCTGTACTTGGTTTAATGATTCTAGGTGCAACTCTCTGTGCACTCTGGCGTCACCTAGCCGTCACATCCAGCCACTTGGGCTTAGTCCTAAAGCTATGCTTTCAAATGTTGAAGTTTTATTTCCTTAATTTCTTTTTTAAATGTTTATTTTATTCTGAGCTTAAGAAATAAAACAAGAATTTCCACAACAAATTGTGATAGAAAAATGGGTTTGCCCTGAGATTGCAAATCCACTATGTACAACTTGCTATTTCCTTTCAAATATCACACTTTTTTCCCTCTTCCCCTCCCTCACCAGACTTCAAGATGGCTACCATTAGACACAAATCTGTGTGTGTGCGTATGTACACATACACACACACACACACACATACAGAGTGTGTGTGTATATGTGTGTACACACACATGCATGAACAGTGTGTATATGTGCACACATATGTATGTATATATACATACATATGTATGTATATTCCCATTCTTTTTTCTATATCCAAGCAGCTTCTTCCTTCATGGGATCTTTGCAGTAAATTTGGGTATTTGTATTAGAATGATTTGGTTGCTCAAAATTGTTCTTAAACCAATACTGCTGTTACTGTATAAAATGTTCTCTTGGTTCTGCTTATTTCCTCTTCATTATTTTGTGGAGGTCTCTCCAAGTTTTAAGTTTTTAAGCTTTCGAGACATCTTTTTACCTTTGGCATAGATTTACCTGGAAATTGATGCCTCTAGCCTTGGGGCTTTCTCAGTAGAGGATGACAAAGAGACAAATAGCTATGACATGATACAAAGTTGAATATGTTTCATAATAGAGATTCAAACACAGTGGATCTAGGCAAGGGGTGTCATTGACCCATCTGACTTACTTGTGAATGCTAGAAACCCTTAGAATAATATATATTTTGGGGGGGGGCAGGGCAATGAGGGTTAAGTGACTTGCCCAGGGTCACATAGCTAGTAAGCGTCAAGTGTCTGAGGCCACATTTGAACTCAGGTCCTCCTGAATCCAGGGCCACTGCTTTATACACTGCTCCACCTAGCTGCCCTAGAATAATATTTTTAATACATAAAAGAAAATATATAGGATGGTGAAGGAAAACAATTATATTGAAATGGTTATGAAATGCACTGATGAATTCCAAGTTAAGAATTCCTATTTTGATTTTTTTCTCTCTTCTAAACCAATTTTGGTTTAATCTCAATTAAAATTTGATCCAATTTAATTTAATATAAATTAATCTGTCTAACTTTTTTCTGTGTTCTCTACAGTTTATCAAGTTAAATGTAGTCAAATTACCCTTAATTTGAAATTCAGTATTTAGCACAGTGCTTAGTACACAGTATTCATTTAATAAATGTATGTTGACTGATTGACAAAGACTTGCCTTTCAAAATCTCAGCTCTATTACTTATCTGTGTAAAATTGTGTAAACCATCTGAACTTCAGTTTTTTCATCTATAAAATGGGAATAATACTGCCTGCATTATCTACCTCACAGGGATGTTATAAGGAAATCACCCTATAAACCTTAAAGAGCCGCACAAAGAAATTATTTTTATTATTACTTTATGAAAGTGATATCTTGGTGATACTAAGTATGGTAGGGGGTGAGGAGTGCTAAGGCTTGGCCTGTCTTAAGGTCGTCACTAAGGTGAAGAAACTTCTTTACCTCTTGTTGTGTCTGACCATAGATTTTGGCTTAGAAGGGACTTTGAAGGTCATCTAGTCTACTCCTCTCATTTTACTGATGAGAAACTGAGAGAGGCTAAGTGACTTACCCAGGGTCACACAGATTAACAAAGGTAGAAATCCAACCTGGACTCCAAATTTAGGGGTAGTTTTTCCATTGCATTGCAAAGATTTTACAGGCATCTGGAAAGAGATTGTTGTTTCCATTGGTGGGCCTGGGTGGGATGGTATTCGTCTCTGTGGAGCAGCCATGAAGAAAGAAAAGGGAGGCATTTTGAAAAGCCACTCAGAGGAATGGCCTTCAATCATCCCTCAATTTCATCTTAATTGAAACCAGAGACCTAGAGGTTAACATGGCCCCATTTTTTATATCATTATTAGATTTGCATTGATTTGACCTGTGCAACATTGCAAGGTCAAGACTGTTTTGACTCTTGGAGAAATTTACTTTAGTGATTATAAAGTGATTCCCATTGATTTTTATGGTAGTTGCTTTGTGGTCAGCTTACTAGAGAGGGAGATGGCTGATTATCACTCAGCAGGAAAATATGTACATAAATCAGATGCATTAAAAAATCGCCTGGGTGAGATTATTGCTTTGTTTTGAGAAAATAGCATATTTTGTTGCTGGGTGAAGCAGCACATGGCCTCATAGCCCAGTCATAAAGTAAGTGAGACTTAAGGAGAATCAGTTGCCCAGGCCCATATTAAAATTGGGCGAGCTACATCTTTAGCCTCAGTAAAATTCCATGGAAACTTGTAGTGTCTCTGTGAAAATATCTACCTGACCACCAAAAAAAAATATCTACCTGAAGACACAGTTCAGGTGTAGGTTCATAAGAAGGGAAGAAAGGTTAAAAAATTAATGAATCATGTTCCTGCTTTGTCTTCTATTTCTCAGGCTAATGATTTAAGTCAAGGGGTTTGTCTGGATCAGAGCTGTAGGCACCATGAAAGGCTGTGTACTTAGCCTTGCTACCTCGTGTTTAGGATCATTGATACAGAACAGGACGCTTTAGCGCTCGTCTAACCCCTTTTTCTTGCCGTTTAGTCATTTTTCAGTCATGTCCAAGTCTCCATTTTGGGTTTTCTTGGCAGAGATAATGGAGTGGTTTACCATTTCCTTCTCAAGGTAATTTCACAGATGAGGAAACTGAGGCAAACAGGGTGAAGTGACTTGCCCAGGGTCACACAGCTAGCAAGTGTCTGATGCCTGATTTGAACTCAGGAAGATGTTTTTCTGGTTCCAGGCTGAACACTCTATCCACTACACCACCTACTGGCCCTACCCCTTCCTTTTGCAGATGAGGAGAACACCTAGTGAGGTGAAGTGGCTTGCCCTAGGAGACAGAATCAGGATTTGAATTCAATTCCTGTGACTCTTAGGTCAACGTTCTTTCAACTACCATTCAATCCATGAAGTGCCAAACCTTTTTCAATGTAAACACATTTTATTTTCCTGTGGACTACTATCAAAGATGTCTTTATTTCAACAATTAGCCTTGACAGTAAATGACTACATAGAAACACAGAATCTTAATATTCTATTTGTCCATTGTCTCAACTGATGCTTTTGTTGACCTGACTTGAGATAGGAAGAATCATCCATTTGCAAGTGCTATATTATATAAAGATAAAAAGACAAAGCAAATAGCTCCATCCCTCACGGACCTTACATTCCATCAGGATGAAACAGTATGCATGCATATAAGTAGATTGAGCTCTCTTTGCAGCTCCTGCCAACCATGGGAATCTCCTGGGACAACTGGCAAAAGCACCACAAGATGGGGACAAGTGCAAGCCCTACCACTAGAAGCACAAGTATGAGCTGGGCTGCCTGGCCACCAACACCAAGATCAGCCCCTGCCGCATCCACACCGTGCGTCCGAGGAGGCAACAAAAAGTACCAGGCACTGAGGCTCAACGTGGGTGACTTCTCCTGGGACTCCAAGTGCTGCACCCGCAGCAGTGGTCTACAAAGCATCCAACAACGAGCTGGTCCAGACCAAGACACTGGTGAAGAATTGTATCCCATACTGCCAGTGGTATGAGTCCCACTATGCCCTGCCCCTGGGCCAGAAGAAGAGAGCAAAGCTGACTCCTGAGGAGGAAGAAATTTAAAATAAGAAGCAGGCAAAGAAGATCCAGAAGAAATATGAGCAGCAGCAGAAGAATGCCAAGATCAGCTGGCTGCTGGAGGAGTGGTTTCAGCAGGGCAAGATGCTGGCCTATATCATCTGGAGGCCCGGCCAGTGTGGCCCAGCTCAGGTGCCTAAGGGCAAAGAACTGGAGGTCTGCCTGAGAAAGAGCAAGGTCCGAAAGGTCAAATAAACCCTGACCTGGATATAGCCTAAATTGGACACTCAATCATGGAATAAACCCCCAGATTATACACCCTTAAAAAAAAAGTAGATTGAAAATACATACAAGATAAATGGAAAGTAAAAATCGTTGTTGCTGAGCTGCCTACAGTGGACCCAAGTATATGCTGATGAGTGCTCTAATGAGTGGTCGAGCTCTACAGAGAATATACTGGAAAGGTATTGGACTAGCAGGGCTTAGGTGTTGTCATCAAACTTCTCACTTAATACTACAATGTAGGATAGGGTACTTTAACCAGTTATGCTGGCCCTGTAAGAAAGCCTTTGCTATTTAATGATGGCAATGAACTTTCTGTCCTTCCTCATTCTGCTTAGTATTTAGGCAATTCACGTTATCAATTTATTACATCCATGTTATTCCATGCCATACCTCCCATCCCATTCAGCCATCCACAAATGCATCACATTCTGTCTTAGCCTGGGCATCTTGCCACTTGCCTGGACTCTTCAGTACTTTGGTAGAGATGCATTTAAGCTCATCGTTGTGAGTATTGCCTGCATTGGCACTAATAACAACACCTTATCCATTGAGGTCCTTGTCCATATTCTTTCATGGGTTCTCCACAGAGGATCCACTCAAAACACTAGGGGGCTTCTAGGTGGTTGTTGTCACAGTTTGTGAGTACCAGTGAAACACTTAGGCTGTCCCTCTCTGTTTACCTTGTTCTAATAACATGAGTGATCCATTCCCACCCCTTATGCCACAATTTGTGACTATGTCATCAATATCCAGTATGCCTCTCTCTATTGAACTATGGGTCACAAGCAACTATGATTCTAAGGAAAGTTATGCTGTTTCAAGATTTATAATCGCTAACCCAAACCAAAGAAATAAATCTCCCTGCCTTTTCCAAAGCCCATCAGGTATCTATTAGCAGATGTCTCCATTATAATGATACTCTTAAGAAGGCCCTAATTTCTTCTTCTAGCACTCTCCTCTTAGCCTTCCTTCCCTGATCCTCCTGATATCAACTTCTTCATCTGTAAAGTGGGGAAGACAATAATATTATCTAATTTGTAGGGTTTGTATGAGAAAAGAACATTATACTATAGCACTGTGAATTTTTGAAATGCTCCTCACAGGAATCCTGTGAGTTAGGTACTATTATCACCCCCATTTTACAAGTAAGGACACAGTCAGTAAGTGTCTGAGGCAGGATTCAGTATGATGAGCTCATTTCTTCTCCTACTCATACATATTGTTAGTAAGCATCAGATGTGAGATTCGAATCCAGCTTTCTTCTGGCTCTAGTTTGAGGGTTTATTTCACTACAATATTATGCACTGCTTCCTCTAACATGTAAACACAACCATTTTTATTCAACTAGACTATGTTCTATATATGTGTATCTGTTTAAATGGAGTATATATTCAAGAGATGCTCTTAGCATGAGAATATCTATCCTAGATCACAAGGGAACTAGGTCTGGGTAATTTGTCTTTGTATCACACCAGGTGCAATTAGGTCCTTAATAAAGGCTTTTTAATGAGGCTGAGAATGACTGACTTACTCAGTAACCTTATGATATCCATTTGTTGCCAAGGAAGTTACTGGAAAAACCCCAGCCCTATTTATAAAAACAACTGTTCAGCCAATTAACTCTTGAATGAATGGTTGCACACGAGGGCCATGTGCTCTGAGAGGAACTGAAATGAAAATGTCTGTTAGAGTTTGGGGAGAAGTAGATTGCACAGTGGCAAGTGACAGCCGAATACATTAGACCTGCTTTAGCTAGAGCCTCCCACGGGCCAAGATGGAGGGAAGATTTTGCATCTTAAGAAGCTCCCCTTTTATGAATGTTTTTTAAATGCAAGAGAGATTTCCTTTCCTGCAGTCAGATGCCTGGGGAAGGTAATTAGTTTTTAGGTGAAGAAAGATACACATTTACAGTTTAAGGTTCCACTCCCCACCATGTTAAGAAAGCCCATCCTCTCTGCTATAGACATGTCAAATGATGCTACTGCTGCTGATTAACTAAACAGTCTGGCCAAACCCTCACTGGTGGGTTTTCACAAACCTCAGAATCTGTCTTGATGGTTATGGACACCTCTCATTTTTGTGACTCAAGGTCTCTGACATTTGATACTTCCCATAGGACTTTGATGGATTTCTCATTAGTGTCTCCAACTGAGAGTTGGCCCATTCTTGCTTCCTCTAATTTTAACCTCTCCTATCCCTCTTTGCTTTTCTTCACATACAACTTTATTTTTTCTAAAATGCAGCAGTGGAAAACATAGCTTGTGTTTACCTCATTCCTAGTTCTGATACATTTGAACATAGCAATAGAATACCTATCTTTACTACTTCAATGCATTCAGTGAAAAAGAGGACTTTCAGGTATTTGTGATGAAAAGACTTGAACTGAATGGCAAATTTGACTTTTAAATATGAGACCCTAGAGAACCATAAAAAATCGGAGTTGGGGGACATACTTGGGGTCGTGCAGTGGGTGACTGTCTTGTCTCTGAACCTGGGTTTTGGCTGGGATCCCCCTGGGTCTGGGGTGGATATTTTGTCCACTGTGCCACCTAGCTGGCCCATGATGACATCCTTAGGGTAAAATTGAGGGGTGAGAGGAATGTACTAGGGGAGGGGGAAGGGCAGAGGTAGCATAGGATGAAATCCCACATGAAAGAAACAGGAAAGGGTTTATGGAGTGGGGGAAGAGATGGGGAAGGAGCAGGGCAGTAAATGAACTTTACACTCATCAGAATAGGCTCAAAGACCTTAATATCATCAGAGGTGGCTCAAGGAGGGATTAACACACACACACACACACACACACACACACACACACACACACACACACACACCCACTTGGGTGGAGTAATCTATTTAATCTGGGCAGTAAATGAGCCTAACACTCATCAGAATTGGCTCACAGACCTGACTCTCATCAGAATTGGCTCAAGGAGGGAATAACATATACACTCAATTGGGTGGAGTAATTTCTCTAAGACTGCAGGAAAATAGTAGGAGAAGGGGATAGAGAGGGTCAAAAGAAGGGAAGGCAGATTGGGGGAGGGGACAGACAGAAGCACATCCCTTTTGAAGAGGGATAGGGCAAAAGAAGATAGATAATGGAGTAAATATCATGGGGAAGGGAATAGGATGGAGGGAAATAGTTAACAATAGTAACTGTGAAAAAGAGAAAAGGGGGAAAATTTGTACAAAAAATATTTATAGCCACTCTTTGTGGTGGCTAAGAATTGGGAATCAAGGGAAT
Source organism: Dromiciops gliroides (assembly GCF_019393635.1). Classification (NCBI taxonomy): domain Eukaryota; kingdom Metazoa; phylum Chordata; class Mammalia; order Microbiotheria; family Microbiotheriidae; genus Dromiciops; species Dromiciops gliroides. The sequence goes on from NC_057865.1 coordinate 83,391,635, forward strand.
GCCCATCAATTGAAGAATGACTGAAGAAGCTGTGGTATATGATTATAGTGGAATGGTATTCTGCTATTGGAAATGACAAACAGGATGATCCCAGAAAAAACTGGAAAGACTCATATGAACTGATGTATAGTGAAGCAGAACTGGGAGGACATTGTGCTGACAGCAGTATTGTTCAATGAGTAATTGTGAATGACTTGACTACTGTCAGCAATACAATGATCCAAGACAATCCCAAGGGACTAATGATGAAGCATACTATCCACTCCCATAGAAAGAACTGATAAAAAGAGCGCTTGTGGATTGTACATATATAACCTATATCAGATTGGTTGCTGTCTTGTGGAGGAGGGAGAAAAGGGAGAGAGGGAGAAAAATTTGGAACTCTAAATCTTATGAAAATGAATGTTGAAAACTACCCTTACGTGTAACTGGAAAAAATAAAATAAATGTTTGTTTCATAAAAAAAATACTTCAGTGCGTCTGGGATTTCATCCATGAAGATCACAAACCATCCATGCTTTCCCTCTCTGGTGACTCTGAAGTGTGATCTCTAATAAGACAATGGTTGAGCATCATGCAATGTGCTGGAGGCCTCCTCCTGGTCCTCTTGATAGAGCATGGCTATACAATGGATTATGCAGGATATCCATTGATCTATTCATGAGTTTTATCATATGACTTACCTGTCTTCTTTTCTGGCCAAATATCTCTGTTGCTCTTGAGAATTTCTTTGGCACAATTTTTGATGAGTAATATGTTGCAGCCTACCCATTCCCATCATGTGCCTTTCCATTGCCCTTTTGGTGATCCTCACCCTTAATGTAGCTCCTCTTTTGCTATTCAGGTTCACAGCTTCTGTATGGAGTGACCAACTTTTGGTTTTCCCAGCAGACAGAAAAGAATGTGTACAAGAAAGTAATGAGATGGGGAAGCAAAGAAGGGAGGCGCAGTAAGGAACTCTAGGTTGTAGATGCCAGAGTTGAATGAGGCAGCAGACATTTCCTTGTTGGAACTAGCCCACCTGATTGAATAAATCCTCCTTGCACTATGAGTAATGAGCTGATCATAGAGAGATGCAGCATTTGAAGAAGCCTTAATCTGTACTGGATCCTGAGTCCTCAGTCCATGTCCGATGATTCAAGAAAGAGAACTGGGCCCCAAATCCCTGAGGCTTCATTTAAAAATATCATTTGGTGTCAACATTCCTTTGTGTTATGTTTTCCAGACACCTTTGTGTCTATGTACTTTCTGGAGGCTTCTTGGGTGTAGAAAATGTTGCAGAAGTGCATGCATGTGGTTGGTGTTTTATAGACAGTTTTAAAAAAATTATTTTTTATTAATGAATTTGATGCATAGAGGGAAACACCTCATATAATTAAGCAGATTCTGTCTGCTCCTGTGGGGAGGTGACTCGAGTATGCCAAGGTAATATGACTAGGGCTCTAAAATAAATTTAAGAAAGGTGTTTTTATCAGAAGGTGGTAGTTTCCATATTATTTTTAATTGGGTAGTTATATACTAATAATATCCCCTCTACATACAGGATATCCTGGCCACCCAGAGAGATAAAGAGGTGGAGGATAGAAGATTATCCATTTTCTGAGGATAATAGTGAATCCAGTATTTCCCCAAGGACTTCTCCTCTGTGTTCTAGAGCATATAATATCCAGATTAAGTGTGGAACTTTGCAGCTTGCAAACCTTTCAGTATCTAAAATCACCTTAGAGGTTGGCAACATCACCTGATGGTTAAAACAGCAATGATACCTTAAGTTGATGTAGTGCTTTACATTTCCAAAGCACACTCTCATACTTTTTCTTGTATGAGCTTCACAATAGTGCTACATTGGTAGGACAAATATCATTATTTCCATATTACAGTGAGGAAACTGAGGCCTGGGGACTTAAGTTTACACATGGCTACATGCAAGACAAGTGAGGAGAAGGAAGTGCCATGCTAAAGGACTATAGATGTATCATGGAATGATAAAGACATCAGGAGTTATAATTTCATTATTTCTTCTATTTAACCTCTGGACCCTGTAAATTTTCTGTTGCAGCCCAGGGGAAAAAAAAAGAGATAAGAGCTAGGGTAGTAGGGATAAGGTGATAGTATTTTTGCTATAGCTCCTTTTGATCTATTCCACTCATTTCATGGTGTGCTTGTGGCTATTTGAGAGTCAATAGAACCCAGGTGGAGAGAACAATGCCCTTGAACCTGAGACCTAGCTTCTAGCCACTAGTCTACCACTGACTAGTTAGGTAATCATGGCCAAGTCACCCAACAGCACAGTTCCACTTTTCCAGGGATAACAGTATTTATACAAATCCTTTAGGAGGGGATTTTGAAGAAAGTTTTTTGACATTACTAAAGTGCAATATAAATGTAAGCTAGTGGTATTTAGTTACTATGACTACTACTAACAACACAATCTAACATCGTTGTATTACTCAGTAAAACTTGCTACTTTACTCCTGCCCCAAACTCAAACATAACTCATTGGTTGTAGAGTCGGTGCCCCAGCTACAGGTACTCTTTGGGTCTACAGTCATAAAGCAGTACATCACAAGACCCCAATATTGAGTTTATGTTTAAAGTCAGGCAGTGTACACACTTTGAAGCAATGTATTAAGATGAAATAGCAGAAAGAGCCCCCTAGGAGTAAGGCACATACGTAGGACACACATTTTGCCAAGGCAACTCATGCCTTGGGTTCTGTAGCACCCTAATGTCCTTTCTCTTTTTTCATGGTACATTCCTGCTGCTCCTGCCTGGGCACACCATCTCTCTTGGGTGGGTCATTTAACTCAAAAGATCTTCTCCTCTCCATGTCTCTACTTCTGATTGCCAGGGCTAGTTCTCTTTTGAATTCATAGTTGGCTTTCTTCCATGCCACCAGATGTCACACTCATGGAAGCTGCTTCTCACTGGGTAAGTAGTTATTCTGTGAGATACCATGGTAAGTAGAGGAGGGAGAGGGAGAGAGAAGCACCCTGTTCCCTGCTGCCTTCTCATACTGGAATGGGAGTTGCTTTCCACAAAGCTGTTTCTGGACTTGACTGCCTTTATAACCTGTAAACTTAGCATTTTAAAGGCCCCAAAGACCTATGGTGCTCTACCCTTCCCATTTCATTGAGGACACTTCATACTTCTTTTAACAAATTACTACCTTGTTACTTGGGGCAGCTAGGTGGGGCAGTGGATAGAGCACCGACCATGGATTCAGGAGGACCTGAGTTCAAATCCGGCCTCAGATACTTAACACTTACTAGCTGTGTGACCCTGGGAAAGTCACTTGACCCCAATTGCCTCACCAAAAAAACCCAAAACAAAACAAAACCAAAACAAACCAAACAAAAAAAAAAAAACAACATCTTGGGCCAACTCTAGTAATCCTGATGTATATTTTGTGACTGGACACAGACGGCTCTGTAGGAGAGAGTGAGACTGATGATTTTGCACAGCCCTCCCTCAAATCCAACTCACTGCAAGCCATGACATCACCTTGATGTCATGGTCCTCTGTGAGAATGAAGGACAAACAACAACCACCTTGTTACCTGATATCTGCCTATTGTTTTCTGTGATTATATGACAGATAATGACTTACATCAAAACTTTCTATCTGAACTCTAGTGAATATAAGATTAGAACAATGATTTCCTGCCTGAAGTCTTACTGTTGACTCTCTTCACTGGACTTTCTCTACCTTACAGGGTAGCTTTCTCTGTTCTTTTCCATCCTCCCATCCTTTCTTCTCCCTTTTTGTATATTGGCTTCTCTCATTCTATTTTAAGTTCCTTATAGTCAGGGACTATCTTTCTCTTTGCTTATAGTTGCATCCCAGTGTTTAGCACAGTGCATGGCACATAGTAATCACTTAATAAATGCTTGTTAACTTGATATAGTGATGGTGATAATTTCCCCAAGGGGCAGCTAGGTGGCACAGTGGATAAAGCACCAGCCCTGGATTCCGGAGGACCTGAGTTCAAATGTGGCCTCAGACACTTGACAATTACTAGCTGTGTGACCCTGGGCAAGTCACTTAACCCCCATTGCCCCACCAAAAAAATTTCCCCAAACAATATCTTTGTCATTTTCCACTAATTATTACCCCAGTTCATTCTAACTCTCTGGACTGAAGAGAGAGATGAAAGCATGAGTTTGATACTAAATATGCTCTCACCCCTATAAATAAGTCAAGAATATAGCCCATCTCACTCCATATCCAGGATCTATAGCTAGTTCATATATATAAGTATATATGTGTATATGTATATACACACACATGTATGTACATATATGTGTGTCTGTGTGAGTATGTATATATATGTATGTGTATAAGTATATATGTCTATGTGTCTATATGTGTATGTATATACATATGTGTATATATACAGTAATATGTGTATGTATAAGTACTTGATATATGTATGTATATTTATATATACATAAATATATGTATTTATGTGTATACATACACACTGATGTTAGAAAAGATATTTCTAGTTCATGATTCAGAAAGGGAGCCACTTTAAAACTCATTCTGTTTAGGGATTATGAAGGGTAGTAAAAAAAAAAAGTTAGGATTCTATTTTCTGAGTGTGCCAGAGCCCAGCTCCAATCAGACAGAAGATCTTACAGCAAGGAGTCTTTCAGGACAGATAAAAAAGCTCATTGAAAGACATAGATCTTAGAGGAAATAAACCATATGGCAACACTGAGTTTTGGTTTCAAGAGCCTGAAAAAAAAAAAAGACATTTCTTTCCCAAGTTTTTTCCTCTTTGAAAATATTCCATGTCTTTGAATCTGTGTTGAACTTCTCTTTCTGTTCATGGGTTTATTTCTTTGGGGTCCATTTGCAGGCATTCATTGGGGGAGCTGCTGGGCTATTTGGCATTCATTTACAATCACCTTGGGCTAGAGGAATAAAACAGGAAGGATGCTGTTTCAGTTCAGGTATTAGAAGTAGTAGATGACAAAGTCTTAACTTGCTCACACACCTGCATAAAGCAGGAGTTCCTTTCATAAGACCTTCCCCATTAATCTTCAGCACTTTAAAGGGCCACTCCATTTGAGTCTGTAAGTTAAGGTTTTTTTTTTGACCCTGATATTAACATGTCTTTTTTTGTGTGTCCCAAAGATTCTCACAGTTTGATTAAGATGACAGAGTCAGCACTGCCTGTTACTAGACTGGGAAAGGAACCCAGACCTGAGAAAACTGTCTTTTTAAATCAAGTCCCTCAGCCAAAAATCTGGAAATGGTGCCATGGTTTCTCTGACATGAACAGATGGATGCTTCACACTGCTTCCTCCTGAGTTGTTCTTGGTACAGACATTAAGTTCCATTTCCTGATTAGGAAAGCTTGGGCTGCCCAGGTTGTCAGGCAAATGGAAACCAAGAGGCACTTGATGGCAGAAAGAACAGTTGACTTGAAGCCTCTTACCTCTTCTGGGAAGAAATAAAATTAGTGATAAAGGGAGAAAATAGAAACCCTCCATGCCTGACCTCACCTGCCCACTGTGTTCTATTGGTAATGCTGTCTCTTTGGGAGAGAATTCACAACCACTGAGCTGGTCAAGCCATAGTTCTCAAGATGGGATTCTCTCACAGTCTTTGCAGAATACAAGATTCTATACTTATAGCTGGGAGGGATCTTAGAGGTCTTTGAATCTTCCTATCATTTCAAAGGTGAGGGAATACTGAGGTTAAGTGACTTGCCTGAGTTCCTCCTGTCTGTAAGTGGCAGAGCTTAGATGTGAACCTTACTCCTATGACTCCAAATATAGTGATTCTTCCTTTTCACCAAGATATAGGAAGGAGTGTGATAGAATGGAAAGAGCATTTAACTTGGAACTCAGACTGAGAGACTTTGGTTCAAATTCTGGCTGTGTCAATTATGAAATATATGGTCTAGGGCACATCACTCGAATTTAATTATACAACTTTTAAAGACTTACTATGTGTAAGTCATCTGGCTTTGTGCTGGTGAAACAAAGACAGAGATAACATACAGGTCTTGTCCTCAAGGAGTTTACATCCTATTAGACATATAAACAAGTATGTATGACACAATGTGATAAATACAAAGAACAGGTCTGGGACTAGTGCTAGGAGAAATATGAGGAGAAAAAGATCAGTTTCACCTGGGAAGGGGGGAAATTCTGTGGGTCTGCTTATTCATCTGTAAAATGAAGTTTAAAAAGTGAATTATATATGTTTACTCATTTTATACATACACACACACACAGAGGTAGTCTGGGCATGTACCAGACCCTGTTACACATATGTATATACCTTTATATGTGCATGTTTGATATATACATACATATTTATCAATATCTGTCTATATGATTATGCCTCTGTGACAGACTTGTTGTTTGTTTCTAACACTTTCTAACACTCCCCAATTATTTCTGCTTTCTGTTCAAGTCGTTTGTAGTATACATAAATGACAATATCATTTCCATTTTTGCCTTTATGGATCTTCACTGTAATGCTCTCTACCATGCTGAATTTCCTTATGTGAGCTATATGAGTATGTCTTCATAATAAAAAATTATATCCTTTCTTTTCTTTCTCTTTCTTTCTCTCCTTTCTTTTTTCTCTTTCCTTCCTTCCCTCCTTCCTTCCTTCCTTCCTTCCTTCCTTCCTTCCTTCCTTCCTTCCTTCCTCCCTCCCTCCCTCCCTCCCTCCCTTCCTCCCTCCCTCCCTCCCTCCCTTCCTTCCTCCCTCCCTCCCTCCTTTCCTTCCTTCCATCCATCCTTCCATCCATCCTTCCTTCCTTCCTTCCTTCCTTCCTTCCTTCCTTCCTTCCTTCCTTCCTTCCTTCCTTCCTTCCTTCCTTCCTTCCTTCCTTCCTTCCTTCCTTCCTTCCTTCCTTCCTTCCTTCCTTCCTTCCTTCCTTCCTTCCTTCCTTCCTTTCAGAATACTTCCTTTCATAGTTATATTCCAGTCAAGGATCTTATCGTACTAAGCCTCAATGGTATCTAAACAGCCAAATTTGTTTTTCTGTGATAGGATCTTTATTTCATCTTGCTTGTTAGCTGTATATGCTTTGTTATTTTGTGTGTAGTCATCTGAGACCATGTTTATTTGTTTTTCACAATGGCTTTTTTTGTATTTTTTTTCTTCTGTGAACTTTTAGATATCTCAACTATTATTCTTGTACTATAGCTGCTCTTTTTGTCATCTTGGTGCATATAAATAGGAAGTTTTCTTCCTTCTACTTCCTTTTCACAGTAAAGCCCCCCCCCTTTAATTAGATTTGCAAGTCAGCAGGAAATTTAATCCTTTCAGCCCTCACCAGAGGTGGTCCACTCTTGACCAAAATCATGCTATTCCCATATTTTGGGTCTTGGTATAGGATTCTTTGTCTACTGAATAGGGTTGCTGTGAAGATCAAATATACAAATATATTTTGTAACTATAAACTATACTTATATGGTAGTAGTTATTGTTGTTATTATTATTATTGTCTACAAAGTTTTGGGGTTATCCTTTCCAGGAGCCAGAACTTCCATAATTCCCAAATTGCTGACGTCTCAGCCTGGTGCTTTACAAACTTGACTTCCTTATACAGAGGGATGGACACTCCATTATACTAGCAACTAAGAGAGACTGATATTGGAATGTGAGGGATGGTGAGGTTTAGAGTAAGAGAAGATAAGGGGCACATAGACTAGGCAAGTAAAAAATAGTCATCAACCCAATCTGTTACAAAATCTTGTAGTTTTTCTTTTTACTTGTATCTCTTTCTTTTCATTGACACAACCATAATCCAAATTCAGCATTTCATCACCTTTTGCCCACTCTTTCTTCTAACTGTCCTTGATTCAGGTCTCTCCGTATTTTATTTCACTCTTTAGTCAGTTGCTAAAGTGATTGTTCTAAAGTGTAGGTATGATCATGTCATCAATTCACTCCTAACCTCCCACCCTCAGTGACCATGAGGATCAAACAGAAATGCCTCTTGTATTTAAAGCTCTTTATAACCAGGCCTCTTCCTAACCCTCCAGTCTTCTTATACTTTCCTGACATCCTTGCACTCTACAATCCAGATATACTAGCCTGCTTTCAGTTCCTGGTCCAAGCTATTCCATCTCCCATCTCTCTCTACCTTTGTTCTGGCTCTTCCCCCTACCTTGAATACTCAGCCTCTTCACCTTCACCTCTAGATTCCCTGGTTTCCTTTAAGACTTAGTTGAAATATTGTCTTCTGCCAGAAGTTTTTTACCTCATCTCTCTGGCCAGTAGAAATTTCCCCTCCCATTTTACTTTCCATTTATTCTGCATGGAGCTTGTATTTACCTGGTCAATTAGATGTCTTCCTTATTTGCATTCTAGTTCCTTGAGATCAGGAATTATCTTTGCCTTTCTTTGTAAACCCAGCATTCAACAGTGCCTGGCACACAAGTGCTTATTGAATGACAGACCAACCTATGATTATTGCGTCTTGGCTTTGGATAATTCCCATTTGGAGGAAATAAAACATTGGAGTCAGTACATCCATTTTCTTCATGCATGGAGCTTGACAAAATTTTAACGAGGTAAGATTTGTCCTAGGTGGTGGCCCTCTCCCAGTTTAGGTATCCAGTGCTCTTTTGTTGTTTTACCATTTCCTCAATCAAGATCTGTTCTTGGCAAAGATTGTCATTTTTCTTCTCCTCCTTCCTAGCTCCCGCCTGCCTCCTTTTCCTTCTCTTCTTCATCCTTTCTTCTTTTTCTCCCCCGTTCTCCTTAAGTTCCTCTTCCCTTTCTTCCTCTTCCTCCATTTCCTCTCTTCCTCTTCCTTCTCCTCCTTTTCTTTTTCCTCTTAATACTAATAAAGCACTTGACATAATGACTATAGCACTCAGCCTAGAATCAGGAAAATCTGAGTTCAAATTTGGCCATGTATTTACTAACAGTGTGACCCTGAGCAAGTCACTTAACTTCTGTCCACCTCAATTTTCTTAGCTGAAAAATGAGGATAATTACACCTATCTTATAGGGGGCAATCAAATGAGATAATATTTGTAAACCACCTAGCACAATGCCTGACACATACTATGTATTTAAATAATACTTATATAATTATTATTAACAATAATACCTTAGTGACAATTCAAGTGCCTCTTCTATTTGTTCTAGGGGTAGTTACATTTTAAATCATATATGCATATTGTTCAGTGTTAATAGAATTTTAGGCAACAGCTATCAAGAAGGGAAATGTTTAGGATGGCTGGGTCCCTTTTTCTGAACTTAGTTTACTCGGGAAATAGCCCGCAAACCTTGGACCAGCCTATTTCCTTGGACTCACTCATTTAGGGAAGTCTCCTCTTCTGCTTTCAGTGTTAATTTTTTATGGGCCTAGTAAGTTCTCTAAGAAGCTCTTTAATGCTTCTGACATACTGCTTGGTCCTGAGATGGCCCTCATCTTTTTTTGGGTGGGGGGGCAGGGCAATGAGGATTAAGTGACTTGCCCAGGGTCACATAGCTAGTAAGTGTCAAGTGTTGGAGGCTGGATTTGAACTCAGGTCCTCCTGAATTCAGGGCCAGTGCTTTATCCACTGCACCACCTACCTGCCCCCATGACCCTCATTTTTATTGCCTCTTTGTCCTTGGGCAATTTACTTACTGTAGGACCCTATTTCCTCATCTATAAAATGGGGACATTATGCTAAATTCCTGGAAGCCTAGCATGAGTTTTGAATGTGATGGAAATTGTACTCAGATGTTTAAATATTTGGAAGCCAAAGATATTTTTCTAAAACCCCATTTATGATAATATGTTTTTTTCTCTGTTCCTACCATGGAAGAGGAAACAAAATTTGAAAATAAAAATTGAGCTCATCCATAACAGTTTGCTCAGTATCCAAGTAAGGGTTAAGGTAGCTCAGAGTCAGGGGATATTTCTATCATCTTACCCTCCCTCCAGCCCCCACAGCACTAAAATATTCTCTTAGGATCTTAATCAATAAACCAGTGCTGTGATTGGCTGCTCTTTGCGCCACCATGTGGTTATGTCTTGGCACTACACACCCAGTTGACCAAGGAACCTCTTTTCCACTTTGGAAACAAGTGCCCCCCCCCTTCATTGTTCCAGTCTCAGAGTAAGATTTGGGATTTAGAAAATTTCCAGGCTTTGAGAAGACACTTGTCATAATGCTCCCAGGTAAATTTCCTGAATATAGTCAGAGAAGCATTGACATAGTAGAAAGAACATTGTTGTGTTACTCATTTTGTGACATCGAACAAGCCATTTAACCACATTTCTTGTCTATATCCTGATGGGATTTGGAGTACTGGAAGGTCTCTAGGGTGCCTCCTACTTCTGAAGACGCTATGATGTTCTGATACTATTTCTAGGATCTAAATATGTTTGTGTTAGGGGGACCTATATGTTAAAACATGCAAATGTTTAGAATTTGGGGAATGCATTGGGAAGTATAATCTTAGAACTTTGAAGGGGACTTCCTAGGTCAGCCCAGGCCCAGAGGGTTTGGAACTTGCTCACATCACATGGTTTTTATGATGGTGGAACCAGGTCTAGGACTCCATTCTTTTTGACTCTCAGTCTAATGACATTCCTATTTCCTATTTGCCATGTGATAAGGCACCATAATGCTAAGTGGGGAAGGATGCTGGACTTGAAAACAAAAGATATTAATTCTAGTCCTAGCACTGTCAATTATTAGCTTTGTTACCTTAGAACAACTAGGCAGTGCAGTGGATAGAACACTGGCCTTGAAGTTGGGAGGACCTGAGTTAAAAATCTCACCTCAGATACTTACTAGCTGTGTGACCCCAGGCACATCACTTAGGATGACTTAAAAATATATTTTTTAAAATTATATTTAAAATTTTTTTAACCCCAATTGCCTTAAACATCCGGGGCATCTCCAGTCATCTTAGCACTGGACCCAGATGCCTGTAGAGGAGAGTGTGAGGCTGGTGACCTTGCACAGCCCTCCCTCACTTAAATCCAATTCACTGCAAGTCATGACATCACCTTGATGTCATGGTCCTCTTTGAGAATGAAGAACAAACAACAACAACCCTTAGTCAAATTACTTAACCTCTCTGGGTCTTGGTTTCCATATCTGTACAAAATATTTACTTGGTTGTTCAGTCATTTTTTCTAAGTTATGTCTGACTCTTGGTGACCCCATTTAAAGTTTTCTTGGCAATGATACTGGAGTGGTTTTCCATTTCCTTCTCCAGCTCATTTTACAGATGAAGAAACTGAGGCAAACAGAGTGAAGTGACTTGCCCAAGTTCACATGGTCTCTGAGGCCAGATTTGAACACAGGAAGAGGTGTCTTTCTGACTCCAGGCCCAACACTCTATGCATTATGGTGCCACCTAGATGCCCATTACTTTTTCTACCTTCCAGCATTGGTGGTAGGATGAAATAAGATAACATTATGTAATCCTTCCAGAGCTGCAGCTGACAACTTTGGTACTTGGAACAGCAATCATGAAATGTGCTCTCAAATTAATTTTTAAAAAATTCATTTAAAGAGGCAGGATGAGAAAACTTTAAATATAACTTCCTTATTGTGGAAGAAGCTCTGGAACAACTTCCTTTGGTGGAAAAACAGAGACTTTGAGGTCTTAGGGTGAAGATCCTGGAATCAAACCATAGTTGGAGAGGCTGAAGTCAAGGAGAAATTCACCTGAGGAACAGGAGTTCAGGAGGAAGATTCCTTCCTATTTTGACCACTATTCATGATAACTGGGTACTAAATTTGGTTGTTTTGATGGCTAAAAGAGTTCCCCTTAAATTTTGGTGTCCTGAACAAATCCCCCAATTGCTCCACCCTAGTTATGTTTCTATACTACACAGATAAACATTAGTACTGTTATTTTTCTTGTTCTCAAGGATCTTATACTTTATTTAAGAGGCAGTCCTTTTTTTTTTTTAATTTAAATGAGGCAATTGGGGTTAAGTGACTTGCCCAGGGTCACACAGCTAGTAAGTGTTAAGTGTCTGAGGCCAGATTTGAACTCAGGTACTCCTGACTCCAGGGCCGGTGCTCTATCCACTGCGCCATCTAGCTGCCCCCGAGGCAGTCCTTCTTAATGTCATCCTTAAAGCATTTACCCTTTGGTATTTCTCAGTCGGTCTCTGTCTCTCTAAGATACATAAAGATGAAATGTGTGGGTTTTTTTGCAATCTATGGTGACCTTATTAATGTCGTGTAGTAAAAAGCAAAAATAAGCAAAGAATTTCACTGTGAAACACTCTGAAAAAAGAAAAAGTTCCTAGAGTTCTGGGTTGGGAATAGGAAAGACCTTAGTGCAAATGCCATCTTGGACCTTTGCTGGCTGTTTAACCCTAGGCAAATCAGTTAACTTCTCTCAAAATTAGTTTCTACAGCTATAAAGTGAGGATAACAATAGATCCTATCTCACAGCATTGTTGTGAGGATCCAGGGGGAATGTGTATGTGTGAATGTTTGTATGTGTATATAAACATACTGTAATGATTGGAATGACGCCACCTGCTGGAGACTTACTGTAGGAAAGCTCTGCCATGAGGAGAATGCCTCTGAGGGCAAGGCCATGAGGCTTTTCTTTGGCCTTTTGGGGAGGAAGTGGTGTTTGCTTGTGGGAGGAAGAGGGGGGGAGGCTGGTGCTCTTGCTCTCTTTCATCAGGACTCTGAGAGTGGAGCTAAAGATGAGCTCTCCCTTTGATAGATAGATGAATCTAGGCCTTTCTCTCTCTCTTCACCAAATTTTTATTCTCCTTAATAAATGCTTAAAAGTCTGAACTCTTGCTAAAGCTTATAATTTATTGGCGACTACTCATTAGATATTTTAGACAGACTAGCTAGAATTTTAGCCCCTTACAATACATACATACATACATGTATACACACGTATATTCCCCTTTGATATATATACATACATATTGTGTATATATGGTATTGTAAACCTTTAAGTGCTATATAAATGCTACCTATTATTATTATAGTTCCTTCCCATTTATAAAGCTCTCATGTTTCCATATACATTTTGGCTTAGGGAAACAGAGAACATAAAAAAACCCAAATATTCGGGTCTCATGAATTTGTAGCAGGCATCTGCAGCCCTTGTCAATTTCCTAACAACAATTCAATTCAAAAATGACCAGATGTATTGAGCAAAGAATATTTTTTTCTGTAAAAACTAACAATGTCTTTGCTGGGGATAGTGAAAGTTAATGGCTTGAATCTTTCCTAAAGAGCTCCAAATGCTCTATTGAGCTTAACTCATTAATCACAAACTCTATTTGGGGGGTAAATGAGAAGTTAAGAGGTTTTTTTTTATGTTGTTTTATTTTTAAACATATGTGCTTAGGATCATAGGTGATTTAGGAGAGGAAAGTCATTTGGTATGTCTATAGCATTCATAGTAACAGCAATACTCACATAGTCATTAAAAATATGAAGGTGTTTTAGAAAGGTCACCTCAACAATACTCTTTGACCCAGAGACTTCACTCCTCAGCATCTACCCTAGAGAGTTTTGTGGTTTTTTAAAAATAACTATACAAACTTGTTTTTTCTGGGCACCAAAAAAACTGGAAACAAAGTGCACACCCATGGATTAGGAAAATGACTAAACAAATTGTTATTTGTGAATGCACTGGCAAGTCATTATGCTCTAAGAAGCAATGAGCATGAAGAAATTTAGAAAAAAAAATGTTGGAAGATTTGTATGAGCTGATTCAGAGTGAAGAAAGAAGAACCAGGAGAACAATATTTACAATGACTGCACTAATTTAAATGCAATAATACTAAAATGAAACTAAGAGAAAAGAATTGGGTTGGTTCATCTTGGGAATTAGCTCACAAGGAGATTATGGTAAACAGTGAGATAGGGGCTCTAAACCAGCTAGTTTGGCCTGTTTTTCTTCTTTGTTATGACAGAAGCTTTGGGGGAGTAGGATGCTCAGGCTGTGGAGATTTGTATTGGTAAATAGCTGTGATATGAATCCAAAAGACATCAGAAATACATGTTTAAAAAACAAGCCATTCATTCATCTGTGGAGTCAGGTTTTTCCTGTTTACTTTCAACATGAAAACCTTGAAAGAAGTTAAGACTTGTCTAAGACTACATAACTAGTAAGTGCCTGAATCAACATACTAACTCTATGTCCAACGCTCTTTTTTTTTTTTTTTTTGCAGGGCAATGAGGGTTAAGTGACTTGCCCAGGGTCACACAGCTAGTAAGTGTCAAGTGTCTGAGGCTGGATTTGAACTCAGGTCCTCCTGAATCCAGGACCAGTGCTTTATCCATTGTGCCACCTAGCTGTATGTGTTTTGACTAGTGAATTTTAAAAAATATTCTATATCAATGCTTCTTACGCTGCGGTCATGATCCCATATGGGACTGTGTAACTAAATGTGGGGATCATAAAAAAAATATGGCAGTAAATGTTTGATTTGTATAGCTATATATATATATATATTATATATATATATATGATATATATATATGTGTGTGTGTGTGTGTATAGCTATATATATATCAATATATATATTGATTTGTATAGCTATATATATAGCTATATATATATATACACACACACACACATATATATGTATACACACACACACACACACACACACACACACACACCCGGAATCATATACAAATTTCTCTGGTGAAAGGGGGTCTTGAGTGAAAAAAGTTCAAGAAGCCCTATTCTAAATCAATGATTCTATTGGGGGAACTATTGATGAAGAAATTTCTTTAGGCAGTTGCTCTGCAATTTATGGTTTTATAGGATTGCCTAGAGCCCCAAGAGGTTAAGTGACTTGCCAAGGGTTCATAGTCAGCAGTGTCAGGGGCTAGACTTGAACCCAGGTCTTCCTCATTCTGAGGTTGGCTCTCTCTCTTCTATAATGCACCATCTATCTCTCAAATATAAGTTAATATTATAAGAAGGGTTATTTTTTTGGGGGGGGGATGAGTGGGAGGAGGTAAGGCATATGGATTTGTCATTTCCTCAGTGTAGAAAATTTATTTTGTTCAGAAGCTCCCTTAACCAATGCAGGAATCTTTATAGTTTTAGAGAATTTCCTAGGGAAGGGGAAGGAGGAATGAGAATTGTCAGGCACTAAGCTAAGTGCTGCACAAGTATTATCCCATTTTATCCTCATAACAAAAACCTTGTGAGGGAGGTGCTGTTATTATTCCCAATTTAAGGTTGTGGAAGCTGAGACCAATGGAGGTTAAATAACTTATTCAGAGGCACACAGCTATTAAGTGTCTGAGGCCATATTTGAACTCAGGTCTTCCTGAGCTGCTCTACCTACCTAGTTCCAATGCTCCTAGAGTACTTAGGGTTTCTGACTCAACCTCTAGACTTAGCTAGAATGTTTCAATGGTAAGACTTGAACCTATGTTTTTCTGACTACAAGGCCAGTCCCTTTTCCATTTAACATATCTCCTTTTGCTAATAGCAATAATTATTACCATTACTTATTAATAATACAAATAATTTTGTAGGTATTTGGTTAGAGGCAGAAAGGAAGTCAAAGGAGATTGGATATGTCCTCATTGATGCTTCTTTTGAGAAGGCAATACATTTATAATGATATTCTGTCATTAAGTGTCAGAACTTCAAGGCAGTGTGCTGCAATTACACATTAGAATTCCATCTTTACAAGTATTAGGTAATTAGGTTATAATGAACACCATTACAGTAATTACGCCATTTGGAAGAATCGCCCAAGAAGCCATGAGAAATTGCTTTGAAAAACAAGAAACGTCACCTAATAAAAATTACATTTAAAGGATTTCAGTTCCAAGGTGTGCATCGACCATGGCAAAGAAATCAACAGCTGAGGTTAAAGCCCTAATGGGGCGCCCCAGGAAGGTACCTTCATGGCATCTGAGGGAAATGCTTTAATCCTCTAAATTACCCTCTAAATGTCATCTCTCACACTGGGAGCCATTTCCCCATCTTTATGTAGGAGCCTGAAGTCACCCACACAGGAATTGGCTTGCACAAAATCCTTCTAGAAAAGAAAGGGGATTTGGACCAACACCTTCTGGATGCATCCTGGGACCTTTTGGGGGACTGGCTGATCCCTTGCCAAACTTTAATACTTCCCCCTAGGGCTTGGAATCAGAAAGA
This sequence comes from Dromiciops gliroides, assembly GCF_019393635.1. Classification (NCBI taxonomy): domain Eukaryota; kingdom Metazoa; phylum Chordata; class Mammalia; order Microbiotheria; family Microbiotheriidae; genus Dromiciops; species Dromiciops gliroides. The sequence continues at coordinate 83,407,748 of NC_057865.1, forward strand.
GCATTTGAAGGCATCTGAGTCCTTATTCAGAAGCAAGGTGCTTATTCCCCCTGCAAAATTGTAGAATTTTAAATCCAATTTCATGGAATACAGAAGAACCCTGAAGTGGGGGTGGAAAAAATTTCTCTCTCCCTGTCTCTCCCTCTTTCCCTCTCCATATATTCTTCATACATTTCTTTTTTATTGTAATGCTTTTGATAAAAGTATTTATTATGGCTAGAGCTACTGGGGGGGGCAGACCATTTCATATTATATGTTTTTTTTTTTCCCTTATCTCCTTTTGGACAGGTGAAATCAGGACAGGCTTAAAGGGAGAAATACAGAAAGGGCAAAGCCTGAACACTGTGTATCCAGGGCAGGCTTACCCTTTTGCCTATATGAACAGAATGCAAGGTTAATTGTGTGAATAGATTCAAATTTGTATGCTGCTTTCCATCACAACAAGCCTGCAAGATAGACATTCCAAGAAGTAGTGTTCCCTTACATTTTAGAGATGAAAAAATAGAGGCTCAGGGATTTTAAGGGACTTGGTTATGGTTACATAGCTAGTAAGTGTAGCAGGGAGCTACAAACTACTTGTTCAGACTCTCAGTCTAGTACAAGTTCTCTAATTCCATGCTGCTCCAAAGTACTTTTAGCTCCATTTGAAAGCTGTCTCCTGCATGGGTTGCTTATTTCCGGATTCTTCCTTGTAACCCTTCAAAGGTCAACCTGGACAATTATGTTAATGGGCAACATCCTTAGGATAGTTACCAGTTTGATCGATTTACCTGCATGCTAATTGACTAAAGGCCTTGCTAAATATTATCCTCCTACCTGATACTCCCTTACCATCATGTTACCACCCTCTACCCCCTCATTAGGCTGGAAATTCCAGGCTGTTGTGATTTAATTGTAAGACCACTGGATTTGGAGTCAACACCTGGGTTTAAATTCTGGCTCTGCTAGAGACCGTTTGCCATTGGCTAAGTCACTTACCTTTTCTGGGATTCAGTTTTCCCATCTGAAAAATAAAGGGAATAGACTTAAGTAATCTCTAAGGTCCTTAGCCTTGCTTAAACTTATTATCCTTATGTTAAGGCTTTGAAGAATAAACACCAAAGGGGTCACCTTGGAAGCATAATATGTTACGGCTTGCATTGTTTCTGTGGTGATTAAAACAATTTCAAGAGACAAAGTTTCTGCATCTAAATTTAAGCATTTTATTAATAAGGCCAGCATGCTATTACTAAAGGATGGTCATTTGGCCATCTCTCTGTTAAGGGCTAAAATTCTAGCTAAACTGTCTAAAATATCTAATGAGTGGTCGCCAATAAATTATAAGCTTTAGCAAGAGTTAGACTTTTAAGCATTTATTAAGGAGAATAAGAATTTGGTAAAGAGAGAGAGAAAGGCCTAGATTTCTATCTATTAAAGGGAGAGCACATTTTTAGCTCCCTTCTCCACCAGAGTCCAGAGGAAAGAGCGCGAGACCGAGCGCCAGTCTCTTCCTTCCTCCTCCCACTAGTCCGCGTCACTTCCTGAAGCCTGGTCTTGCCCTCAAAGACCTTTGCTTCATGGGCAGAACTCTTCTACAGTAAGTCTCCAGCAGGTGGCGTCATTCCAATCGTTACAGTCCCCCCTGTTGTTCCTCAAGAAACAAAATGTTTCCTTGACGGAACAGTAAAAACAATATAATAACTATTGCTAACTAATAATATGTGAACAACAATATAGAAAAGGAAGAGAGGAAAGTTTTGTCCAGAGGGGCGATTTTTTTTTTTTTGTCCTCATGAACCGACGCTTTGACATTGGTCTTGCAAAGGGAGGGCCTCTGCAGAGAATACATGTTACAGATGGTGTATATTATAACAGAAAGAGAAAAAAAACAACAAAAACAACAAATCAAAACTGTTCATTTAAAGTCTCTGAAAGTCTTTTCTCAGATGTCCTCTAGGTGTAGTCATGGAATGGAAGTCTTTTCAGGGGTTGAGGTATGGATGCTGGTAATCAGCCAGGAAAATTTCCTACAAAATTGAGCTTAACACAACTTTAAAATAGCTTTGTCAATAATAAAATCAAACAATGAAAGTTCTCAAAAACATGTCTAAGGGAATACAGAATCTTAGTTGTTACACATGAAACATATAATAAAACAGAAATTGAACCATTCTTTAAAATTATAATATTACTATAGTCCCCCCCTTATGGAGGGTAATTGAGAAGACAATTGCTGCGATATTAATTTTTAAAAATAATTTTTATCTTTGTTTCATCACTTTTTGCATCATCTGCCTAATTATCCTCATGCCATTATGAGAAATTAGAAAATCTAATATAATTGGTAACAGGTGTCAAGGCCAAATTCAACACTGTATTTATCATGACACCTGAGATAATTATGGGGGTTACCATAAAAGAACAGAGAAATGATGGGATATGAGCATTCCCACACTTGAGCAATATGTACTGTCCATGCAGTATGCCAGGCTTAAAATAGGTGGATGGAATATATGTCCATGCCACTGAACACATTGGAGGAAACTGAGTCAGACCTAATCAGATGCATGGGATTGAGATGTCCATGGCATCAAGCATATAGGAGGGAGCATAGAAGCCAGGTGTAGAAGTGAGATGGGTGGGATGAATACTTCCAGCCATCTGTACAATATTTTGGGGAAAAATAAAATAAAATATTAAACCAAGAGAATCCAACCTCAACGATTTGTCAAAAGCCGTTCTCTCGGCCATACCTTGACTTCATGCATGTCTCCCCTCATGTGACAGTTCAGTGTCTGCTCTTGCATGTATTCCTCTTGTGATTGGATGGCATCTTGGCCAACTGGCATCTGATAACTCAGAATAAAGGCAATTAGTGTCTTAAATGATAAGTTCCCATAATCCAAGTCTCATATGGATTTAAAAATTGAGGATAATAAATGATTGCAAAAAATGTGAATACATCTTGACTCGGAACACAATATATAATTATGCAACAATTTCAAATAATACCCCTTTTTTTAAACTTAGTATACAATTACTTTTTGAAAAATCTGAACATATTTAAATACAAGTTAAAGCACAACACAATTCTAAAGAAAACTTTTTTTGAAAAAAGAAAACTTTTACAAACATTCCCCTCTTTTTTTTTTAAATATGCTTATCAAAAATAATACTTCTAGAATCAATTTACACTTGCCATGGCAACCAATTTGCCAAGGAAATGCTTTAAAGAGTTTGATCAAATAATCAGTTGAGAAAAAATAACAAAAACAAACAACTCAGAATATGGGAGCACAATACTCCTAGAATTAACATTGTATTATGAAATCAAAACCATCTTGCAATGTTTCAAAATTAGAGATGAATAAATAGAAAAAAATACACATGGAACAATAAAAGACAATGAAATTCAAACTAGGGAAATCTAAATGAATATGAACTTAATATTAATAAGAGTATTATAAAATATAAACTTGATCATATGACTATAAAAAGCTTTACAAATATTCTCCTTGTTTTAGAAACTAAGTATAAGACACAATCTCAAAAGCATGAAAATCTCTATGAAAATAAACCCATACCATTAATTTCAAAATGTATATATAATAGCATAGAAATCCTATGTAACCTCTGAACTGATACTATTACTCTGAGTGAATTCAGAACACTTTTGATTCTGATATCTAAAATCCCCAACACTCATATCAATACCTTGCCCCTTACTTCTACATTTCTGTACAATATATACCCTTCCATGGCAAAAGAAGCAGAGTCTTGAACTATGTTGATGATTGTCATTCTTATACAGCTTAAATTTTTCTTCTTTAACCCCTCTATATTGTCTGTCAGTCTTTTCACCATACAAATGCTTTATGATATTACTAATTAAAGACAAAAGCAGGTTAGCAAAATTATGAACAAAACGAGCATATCTGGAATTTAAAGGGCTTTCTAAGGTTGTCTCAGAAGCACAGCCAAGCTGGGGAAGGGCTGAGCCTGAAGCTGCAAATGTAGTTAGAGAAAGTTGCGCATGTGCATCAGATCTCTGGACTTCCCAGGCAGGGGAAGCAATGGGCTTGGCCATGGGAGGAGTAGAGGGTGGGGTCTGGAGAGGAGGGGAGGGACCAGAGCAATTTGAATCAGACTTGATTTTGAACTCAGGCCTGGATTCCTCTTCCCCCACTTTGCCTCTAGGTGCTAAGGGATTAAAAGCTTCTAGAGGGTGGGTCATTGCCTCCAGGCATGCAAAATTAAAGCAACAATTAGTGTTAGAACTGGGAAAAGCTGCGGGAATCTCTTCAGGTTTCTCTGAAAAAGCATGGTTGGGAGAGGGAGAGATATTTCCTTGTGTGAGTAAGTTGCTGGCTCTTTTAACAAAAATAAAAAGAAAAATAGAAAATCCACAAAAACAAAGCATTAACATGATCTTATCTCCCATTTGTCTGGTTAAACAGACTAAAATCAAAAATAGGATAATTAGGGAGTTTAAAAGGTCCATTCGAAAAAATTTAAAGGGAAACACAGCCAGTACACCAGTACTTAGCAGTTAAAGGGAGAGGGAGGGGAAATTTCTTACCCAACCAGAAGATCAGAAGAAGACTGAGGGTTAGCTTTCCTCTTCGTGGTCAGCCATCTGTTAAGGCTAAAATTCTAGCTAAACTGTCTAAAATATCTAATGAGTGGTCGCCAATAAATTATAAGCTTTAGCAAGAGTTAGACTTTTAAGCATTTATTAAGGAGAATAAGAATTTGGTAAAGAGAGAGAGAAAGGCCTAGATTTCTATCTATTAAAGGGAGAGCACATTTTTAGCTCCCTTCTCCACCAGAGTCCAGAGGAAAGAGCGCGAGACCGAGCGCCAGTCTCTTCCTTCCTCCTCCCACTAGTCCGCGTCACTTCCTGAAGCCTGGTCTTGCCCTCAAAGACCTTTGCTTCATGGGCAGAACTCTTCTACAGTAAGTCTCCAGCAGGTGGCGTCATTCCAATCGTTACATCTCTTAGACCAAAGATAGTCATGGTGTTGGACTCAGAGCTTATATGCTCTTTTGGAAGAGGAGTGGCAATCAGCTCTCATTTGTTAACACAATAGGAAATGAGCTATATTAAAATGAGAAGCTGAGAGTGATATAATGTCACCCTTGGACTGAGAAACTATCTCTATTCTCAGACCACCCCCAGCATTAGGCTGTCTAGACAAAAGGGTCTGTCTTCACCCAAGCTTCATTGAATGGAATTCACCGGAAACTGGAGATTCCTAGTTGTGTTGGTTCACATAGAGGAGAAGTTTAGGTAGACATTCAAAGACTGAAGTCCTGAAAATAGAAAAGGGGAAACTCTGAATCTCCCCAAATCATTAATTATTAATAATAATTTCTTTCATTTCTATTATACTTCACTGAAGGACATTTTATTTTCTATTCTCATTAATCCATGAACATTCTTGCTTGTAAAGAATTTTATTTAGTAGTAGTGCACTTAAAATAGGAAAACAAACCGATAGAAGTTGGGATAAAGTCCTTCCCCACCTTACTCTATTCCCCCATTCTTTTTTGTTTTTTTGGGTGAGGCAATTGGGGTTAAGTGACTTGCCCAGGGTCACACAGCTAGTAAGTGTAAAGTGTCTTAGGTCGTATTTGAACTCAGGTCCTCCAGAATCCAGGGCCAGTACTCTATCCACTGTACCACCTAGCTGCCCCTATTTCCCGATTCTTTATCCAGTTTAGGATACTTTGTCAATTGTATAGTTGTTTTCCATTTCTCCTGGCATCTATCTCTCCAACTCCCATCATAACCATTTTACAATGGAAGAAACCGAGGCATTAAAGGTTTAAGTAAATTCCTATTAAAAGGTGACCCTGGAATTCAGGATCCTTTTATTAGATGTAATATGTTCTCTCTCTTAGACTACTCTAAAAAGCTACTTCAGACATCCCTGATGATAGAAGGCTTCAGGAAACATTATTTCCAATTGTCCAACACTAAATTTCACTTGGAATACTGAGTTACAGTGAAGTGTTTGTGAGTTTTGTTGTTTTAGTCTAGACAGATCTCCAATGGTAAAAGTGGGGAAAGAAGGAATTTTGCCCCACCTTTTCAGGCTACATGCCAGTTGTATCATAGTTGTGACTATCTGGGTCATTACGAAGAAGACTTGCCCAATATAAAAACTATAAGATTGGAGAAGCTTGATTTCTTGCCTCTAAAGCCCTAGATTTGGAGAGGAGACTCTTTGTTTCTTATTCCAGGTCTACCACTAACCAATCTCTTTGTCATCACTGAAAAGTCATTTCACCTCTGGGATCTCAGTTTTATTATCTATGGAATGAGAGAGTTGTGTAAGATTTCTAAATGCCCCTCCATCTCGAGAATTACCTGATTCTAGATCCTTGTTAGCACTCTTCTGTGGTATACTCTGTCCCTCCCTATTCTTCTCCAGGCTCCAAGTGTTCCCTTGCTGTCTCTACCATCAAGAACTGCTGTACTAACAAAGACCAGAAGTCAGTAATTTACACTTTAGTAGAAAGCTAAGTCCTTGTGTTACCTTGTGCAGGGCTATTTGCATTTTCTTGCTTTCCAGGATAAAAAAGCTCAGATACTTTTTGTTAAAGGGAATTTCAAGTGTCAGTTGGTGGAAAGGTATTTTAAGAAGGCAAACCTCCTCCCTTCTTCCCAGGTCCTTTGAAACCATGCCTTAAGGCAGTCATTATCCAGTTAAGTTGGCAGTTATTTTATTCCTGGGACAATGGGTACAAGGCTTAGTTTCTATTGGACCTAAGAATCCTTAGAAAGAGGAATAGAGTGGGATCTGAAAGGAGTTGATCCCACTTTCTATCAAGAGGTTTCCTATTTTAACCAATTATACTTGCTAACTTTTCATCAATAAGCTTTGTTGTTTCTACTCTTCTGAAAGTACTGTCTCTGCCCTATATATTTAGCACCCTGGGACGAAGGCCTGGTTGCTCCAGCTTAGTTTTGGCTTTGTAAATTGTCCTTGACTACCAGCACACATTACTTAGGTCTGATCAGATTGTAGCTGCTGAGTTGTTTACTGGATCTTAGACTTCATGCCATAGTAAAAATTGACCAGGAGAGGGAGCATTTCTTCAGCAATTGAAAACTGTTCTTGGAAATACTTTATGAAGAAACTTCGGCAAAATGCACATTACCACTTTGGTTATATGATGGGATTGTTCATTGAATGGAACAATGAATTTTTCACTAATTCCAAGTCTCGAGTTCAGATCAATCCTATCTCTAAATGGAGATGATGCTCTTTGGTATGGGGAGTAGGTGTAATGTCACCACTTATTTGTAATTGGAAGTTTTAAATTTCAGTGGGTAAACATAAGGTATCTTTATTTAAACCTCCATGAAAGTGTATAGTTTTTATTCTATAGTGACAGTGACAACAAGCTCTCATTATGTGAAAAACAAAAGGAAGATGGACTTAAAAGAAGTAATAAGATTTAAATATTAATTTGGAGAGACTGTTTCTCTAGGACAGTGGTGTCAAACTCAAACAGAAACAGATCCTGATCCATATATTAACTTAGAAAACCAAAAATTAACCCTCTCTATGTTGTGTTATATTTTTATTTATTATTAACAATAATATTGTTTTATTTATTTGTTATATCGTTACTTGTTAAATGGTCCCCAATCATATTTTATTCTGGTTTGGGAGGTGCTAGGGAGTTTTTGGCCTTTGCATACAAGAAAAGCTACTGCTCTAAAAGTTGGCAAAATTAAATATGCATCTAAAAGGTAGGATACGTGTCATGGGGAAATTGGTGGTGGTGGGGTCCTTAGGTATTCCTCTTTAAAAAATGACACCCTCTTGCACACAAATCCAATTAGAAGAAAATAATCTTTTACTTAAGTTCTAGAGAAAGGAAACCTTGAGAGGGGAGATAGGTCCAGAGACATGGCTCTTTGAGATACCTATCCCCCTGAACAGGAGAAAGGCAAAAGCTTTTATAGAGGATGGATGGTGGAAGGACTGATGGGGTGATCATCTGACTTGGGAAAGTTCCCTTTGGGGGTGGGGGAAGCTGGAATGAGGGGAGGTGGTCCTGACTTCTGGAATTATGTGTCCCCTTGGCACCACTCAGGCAGCAGTCACACCTAATAGATTTATCTCTCTTGCTTCTAATTTAAACTTTAATCCTAACCCTGTAACAATACAGGTTGATTAAGGAGTGCTTTTGAATAACAATGGTTTTTTTCTGTCTGCCTTTCATTCTCTTTCCTTAGTGGATTCATACAAAACTAAGAGATATGATATGATATGATATGATATGATTGAGATGATATGATACTGTGTTTAACTAGCATTAAGTTTCTACTGTGTATAAGGACTTATGCTCATAGACATTTTTTAAAAATTTTATTTATTTATTTATTTTGGTGAGGCAATTGGGGTTAAGTGACTTGCCCAGGGTCACACAGCTAGTAAGTGTCAAGTGTCTGAGGCTGGATTTGAACTCAGGTCCTCCTGAATCCAGGGCCCACACTTTATCCACTGCGCCACCTAGCTGCCCTGCTCATAGACATTTGAGACACAAAGATAAAAATGACACAGACCTTGCCCTCAAGGAGCTAATATTCTGTGGTGTGTATATGTATGTAATGTATGTATATGTATGTAATGTAAACTCAAAGCACAATGCAAAGTAATGGGTTTTTTTCTGCCTGTGTGTAGGGAAGTAATGTGTGTGGGGTTTTTTGGTGGGGGGAGAAAGGAGAGCAGTAACAATTAAGGGATTGTTAGGAAAGGTGTCATGTAGGAAAGAACATCTGAGCTGAACCTTGAAAGAGGCTAAGGAATCTGTGAGATAGATGTGAGGTGAGAGAGTATTGCAAACATGGGGGACAGTCTTTGGATGTGGGAGATAAGATGTTACACAGGGGATAGAGTACAAGTTTGAGTCAGGGTGCAGAGTGAGTAAGGCAGTTGGGTGGGAGAAGGAAGTACTACAAAATCAATCTGGAAGATTTATGGAGGGCTTTAAATGGTACACTGTGAGGTTTGTTTCTTCTCCTCCTCCTCTTCCTCCTCCTCCTCCTCCTCCTCCTCTCTCCTCTCTCCTCTCTCCTCCCTCCTCCCTCCTCCCTCCTCCTTCCTCCTCTTTTTTTTTTTTTTTGGTGAGGCAATTGGAGTTAAGTGACTTGCCTAGGATCACACAGCTAGTAAGTGTTAAGTGTCTGAGGCCGGATTTGAACTGAGGTCCTTCTGACTCCAGGGCTGGTGCTCTATCCACTGTGCCACCTAGCTGCCCCGATGGTTTGTATTTTCTTCTAGAGGTAACAGGGAAGCACTAGAACTTAATGAGTGAGAAAATGATAAAGTGAGATCTGTGCTTTAGGAATATAAATTTGGCATCTGTATGGAAGATGTTAGGGGAGAAACTGAAGTCAGAGAGACCAAATTAGAGGTTATTAGAATAATACGAGTGAACTAGCATAGAGGCTAAGTGAATAGAGAGATGGAGATGAAGTCAAGAGATAATGTGGAGGTAGAATTTACCAGATTTGGCAATGAACTAGATAAAGAGAGGTTTGATACAGGTTTTATATAATATACATGATATCTATCTATTTGTCTATGTCATAGATGAATATTATTTATATAATTTATTACATATCTATCTATTTATATTCTACTCCATCAACATCATTATCATCATTGAGAGACAGAGAAGTAGTACAGTGAAAAGAGCATGGGGTCTGAAGTCGGAAAGACCTTTATTCAAATATTGCCTCAGGTGCTTACTGTGATCTTGGAAAAGTCACTTAACCTCTGCCTAAATTTCCTAAAGCACAGATTTGGCCATGTTATGGTCTGCACAAGAAACTTTGGTGGGGTTCCTGTTGCCTCTACAATAAAATAGAAACCCATTACAATCTAGCTACAATCTGCTTATCTAAACTTGCTGTACCTATACTCTGTTCTCTAGTCATATGGGCCTACTAGAAGTTCCTCAACCTTGGCATTCCATTTTCTTTTATCTCTAGCCATTTGCATAGGCTTTTACTTATCCTAGAATGCATGCCCTTCTTTCCTGTTCTTAGAATTCTTATCTTTCTTCCAGGTATAGCTCAGGTTTCTCCTTTTACAAAAAGTTGCTTTCATCTCTTCAATTGGTAGGGTTCTACCTCTTTAAAATACCATGCATTTTTTTATCTGTGTACAGGTTATTGACCTCAGGGTTCTAAATCTCTGTTTACACATTGTTTTTGTTTTGTTTTTTGCTTTTCTTTCTTGATCCTCTACATATTATAAATTGTATAACAATTACCATTGGATTGGTTCAGTTAGGTCGTGTAATTTTTTAGAAGTGGAGAACAATCATGTCAAAATTCTTTTGCTCATAGTAGTAGCAGATCCACATAGCTGTAAAAAAAATTAGAGGAATTGTAAGGGCAACAGCTATTTTTTGTTTTTGCCTATATTACTAGTGCCTATTATGGTAGGTATGCCTTTCACAACACTGAGTTATGTAATACAAGCATCATTGTTCTCACTTTACTGATGCCCAAATTGAGATTCTCATCTCAGTTTAATAACTTGTTCACAGTTAAACAACTATTAAGCATCAGATTCAGTTTTCATACCCATTCTCATACCTCTACGTGATATGCTATTTCTTTTTTTTTTTTTAGGCAATGGGGGTTAAGTGACTTGCCCACGGTCACACAGCTAGTAAGTCTCAAGTGTCTGAGGTCGGATTTGAACTCAGGTCCTCCTGAATCCAGGGCCAGTGCTTTATCCATTGTGCCACCTAGCTGCCCCCGTGATATGCTATTTCTACAATATTACACTATAATGCTTTAGAATCTGTGATTATTTGATAAGATTAAAAAAGAAAAAATCAGATAGCAGATTCAAGCCAAGAAAAATAGGTAATTGTGAAAGAATCCCATAATTATAGCTTCTCCTTTTCATTTTCTTCAGGTCAATAAAATGATTTGCTCATGCATTTTGGTGATTTTGTTTTTATTGATTAAAAATTAAATCCAAAGGCTTTGTGAAGAGCATAAAATGATGAGCGAGGGAATATTTAAAAATTTCTAATAGCAAATTATAAGTGCCATAAATAGAACCAACCTGTAAGACTGTGACCTTAATGCAAACATTTGTGTTACAAGGCCTATCCCGTGAGCACCAGAACCTATGTCAGTGAACTTTCTGGGGAAATAAAATCAAATAAGCCTCAAATAAGACCACAGAATACAGACTTGCTTTAAGTCTCTGGTACCACTGATTTCCTGGGTGGATATGAATTGTTCCTCAGGTCAAGAATCTCAGTTGGTAAGATGCCCACCCCCCCTCTTTTTTGGCCTAAAATGTTCAACTGAGGAGATAGTATAAGGTAGTGCTGGGTCCAGACTGAAGGCTTCCAGAGAGATAAGTCCAAAATAGTTTCAAAAGCCTCTTTAGTATAAGTACTTAGGGAAAGGAATTATCCATGGTGCTATGGATAAGTGACTAGAATTTGTTTTCTAACTACTGTACTTCTGATTTCTTTTTTAAAATTTCTTTTCTTTGTTGTTGTTGGTTTTTGGTTAGATTTTCAGTTCTGAATTATCTCCCTTCTTTCCTCCCAACCCAAACTCCACAGTCAAAAAGCCCAACACTTGACATATATGTATGTATACAGACATGTATGTATGTGCACATATGTATGTATTAAACTGTCCACTACATACTTATAGGCATCATTTCTTTCTCTGGAAGAGGATAGCCACTTTCTTCATAGATCCTTTTTATGGATTTGAGTACTTGTATTTTTCAGAATGGCTTAGTCATTCACAGTTACTCTCTGAATAATATTCTTACTGTAGACAATGTTCTCTCAGTTCTGCTCATTTCACTCTTCATTATTTAATGCAGTTTTTTCTGTTTTTCTAAAATCAACCTACTCATCATTTCTTACTTCACAGTAGTATTCCATCACAACCAAATTCTACAACATATTCTGCTATTCCACAATTAATGGGCAGTCCCTAAATTTCTAATTCTTTGCCACCACAAAGAGAGCTGTTTATAATATTTTAGAACATATTGGGGATTTTTATATGGGAAACATACCTAATAGTAGTGTTGCTGGGTCAAAGGGTATACATAGTTTTATAACTCTTTGGCATAATTCCAAATTGCTCACCAAAATGGTTGTTTTAGTTCACAGTTCAAACAACAATGTTCCAATTTTTCCACATTCCCTCAAACATTTTTCATTTCCCCCTTCTATCATTTCAGCCAATCTGATAGGTGTGAGGTGGTACCTCAAAGTTGTTTTAAATTGCATTTCTCTAATTAATAATTATTTAGAGCATTTTTATATGACTATATACAGCTTTGATTTTTTTCATCAAAAAACTGCCTGTTGGAGGGCTTACTCTCTTTTTTCCTCAGACTCTCTGGAGCTCACCACATGCCCTCTCCTCTCCCTCTTGGCCAAATGTGCTGGGTATGTAATAGTTTTAGTCCTATAATCCTGTGACTAGTGAAGAAGGTAGGGAAATTCTATGTAGACAAAACTTTATTAATATGTAATGGAGGGGGGGGCAGCTAGGTGGCGCAGTGGATAAAGCACCGGCCCTGGATTCAGGAGTTCCTGAGTTCAAATCTGGCCTCAGACACTTGACACTCACTAGCTGTGTGACCCTGGGCAAGTCACAACCCCCATTGCCCCGCAAAAAAAATAAATTTAAAAAAGTGTAATGGGGGGAGGGAGGGGGGCAGAGCCTAGATAGATGAGGAAAGACATTAAACGCACAGAGCTCCTGATACAATTACCCCAAAAACAGCAATAAAAGAACCCCTGGAGCAGAAAAACCCACGAAAAGACAGGCTGAAATTATTTTCCAGACAAAGACAGATTAAAGGGGGCCATGCTGGTCTGTGAGTATTGTCTAAACCCACGATTGCATTGACACAGACCCCAGGCATGCTGCACCAGAGGAACTTGCCCCAGAGCCTCCAAATCAGCTGCAGCACCAGCATCTTCTGGAACTAAGTTTATGGTTAGGTGAGAGGGCTGAGCAGCTGGCCGGGGAGGAAAGTTCAGGAGTGTCTGCATAACCTAGGGAGGAATTCAGCTGTACTACCCTAGCAGGGAACCAGGAAGAAATCCTGAGCCCTTGGAGGCCCAGGTCAGAGAAGGGTGCAGGCTTGTTGGAGCTGTGGTTCTCCACAGCACACAAAGTTCTGCTGGCTGGTTAATTAGCAAGTTGTCTTGAGATTATCTTCAGACCAGAGAACAGGCCAGGTAAGAGAAAAACCTGCCCTCCCTCAAACCAAAACACCTGGGACCTTCTGAAGCTTAGGGAAGTAGGGTACCATTGTAAAAGGGAGTTAAAAGTCAAGTAAAAGACAGCAAATGAGCAAGCAAAGAAAGTTGAGAATTGTTGAAAATTTCTTTAGAGCCAAGGAAGATCAAGGTGCACCCTCAGAAGAGGTTAACAACCTCAGGGCCCCTATATCCAAAGCTTCCAAGAAAATTATGAATTGGTCTCAGGCCATAGAAGTGTTCAAAAGGGACCTTGAAGAGAAAGGGAGAGATAGAAGGAAGATTTAGAGAGGTGGAGGAAAGAATGGAAGGAAAAAAGAGAGCAATGCAGGAGAGTCATGAGAAAACAGTCAACAGCTTGAGAAGCCAAATGGAAAAGGAGATAAAAAAAGCTCTCTTAAGAAAATTATTACCTAAGAACTAGGATTGAACAAATGGAAGCTAGTGACTTTATGAGAAACCAAGATATAGTAAAGCAAATCCAAATGAATAATAAAAAAGAGGACAATATGAAATATCTCATTGGAAAAACAGCTGACCTGGAAAATAGATCCAGGAGAGATAATTTGAAAATCCTTGGACTACCTGAAAACCATTACCAAAATAAGAGTTTAGACATCATCTTCCAAGAAATTGTCAGGGAAAAATTGCCCTGATATTCTAGAAACAGAAGCTAAAGTAGAAATTGAAAGAATCCACTGATCACCTCCTGAAAGAGATCCCAAAAGGAAAACCTCCAGGAATATTATAGTCAAATGCCAGAGCTCACAGGTCAAGGAGAAAATATTACAAGCAGCTAGGAAAAAGGAATTCAAATACTGTGAACCTACAATAAGGATAAAACAAGATCTAGCAGAATCTATATTAAAGGACTGGAGGTCATGAAATATGAGATTCCAGAGGGCAAAGGAACTGGGACTACAGCCAAGAATCATGTACCCAGCAAAACCAAATATAATCTTTCAGAGGAAAAAATGTGACCAATGAAAAAGAGGACTTTGAGGCATTTGTGATGGAAAGACCTGAACTGAAAGAAAATTTGACTTTCAAATACAAGAACCTAGAGAAGCATAAAAAGGTAAACAGGAAAAAGAAATCATGAGGGATATTAAAAGATTAAACTGCTTACATTCCTCCATGGGAAGATAATACTTTGACCTCATAAGAACTTTCTCAGTAGTAGGGTAGCTGAAAGGAATAATACACTTAGACAGAAGATACAGGTCTGAACTGAATATGAAGGGATGATATCTGTAACGAATTTATTTTTGTTTATCCTTGTTCTTTGTGGGGCAAGCAGGGTGTGGTGTCTTATGTCTGGGGCCAAATTTGGGCTTGGGACCTCCTGGGTTCAGGGCTGGTGCTTTGTCCACTGTGCCACTTAGCTAATGCATGATGACATCTTTAAAATAGGGTTGAAGGATAGGAGGAATGCACTGGGGGAGGGGGAATGGGAAAAGTGGACTGGTGAGAGGTAGTTCACATGAAGGAAATGAGAAAAGTTTATGGAGGAGAGGGGAAGAGGGGGAAGGAGTGGGGGAATGAGTGAACCTTACTATTATCAGAATTGGCTCAAAGAGGGAATAACATACATACTCAAGTGGGTATAGTAATATATTTTTGCCCTGAGGAAAAGTGGGAAGGGAAGGAGATGGGGGGGGGGTGGGGAAGAGGAGAAGGAGGGAAGGGCAAGTTGGGGGAAGGAGCTGTAAAAAGCAAAACACTTTTGAGGAAGGTGAAGATGTTCTGCATAATATCACATGTATAACTTATGTTGAATTGCTTGATTTCATAGGGAGGGTTGAAGGAGGGAGGGAGGAAGAAAAACTTACAACACAGAATTAGCTCAAAGACCTTAACTTCATCAGAGTGGGCTCAAGGAGGGAATAACATACACACCCAATTGGGAGGACTAATCTATTTAACCCTACAGGAAAGTAGGAGGGGAAGAGGATAAGGAGGGAAGGGTGAATGAAGGGAGGGGGCAGTCAGTAGCAGAACACTTTTGAGGAGGAATAGGGCAAAATAAGATAGAAAATAGAATAAATATCATTGGAAGAGAATAGGATGAGGAAAGGAGGTCGAAATTGTTATGATGATTGACTACAATGGCAAAATGTATGGTCCCTACTCTGCTGGGCTATTGTGAAGAAAATTATTTGGCACGTTTAAGGTACTATATAAAAATTATGATGAACAGGATGCTATCAGAAAAACCTGGAAAGACACACATGTACTGAAGCAGAGGGAAATGTACTGTATACAAAATAACAGCATTAGTGTAAGCTGATCTGCTGGGAAGTATGTGGTTATTTTCAGCAAGGCAATGATCCAATATAACTCTGAAGGACTTATGAAAATTGCAGTCCATCTGCAGAGAAAGAACTGATGGTATCTGAATACAGATTGAAATACATTCTTTTGGACAGTTCCTTAATCTGAAGTCTTGTTTTTATCTCTTTTCTCTCACAATTTAGCTAATGTGGAGATGTTTTCCATGACTAAAAAAGAAAAAAACAAAACAAAACAACAACAACAACAACAACAAAAACCTGTCTGTTCATATCCTTTGACCATTTATCAATTGGGGAATGACTCCTATTCTTATACACTTGACAAAGTTCTCTATATATTTGAGCAATGAGCCCTCTGTCTGAGAAACTGTGATTTTTTTTCTGCTTTCATTCTAATCTTGGCTACATTGCAGTTATTTTAAATATAATATCTATTACTATCTCTTCCTGTAGGCCTTTGTTGATGATATATAGAAATGTTGATGATTTATGTGGGTTTATTTCATATTCTACTACTTTGTTATTTTTTTTTCATTGATTCAATTAACTTATTTTAGTTGAATCTCAAAGGATTTGCCAAGTATACCATAATATCTTCTGCAAAAGAGATAATTTTGGGGCAGCTAGGTGGCGCAGTGGATAGAGCATTGGCTCTGGATTCAGGAGGACCTGAGCTTCAAATACGACCTAAGACACTTAACACTTACTAGCTGTGTGACCCTGGGCAAGTCACTTAACCCCAATTGCCTCACCAAAGAGAGAGAGAGAGAGAGAGAGAGAGAGAGAGAGAGAGAGAGAGAGAGAATTTTATTACCTCATTAACCATTTTGTTTACTTCAATTTCTTTTTCTTCTATTACTGCAAATACCAGCTTTTCTCATACAATATTGAATAATATTGGTGATAATGAACATCCTTGTTTAACTCCTGTTCCTATTGGAAAGGTTTCTATCTTATCATAATTATAGATTATTCTTGCTGATGGTGTTGTTGATGGTTGATTCTTATCATTTTAAGTAAAAACACATTTATCCATATGCTTTCAAGTGTTTTTTTATATTAGGAATGAGTGTTGTATTTTGTTAGAAACTTTTTTCTGCATCTTTGTAATCATGATTTCTGTTACTTTTTATTCATATAATCAGTTATGTTAATAGTTTCCCTCATATTGAATCAGCTCTGCATTCTTAATATAAATCCTACTTGGTCACAATGTATAATCTTTGTGATGTATTATTGTGATTTTCTAGCTAGCATCATCTTATTTAGAATTTTGACATCAATATTCATTAATGCTATTGATCTATAATTTTCTTTTTCTGTTTTTGCTCCCCCTAGTTTAGGTATCAGCACTATATTTGTTTCATAAAAGGGGTTTTGTAGGACTACTTCTTTGTATTCCAAATCATTTATATAATAGTAGAATTAGTTGGTCCTTAAATATTTAGTGGAATTCACTTGTAAATCCATCTGTTCCTGATATGTTTTTTCTCCATAGTAAACTCATTTATGTCCTGTTCAATTTCTTTTTCTAAAGTAGGTTTAGTTAAAATTGGCATATAATTGGACAAAATAACTTGTAATTTTTGCTTTAATTTTATCTCCATTACTGCTGTATTTACCCTTTTCATTTTGAATATAATATATTTGCTTTACTTCTCTCTTTAAAAAACATTAACTAGTAGTTATCTATTTTTTTCATAAAACCAACTCCTACTTTTATTTACTAATTCAATGGTTTTCTTACATTCAATTTTATAAATCCCTCCTTTAATTTTCAGGATTTCCAATTTGGTGTTTAATTGTGGATTTTTTATTTGTTCTTTTTCTAGTTTTTAATTGCATACTCAATTCAGTGATATGCTTTATTTTATTTATGTAAACATTTAGAAATATAAATTTTCTTGATTATTGCTTTTGCTTCGTCTTATAAGTTTTGGTATTTTCTCTCATTATTATCATTTTTTTAATAAAATTATTTATTGTTTCTCTGATTTACTCATTCTTTAAAGCTAGGTTATTTAGTCTGCAATTAATTTTTAATCTGTGTTTCCATGGTCCTTTATTAAATGTAATTTTATTGTTTTCTGATTCCTTTAAATTTATTATTGTCTACTTTTCTTTTGCTAGTTTAAATCATATTGACTATCCTGTCTGATATAACCTGTTTTCTGGCACTTATTGCTGTCTTGAACCTGGCTGATCTTAGTCTGAATGATATTATAGAATTTAGTCTCTTGCCTGATCCACAAGTATATCTTGCTCATTTGGTTTCTGGCCTTCCAATTATCAAGCTTAGTCCAGAGAAGCCTAAAGATCTGCAGAATATTTATGGGTTGGGCTTGTCTTGCTTAATTTTATCACTTTTAGTGATACTGGGTTTTTTTTTTTAAAGGAGATAACTTGTCAAATAGACAATTTAATGATCTGCTAAAACATAAAGAAAAGTGTTACTGTAGATGATCTCATAGCTGGCTAGTATAAAATATAACATCTATTCAGCACACCACCTTTCATGGAAGGCAAGCAATGCCTAATACAGGTTCTCCCAAACATCTTAGTACCTTGTCCAAATTAAGCATTTAGGAAATATGTGTAGGATAAATTGCCAATTTGGAGCTCATTTAATGGAAGGCAACTAAGATGGTGAAGGGTTTAAAAACAAGTCACATGAAAGAACTGAAAGAGTTTAGCATAGCTAACATAAAGGTGTTTTTTGTTCCTTGAGTCCTAGAAATGTCAGTCACTATGGTTTACCAATGGAGGTTAAGTGACCGTCGTTGAGAAGGTTGGTTGAAAATCTCTACCTGTTGCTCTCTTTGGAGAGACCCCAAATGGCAACTTTAGTCATTAGTGTTTTTAGTAATATGCTTATCTTGGACAGTAGAGAAATATTTGTTGCCTTGTGAAGGTGGAGACCTCTGTCAGCCACCAAGTGAGTCAAACTGTTGGAGAGAATGATAATGCTTCTAGGATATACAGATTTTCCAGGTGCACAAAAGGAAAACATCTAAAATTGAAAAATGTTCTCTTAGTGGAGCTCTTTTCCTCAAGTTGCTAAGCTAGTATATTGCAGCATGATGAAGTGGTAATAAGAGTATAGTTGGAGTAGGAAGAATTGCATTCGAGCCCAGTTTCATCACATGCTTTCTGTGTCTTTTGATCAAGTAATTTCATCTTTCTGAGCCTTAGTTTTTCTTATCTGCAAAATGGGAATAATAATACATGTATTATCACACATGTTAATTATAGAAAAAAGACCTCAAAGCAGTATAGAAATATGAGGGGTTATTACTGTTACATAGGCCCCATTATAAACTACTACTAGCTAAGTTCTTGTCTAGTAAACTTTGAAGAGGCTTCTCAACAGTGTGGCTGCAGGATAATTATTTTGTTTACTACAGTATGCAAAAAATAACTGTTCACTAAATTACAGAGGGGCTGCAATATATGTTGATGAATGGAGTATACACATAATGTAATCACAAATCCTTGAAATATTTAAGTATTATTAATTTCATTGAGAACAAAAGGCAAAATCAAATAAGTGAATGTGCTAGAAAATTTTGCAAACTTTAAAACACCACATCAATGTTGTCCTATTTGGGGCAGCGTTTTGTATTGAAGGGAATGCTGGTCTTGGAAGTTAGGGGGACCCATACATTGGATGTTTTCAAGCACATGCTGGATGACCTCATAGTCGCTTGTACCTTGCACGTGTTGGAAACTTGTTAAACTTTTGTTGAATTTGATAGATTTCTAGGCAAAATGAAACCAGATTACCAAAAAAATGGGCAATCAAGCTTTCATGACTATTTTTGGCATAGGTGTCTCAATTAGGTGAAAATATGGTCATTGTCCCAATTTAATTCAGTGAGTATTTGTTAAATGCCTACTATGTGCTAGGCACTGTGGATAAAGTTAAGAAAAAGAAAAATATTCTTTGCCCCTAAGTAGCTAACAATCTTTTTTTTTTAATTTGAAAAGTGCTAAACATATATTTATTCAGGAAATACAATTAGTAAAGAGCAGTTGATATTTAAATGATTTTTCCACATTACAATATATTCATAACCTCTGTTCTTTTTAAATCCACGTCAAGTCACACGCATTCCATTAGTTAAATCATCATCACCATTTTTTCTATTGTATGAGTAGCTAACAATCTAACACACAAAAGCACACTGTAAAGTAATGATTGGGACAGAACACTAGAACAGAATTTGATGTGTGGGCATCATGTTCTCTGGATTTCAAAGTAGGCAGAACTGTAGGTGAAAAGTGAAGAATTAGCTAGAGAACTTTGGGAGAAGTTTAGTGTTCTGTCTCCTCTAGGTCTTCAAAGGGGAGAGGAGGCTGAGGGAGTTGGGAAGATGTTGAGAATCCAAAACTGAGTTAAGAAGTATGATGAGATTTTAGATGATCAACTTGTCGTGGATGGGGAATCATGTTACTTAAACTTCAACCAAAATATACCTTTTTCTTTTCCAAAAGAAAAAAAAAATCATCCCCAAATCTATATCCTACTGCAAATCAAGGTATTTTTTCAGTTTGAAAATTTATTTTTGTTTCATGAGGAAAATTAGGGATCCCCTTTGGACAACTTCTTGGTACATTCAGTTGGAAAGTATGTTAAAGTAGAGATTTCTTTTATGTATGTGTTGGATTAAATAACCACTAAGGTGTCCTCCATCTCTCAATGCTGTGAATCTGTGAGATCAAGAATGGCAATATAAGAATCATGTCCTATCACCCTTTGGGTTATGCTTTAAAGGGCCAAGTCTCCAGGGATTTCCAGTTGAGTGGGGAGCATAAAATGACTTTGTATGATCTCTGGAATCAGATGTGTGTGTGTGTGTGTGTGTGTGTGTGTGTGTGTGTGTGTGTGTGTGTGTGTGTGTGTAATCCCTTCTCCAGATCATTTTACAAATGAGAAAACTGAGGCAAACAGTGTTAAGTGACTTGTCCAGGATCACACAGCTAATAAGTGTCTGAGGCCAAATTTGAACTCAGGAAGATGATTCTTTCTGATTCCAGACCTGGCCCTTTATCCACTACATCACCTAATTTTATGTTTCCATGACATAATCAGGAGGCCCTTAATCAATATGGTTGCCTCCTCTGTATATTCCTTTTTTGGGGGGTGGGGGTGGGGGCAATGAGGGTTAAGTGACTTGCCCAGGATCACACAGCTAGTAAGTGTCAAGTGTTTGAGGTTGGATTTGAACTCAGGTCTTCCTGAATCCAGGACTGGTGCTTTATCCACTATGCCACCTAGCTGCCCCTCTATATATTCTCTACTAGCTCAGTGGTTACTAATTTACCTCATTAGTTAAAAAAAAAGTTTTGGGGCAGCTAGGTGGCACAGTGGATAGAGCACCAGCCCTGGAGTCAGGAGTACCTGAGTTCAAATCCGGCCTCAGACACTTAACACTTACTAGCTGTGTGACCCTGGGCAAGTCACTTAACCCCAGTTGCCTCACTAAAAAAAAAAGTTTTGAGCACACATCCCCAATATGTATTATTTACACAATTTCTGTATATTTATACAATATGTATATATTTACACATTACATATTGGCCCAGTAAGTGTATTTTATATTAAAATGATATAATATATTACTATCATTATAATTATTCATATTATAAAACTTATACAATAATACAAATTTTTAAATTGAGATAATTATGTAATAAAATTTATTCTAGAGGTAATAGAGGGACACTAGAGTTCAAGTAGGGAAGTGATGTGCACTTTAGGAAAATCAGTTTGTCAGCTATATTGAAGATAGTATGAAATGGGGAAATGAGTCATGGAGACCAATTAGAAAGCTATTACAACAGTTCAGGCAAGAGATGCTGAGGGCCTGAACTAGATGTAGCAAATGATTCAATGTATAGGTCTGGAGTAGGTGACAGCAATGAAGACCTGAGGATGACATTGAGGTTGAGAAAATCTTGGTGTCTAAATAGATGGTGGTATCTTTGGCAGTAACAGGAAAGTTTTGAAGAATAGTGCATTGGGTGAGGGGGGAAGGAAACATAACATAATGGTAGATTATAATATATGTACATATATTATAAGATATATAGATCTAAATCACAATCTATACAGTGCTTGTTAATCCTGTGTGACTCATTCTTTCCCACCCCAAATGAAAATTGAGGAGTTGGGGGTCATACTCACTGAGTTGTTAAGGACTAAAATTCTAGCTAAACTGTCTAAAATATCTAATGAGTGGTCGCCAGTAAATTATAAGCTTTAGCAAGAGTTAGATTTTTAAGCATTTATTAAGGAGAATAAGAATTTGGTAAAGAGAGAAAGGCCTAGATTCCTATCTATTAAAGGGAGAGCACATTTCTAGCTCCGCTCTCCACCAGAGTCCTCAGGAAAGAGAGCGAGACTGAGCGCCAGTCTCTTCCTTCTTCCTCCCACTACCCAACGTCACTTACTGATGCCAAAGAAAAGACTCCTGGTCTTGTCCTCAAAGACCTTCGTTTCATGGGCGGAACTCTTCTACAGTAAGTCTCCAGCAGGTGGTGTCATTTCAATCGTTACAGAGTCATTATTTCCAAGCACATATCCCATATACTGAGAGATACTTCGCAGAGCCAGCCAGTGATCTGGGGGAGGGATTGGGGGTAGTGTTTTTCTTTTAGTACCTCCTTAACTTTTGGGAGTAACAATTAGTTTTGAAATAACCTAAGGCTTGATATGGGGTTGAGAGCTTCGATGGAAGTGAAAGGAATAAGGTGAGGAGGGAGTGTTGGTGATAAGATTAGGCTCACTGCCAACATCCTTGGTACAACTCTAGTAGCAGAAAGAACAATAAGAATGATATGAATCTCATCCTGTTCCCATGAGATTTTCATTTCCTTGGCCAGGCCTATATACCTTGAAAGTTTCTCATTCCATGTAACTTGTGGATTGCTTGTTGATGTTGTGACATTTATCATACGCATTGTTATTTAGTTTATATGAGGAGGTGTTATTTATAGGGGTACTGTGGGTGATAGTTTGGTCTGTGATGATGGCTCAGTCTCCGTACAGTTGATTGGTTAATTTCTTAAGTATATTGTGAGGACTGTATTTATAGCATGGATTTCTTTTTGTGTCTAAACCTCATGAAAAATACGAATGTCCTACTTTATAGAAAACTTTAGGTCCTATCTTGCTAGATATTTGTGAGGTACTAAATTTTTACAACCTGCATTGATATGTTGTACAGTTTCCACTATTTCCTCGCATAAAACTATGTGAATCACTGTCTCGGTTCTTTAAACATCAGCTTTCTGTTGTTCGACCTGGTCCTGAATTGCCACCTAAACTCCATTTCCATAAATTAATATGCATGACAGGCATATTTCTGACACATTTTTATTGTCATATTTTGTTGGCTATGTTCAAGAAGGGTAGCTGGGTGGCGCAGCCGATAGATAGCATGCCAGGTCTGGAGATAGGGAGACCTGAGTTCAAATCTAGCTCCAGACATTTACTAACTGTACGATCCTGGACAAGACACTTAACCCTATTTGCCTCAGTTTCCTCGTCTGTCAAATGAACTGGAGAAGGAAATGCCAAACAGGGCGACATGGATTTGGACACTATTGAAAATGAATAAACAGCAAAAAGGCTCGTGAAGATGTTGTCCATGGAGGGTCTTTTGATTTTACTTTTGGTTCATGGGCATTTCCCAAGCCCCTTCCAAAGGTAAGGCACTTTCAGGCAAATTGGACGCATCCTGTAACATACAATTGGCAAGTGATATCTACTTTTTTTCTTTTCCTTTTTTTGGGGGGGGCAGGGCAATGAGGGTTAAGTGACTTGTCCAGGGTCACACAGCTAGTAAGTGTCAGGTGTCTGAGACCGGATTTGAACTCAGGCCCTCCTGAATCCAGATCTTTTGCTTTATCCACTGCCCCACCTCGCTGCTCCTATCTACTTCTTAAAATATCATTTTCATGGGGTTTTTTTACTTGTTTATCTTGTGCTTTATAAATGTTTAGCACTTCTTTTTTTCTTTGGCATGGATGTATGGTTCTTCCTATAGCTGCCTTAGAATGATGGGCCCTATGTTTTGTTAATACCATATGTAATTTTGTTAGGATACTTTCCCAATTTGTTATGGTTCATTCTACAATTCCAAAGGATTTCCATTAAGACTGATATTGTGGGGCAGCTAGGTGGCTCAGTGGATAAAGTACCCATCCTGGATTCAGGAGGACCTGAGTTCAAATTCAGCCTCAGACACTTGACACTTACTAGCTGTGTGACCCTGGGCAAGTCACTTAACCCTCATTGCCCCCCAAAAAAGGACTGATATTGAATAAGTATTAATTACTTATAATGATGATATCTCTGAATCCTGGGCTAGTGTATAGAAGTAAGTTTCCTAATTTTTCTAGAAAGTGGGACAAGAGGAAGGACTTGCTTATTTAACCTCTGGCTGAACTGCATCCATCTTGGGAGATACAGAAGCTACCTAAGGATGCTCTGCAGTATCCCATAACATTTTCACGCACAAAAGTAGGCAGAGGGGTTGTCCTTGAAACAAACCGACTGGACAGAGTGGGATTTGGGTGTGGTAGGATGTAATTACCCAGATTGGAAATTGCAAAAAGTACTTGAGGAAATGATCGAGGAGATGATCGTTCATTAATATTAGTTTCTTCTCCCAAGAGATGGGCAATAGACAGAAAAAGTGGGAGCCAAGTAAATCTTACAACAACAAGAACAGTAATGTAACATTTGAATAAATGATGGGAGAGACTTTTATTCCAAAGAGAATTGATTGACCAAAGAACACTTCATTATCATGGAACATGGAGGGTTCCTCACAGTGATACAGATCCTTTACTGAGAGATTTAGGCAAATTCTGCATTTCTGCTATTCACAGATTGAGTCTGATATGGAGAAACCATAGCAATGTAGCTGGGAAGAATTTTTTTTCTCATAACATCCTCTGGGAAAATCCTGGCTTTCCTACCTGCTACATGGTATTCAGTTTGGGGAACTATTAAAAGTATATCTTAGGTACTGTAAAAGCTGTCTGGCTTTTGTGATGTGTACAGGTATCCTTAGGAACCAAACAAACAGAACTAAGTTGGGAAGTGGCTTAGAAAGTGATCTCTTCTCTTGCTTTGCTGCTTCCAAGGCATGCCCAATTCTCGCAGATATTCATTTGTCCTGAAAAGCTCTCTGTTTCTGTCAATTCCTCTTTAATTTTGTATCATTAAATCAGGGGTTTGAAGCCATTTACTACCTCCATGCCATTAAGTCACTTTGTGATGTGGCACTCAACATGGGCTTTACCAGACCTCTAAATAAATTCAGTTTAATTAAGCAAATATTTATTGCTTTTGTGTGGCAGCCTCAAGGCCTGATACTGAAGATACAAATTCAAAGCAAAACAGTCCCTGACCTCATTGACTGTGCATTCTACTGGATAAATTGAATGCAACATGCACCAAGGGTAAAAAAAGTAACTTTGAGAGGGAGAGTACTAACAATATATACTAATGGTGCTAATTGCGAGACAATAATAACAACTATGGGGCTGATGTTGGGGGAGACCATGAGAAGGGGTCAGAGGTATCATATTATGGGGGGGGGAGTACTGTATCCAGTTTCTAGGAGCCAGAGGACCTGACATTAAATCTTAGAAATGTTATCAACTGTATGAACATGGCTAATCACTTAATTTTTTCAGACATCAGTTCCTTATCTACAAAATGAGGGAGTTAAACTTGATCACCTCTAAGTTTCCTTCTATCTCTAAACTTCCGAAAAGCCTCAAGTAATACTTGAGTTGTCTTTTGAAGGAAGGTAGGGATTCTAAGAAGCACAAAGGAAGAGGGTGCTCATTGAGACATGGGGAAACATCTTCTCAGTAAAGTGAGAAAGTTGCTAGAAAGTCTTCTGAGTTCCCTTCTGATTCTAGATCTAGAATCTGTTCCAAGGCAAAAAGGGGATGGAATGAGACGGAATGCCCTGAACAAGGAAAAGCTAGATGGTCACATTGACTGGAATAGAAAATTTATGAAGGAAGAAAGTAATTTCACTATATGAAATAAGATAGAAAAACTAAGTGGGAACTTATTATGGAGAACTGAAAATATTTTAATAATATTTTGCATCTTATTTTAGAGGCAGTGAAGATATTTTGAGAAAGGGAGTGACATGATCAGATCTGTGTTTTAGGAATACTAATATCAGGTGTATGGAGTTTAGATTGGAGAACAGAGAGGCTAGAGTAGAGCCTCTAAGAGCTAAATAGACCAGTTAGGAAGTGATTATAATAGGTCATTTGAGAGGTTATAAGATCCTGAACTAGAATACCTAGCTCTAGTGCTCTACAGTATCCCATAACATTTTTGTGCACAAAAGTAGGCAGAGGTGTTGTCCTTGAATCAAATTGGCTGGATAGTATGGGAATCTTACTATATGGTACTTTGAATAACCTATGAAATTATGGGAAATCAGAAACCTATGAAAATGTATTCCTGCCTACTCCTCTTTATTTTGGGTAATCTTTAATGAGATATCCTATCAAAAAGAGAAAGAATGAAACAACAAATATTTTGCAGAGTATGATTAAAAAGTAGGAAATGGGAGACTGCACAAGATATAGAAAGCAATGGGAATACAGTGGAACCCATTTATAAGGCTTCTGTTGGTAAAACAAAACCGGAATCTACCCATGGTGTATAGCCTAACCATGCTTCATCAAGACCATCTTCTTCAGCATAAATCAAGAGCGCCTATAAGTTACACATAGGGCTCTGTGTTCTGTGCTGGAAGTAGAAAGATAAATGGTCAAGTCTTTAACCTCAAGGAATTAATAGTATGCTTAGAAATTAGAAAATAGGTGTGTAAAGAGGTCAATAACTATACAAGTTTTGTTTTGACAATACTGTTTACTAAACCATATTATAACATAAGTTTAGTGTGTGCTCTTTTAATGGATGGTATATAAGAGAATATAAACAGAAATCTCTCAGATTTATTGGATAAGGAAAAAAGCTCTTATCAGCTGATACTCAAAAACAAATGCTTTTAATAGGTTCACTTTTTTCTCCTTTCTTTAACTTTTGTCTTTCCTGAAGTGTCAATGGGATCTACCAGAGCAAGCAGCACTTGGGATGAAAGGACAGGAAGCCTCCTTGAACTTGGAAGGATCTATCAAAAGGTCCCCTTGCCAAACTAATGGTGTTCAGATCAGCAAATCCTGATGAATTACATTCTGGGATATTTAAAGAATTGCCTGATGTCTCTGCAGAACCAAGAATAATTATCTTGTATTGGCCAGTTAGCTCAGGTAGCTAGACACCTGTACTAATGAGGCCAAGTCCACAAATTTTATCCCCAAACTCTCTCCATGAACAAGTTAGCTTTCTTTAGAGGAAAGAAAACCACTCCCTTCTATCACCAAATTCTTCATTAAATCACCTTGCAAGTATGTGACTAGCCAAAAAAAATCAACAAAACAAAACCTGAAGAACATCCTGTAATAGTTCAGTTACATGCCTTTCGTCTGTCTGTGTCTATCCATCCATCCATTTTCTATCTATGTATCTATCTATGTATCTATGTATCTATGTATCTATCTATCATAATTATAACTATAAATAGGAAGTATTTGACCCATTTATAGCACTTTAACGTTTGCAAAATATTTTATTCCCATTATGTCATTTGATCCTTATAGTAACCCTGTAAGGTAACTGCTATTATTATCCTCATTTTACAAATGAAGAATTTGAGGCTCAGAGAAGTTAAACTACAATCTCAGGGTCACTGAGATAGGATCTGAATCCAGTTCTTCCTGATTTCAAGTCTGACACTCTATCTGCTCAACAGCATTGTATTTTTAAAAAATAGTATTTTGCTTTTTTCTCCAATTACATATACAGATAGTTTTAAACATTCATTTCTGTAAGATTTTGAGTTCCAAATTTTTCTCCCTTCCTCCTTTCCCTCCCTGCTCCCCAAGACAGTAAGAAATCTGCTATAGGTTACACCTGTACAATCATATTAAACATTTCCACATTAGTCATGTTGTGAAAGAAAAATCAGAACAAAAGTGAAAACCACGAGAAATAAAAAAGAAAAAACAACCAAAAAAGTGAAAATAATATGCTTCAATCTGCATTTAGATTCCATAATTCTTTCTCTGGATGAGGATAGCATTTTCCATAATGAATCTTTTGGAATTTTCCTGGATCAGTGTACTGCTTAGGAGAGCTAAGTATCATAGTTGATCATCTCACAATGTTGCAGTTACTGTTTAAATGTTCTTCTGGTATTACTTAATTATCAGTTCATGTAAGTCTTTACAAGTTTTTCTGAAATTTTCCTGCTCATCATATTTTATAGTGCAAGAGTATTCCATTACATTCATATACCACAACTTGTTCAGTCATTCCCCAATTGATGAGTATTCCCTCAATTTCCAATTTTTTTGCCACCACAAAAAGAACTACTAAAAATAATTTTTTACATGTTGACCCTTTCCCCCTTTTTATGATCTCTTTTAGATACAGACTTAGTAGTGGTATTGCTGGGTAAAAGGGTCTGCATAGTTTGATTGCCCTTTGGGTATAGTTCCAAATTTCTCTCCAGAATGTTTGGATCACTGCACAACTCCACCAATAATGCATTAATGTTCCAATTTCACCACATTTTTCTCAAACATTTATCATTTTTTTGTCATGTTAGCCAATCTGATAGGTGTGAGATGGTACCTCAGAGTTGTTTTAATTTGCACTTATCTAATCAATAATAATTCAGAACATTTTTATATGACTCTAGATAACTTTATTTTTTATTTAAAAATCACCTGTTCATATCTTTTGACCATTTATCAATTGTGTAATTACTTGTTTTCTTATACATTTGATTTAGTTCTCTATATATTTTAGAAATGAGGCCTTTATGAGAAACATCGACTGTAAAAATTATTTCTCAGCTTTCTGCTTTTCTTTTCTTTCTTTTTTTTTGTGGGGTAATGAGGATTAAATGACTTGCCCAGGGTCACACAGATAGTGTTAAGTGTCTGAGGCCAGGTTTGAACTCAGGTCCTCCTGAATCCAGGGTGAGTGCTTTATCCACTGTGCTACCTTGCTGCCCTTTTCTGCTTTTCTTCTAATCATGGTTACATTGGTTTTGTTTGTGCAAAACCCTTTTTAATTTAAGGCAATCAAAATTACCCATTTTGCATTTCATAATGTTCTCTATCTCTTGTTTAGTCATAAATTACAGACAAGCTATTCCTTCCTCTCCTAATTTGCCTATGGTATCCCCCTTTGTGTCTAAATCACGTACCCATTTGGACCTTATTTTGGTATACTGCATTGCCTTTTGAAATGTCAGCATAGTGTAATAGAAGGTCTAGGGTTTAACCTAGAGAAGAAAAGATCTTGGCATGATCCAAATAGGAATGCGAAAAGTGGTAGAGGATTGGAGAGGGTTGGAGAGAGGGCACATGTCATAATGGTGTCACAAAGAATATGTTGTGGTCGTAAATGAAGATTGTTGTTCTGGACTGGATGAACAGGTAGAAGGAGAATTCATTTTTTTAAACAAATTTAAAGACAATTCTGTCTGTTACCCATTATGACTTAATAAATGGCTGGGCAAAGTGGAAGAAGTTCAAACTATAGCTCAGCCTGTTAAAGAAGAAATTAGAAATAGTTAATTTGATTGATGCTGAAGAGTTTCCAGTTTAGCAAGAAGTACCCTGACCATTGAAATCATACTGGACTCATTCCAGATTTAACCTTTTGTCATGTTTCTGAGTTCCAGAAGGACCCTGCTCAAATCTGTCTCTTTTTCATCCTCGAGTTTGTCATCATTTTACTCTTCTCAAGAGCAGCAGATGGTAGCCATCCTCTGGAAAAAAGAATTTGGTTTAGGGAGGGGAAACCTTTGCCAGTGAACATGATACAGCTGGAGTAGCTTCTGATTCTTATTTGAACACATTGACAAAATATCTCTCAGTGATTGAATGAAGAGAGAAATGCTGGATAGGTGGGCTTCCCCCACCCCCCCACCCCCCACCTCAGTGAGCACATAGCACATTTAGTCAAAAAACAGATTTAAAAAACAAACAAACAAACCTTTAGGTCTCATTGTTTTTTGGTTCCTGATTGATAGAATCATAGATTTAGAACTGGACAAGACCTTAGGGGCTCTCATTTTATACAAGAGAAAACTGAAGTTGCGAGTTTGTTATTTGTCTATGAGCACATAGCTATCAGTTTACATAAACTGCAGCAGGGCCTAACCCTTTAATGCAGAGATTTATCATTTGGATCCAAGATGCATTTAAGGGGGTCTATGAATATTTTGATAACTGTTTCAGAATAATTGGTTTTCCTTGTAGTCCTACATATTTTATGCATGTAAAGACAATTTCTGGAGAGGAGTGTTGACTTGCATAGCAGTGGGAAAGTTCATTAGACCTGAGGAGTTCTGACTGTTCATGCACTGGGCATTTATGTTTCACTTCAGTGGTGTGAGCTTTAGTCTCTTGGATCAATTAACTCACAAAGATGATTTTATTGTCTTTTTAGAGAGAAAACAAACCTAGCAGGGAACTTTCAGTTTTACTAGTTCCTGACAGAGAAAAATACTAGATGATGTCCCAATCACAATTCCTCTATCATTGGTTCTTTAGCCTTCTAGGACTTTGGGGCTTTGACTGCTGGCTCCTGGCTGGGTTGCCGTGTCATTGTTCCCTGAAAGAGTAGGGCCCACCTTTGTAGCTCTGTTTGCCCTTGCCAAGTAATACGTGATTCATTCTACTGGGATGTCTTGGTTGTAGAAGTACATTAACATATGTCCATAAACATAGAGCTTGGGCACCAGAATGGGATTGGGACAATTGCTTCCACTTGGTCACTCAACTTTCGAGTAACTGAAATCCCTGTAACATATGATGACATGCCTCAAATGAGACCATATTAGATCATTGGAATGTGACTGCTTGTTTAGATTCCTACAGCAATGTAAAGAATATTGCAGCTCAGAATGCGCTGGGTCTTGAGATGAATGCTAAAGATAGTGAAAAGTGCTTTTAAATCAATGTTGGGGGTAAGAGGAACATCAAAAGAGGGATGGGACTGCAATTTAGGAGTAGCTAGAACGATGAGCATGGACCACGGGGTAACATTGTAACTAGGATGGGCCAGTTGGGGCTTTTTCCTATGGCAGTGATATTTGGGAGGTCTGCAACTTCCCCATACATTGCTCACCTTCTCTGTGCTTCATGCATTGGTGGCCAGTCCTACGCCATAGCCCACCCATATCAGCAGTGCACATACCTCTCTTTCTTCATATTGCTTGCCTCTACCATTTGCTATATATGTAACTTTTGGCAAGTCACTTAACCTTTCTAAGTCTACATTTCCTCTGTAAAAACAGGATGAAAACAGGTCTAGCAAGGTTGCTTTCTATGGGGATCAACTAAATTAATAGATGTGAAAGTACTTTGCAACTCATAAAACTCTGTCAATTTAAATTAATGCTGCTACATACACATAAACACATATAGATATACACACATGTGACCATATATGCATATTTCTATATCAAATATTAATTATAATAGTGTTGTATAGTGGTATGAGTACCAGATCTGGACTCAGGGCCCTTAGCAAAACCCACTTTTACCACCTACTATCTGGATGACTTTAGACAAGTCATTTAACCTGAAAAGGTTACATATGTGGAAGCATGATGGTAGAGAGGGAAATTTATTGCATTTTGAGTAATAGGACTTAGGTTAAAATCCCAGACCTGTTATTCACTATCTATGTGACCTTGGGCAAATCATTTAACCTTTACCATCTTTAGTTTCCTCATCAGAGAAAATGAGGGACTTGGCCTCATTTATGTCTAAGGCCCCTGCTTGCTCTCAGGCTTATCCAAGGACCTTACGCAATGAATGAAATTAAAACTAAATATCCAGCTGTTCACAAGTGTTTCCATCTTAAATCATTGTTAAAAGGGCCATGCTCAGCAGGGGCTTCACATTTTTTCTTGAATTATGTCATCTTTATTGGAAATCAATACTGCAGTAAGTTAAGGATGGCTTAATTATTTCACTGTGCTTCAAGTAGTATAGAATATATGAGTCACAGGATATGTTTTGATTAAAGGTCATGAAAATGAGCAATGGAGTGAACTCCTTTAACACAATTCTTATTTAAGGGGAGAGGTCTCTTTTAATGCACTGGTTCATAGTGTGTCGTGTAGAGATAGAGTTTTATTATGGTCTGGTCCCTATTTTTAAGTGTCCCTTAGATGCAAGAGTAAAATGTTTGATTATGTTTAGCCAAATTAAAAGCCTATCTCTGATTTTGAGATTTCTAAACCTACCTGTGACAGCAACCATTGCTCTATGAGTTTGGGGAAGGAGAGTAATAAAAGAAGTCCAGACAAAGAGAGAGGATATGAAAAAAAACCCCTCAAAGATGCAAAGCAAGCTAAATAAATAAACAAAAGATTACAAACAAGGCTAGTCTTTAGAAATGAATGTAAAAACATATTTTTACTTACTAGTTGTGTGACACTGGGCAAGTCACTTAACCCTCATTGCCCTGAAAAAGAAAAAAAAACATGTTTGTATGTGTTAGTTTTGTAAGGGGCTAAAATTCTAGCTAGTCTGTCTAAAATATCTGAGTGGTCGCCAATAAATTATAACCTTTAGCAAGAGTTAGACTTTTAAGCATTTATTAAGGAGCATAAGAATTTGGTGAAGAGAGAGAGAAAGGCCTAGATTCATCTATCTATCAAAGGTAGAGTGCATTTCTCACTCCACTCTCCACCAGAGTCCTGACAAAAGAGAGTGAGAGCCCCAGCCTCGCCCCTTCTTCTTCCCCCAAGCCAATTCCTGACACCAAAGAAAAGCCACATGGTCTTGCCCTCAGAGGCCTTCTTTCTCCTCATGGTAGAGCTTTCCTACAGTAAGTCTCCAGCAGGTGGTGTCATTCCAATCGTTACAGTTTAATATTTTCAATTTACAGATGAATAAATGACTTCCCATAGTCACAAAGATAGCAAGTAGAAGAGCCAGGATTTGAGCCCAGCTCCTCTGAATCTAAACAGACTATGCCCTTCACTTTGTACTACCTCTTTTAGAGGCGACGGGAATAAGCACTTATATGGTACCTACAATGTGATAAGTATTAACTTACTTGACCCTCACAACAAGTTGATGAATGTCAGTGCCCTTGTTATCACCATCCCCACCTCATTTTATAGTTGAGCAAACTAAGACTAACAGATTTGTCCAGAGTCATGTAGTTAGTGTCTAAGGCCAAATTTGAACTAAGGGTCATCAAAGTTCCTGATCCAATGCACTATCCACTGTACTCCTAGCTGTCTTCTAGCTAGGCAAGGTTTGTTACTTAGTTGATGGACTTTGGAAACAAAACTGAGAAGCATATCTTTCTGATATACAAAAATCACCTATATAGTGAAGGATGACATTGAACTTACCTTCTGAGACTTGATGAATCAGAACTGGGAAAAACCTTTGGAGGAGAGAATTTCATGACAAATGAAGAATGTAGTACTAGTTGTTATCATTGGTACTCAGTTTGTGGGACTTAATATATCAAGATTTACTTTACACTGAAAACTTAGACAAAAAATGAATTTAGACAACTCATGGGTAATAGATACCTAATTTAGGAGAAACTAGGATGCTAGTTAAAACTAAATATCCAGGGTCATCTCTAACAATTTTGAGGTTGATATTTGGGAGGACAAACTATTCATGATGTAATTGAGTACTAAAATTTTTCCTGTATGAAGAAAAAGATTCTAGGATCTGGCAGCTTGAAGAATAGGAATTATAGGAATTATAGTTCTGATGGACTCTGTGAGTGCCCTCTTTCCTCTTCCCTCCTCTCTCCTCACCTATTTCCTCCTATGGGGATAAGAAACATTAGACTCTAGGGGGAGGACTCTGAGTTGAAGCAGTTAAGCACAAAGTCCAGCTTGGGTTTGGGGAAGAGCAAAGGGGTGGCAGCAGCACTCTGGTGTATGGGAGGCATGAGGGTTGAGGGAAGATAGAAAGACATTGCAGGTAGCACTTTGAATGGAGCCTGAAGCTGTTTGTATGGGTGTGACTGGACCTCTCTCTTGCTTGTGGCTGGGACTTTTCAACATATTAATTAGTAGGATGTGTAGTTAGAATGGAGTAAAGCTACTAGATGTTCTCCTATATCTGCAGTTGGAAGGCAAATTTTATTTCTTTAAACTATTTTTAGTCACTAATTTTATTTAAAACATGAATAATCATAACTGATCCTAACATTCCTGTTAATTGTGTACAGAAAGATGACATTGGAAGAAGCCAGTGAATAACTTGAATACACAGAATTAAACAGGTATGAGGTTTGAAATTCAATCTGAAGTAGCTCAGGGTTCATTCTGACTTTGGAGGCTCTGAGCTTTAATTGTGAGAGATTCTTATGGTTTTGGTCTTTTTCCTAATAACTCATAAGCTTCATTAGAAGTCAGTATCTAGATATTTAAGAAAATACCCAGACAATTAGAACAGTGAATTGGAACCAACAGGAGAAGTACATGCATGTGTGTATATGTGTGTGTTTGCATTTTGTGTGTGTGTGTGTGTGTGTGTGTGTGCGCGCGCACACACACATTTGGGTACCAAAAGTCTTAGTGCATTTTAAAGTTTTAATATTTCAAAGCTGCACTAAACCTTTTGGAACTCTAGGTGACTCAGTGGATAGAGTGATGGGCCTGGAGTCAGGAAGACTCATCTTTATTAATTGAAATCTGTCCTCAGATATTTACTACCTATGTGACCCTGAGAAAGTCACTTAACCCTGTTTTCCTCAGTCTTCTCATCTGTAAAATAAGCTGGAGAAGAAATGGCAAACCACTCCACCATCTTTGCCAAGAAAACTCAAAGGGGGTCATGAGGAGTTAGAAACAAATGAAATGGCTTAATAGCATTATCCGTATATCTATATCTATATCTATATATATCCATTTATCCTCATATAGTAAATAGGAGATAATCTTGCATGGAAGGCATTAAGGGGGACTGGAAAAAGCTACTTGCAGAAGGTGCATTGTTTTTTCCTGAGTCTTGAAGGAATCCAGGAGGTTGAAGATAAGAGGGAAAGCTTTCTAGACATGTGAAAAGGCACAAAACAGGAGATGAATACTATGTGCAAGGATCAGTGAGGACATTGTATCTTTATATCACAGTGTATATGGAGGAGAATAAAGTGTAAGAAGGCTGGATGGGGGCCATTTTGTAAAGGCCTTTAAAATCCAAACCAAGGATGTTATATTTGAATCTGGAGGTAATAAGTAGCTACTGGAGCTTACTGAGTTGGGGAGTCACACCATCAAACTTGAACTTTAGAAATATGATTTTGGAAGCTGAGTGGAAAATCTCAGAAGAGATTTCAGTCAGGGACACGAACAAGTAGGCATTTGTCTGGGCCTGAAGCAATGATGGCCTGAACCAGAATGGTGGCTATGGGTGACTCTGTAAGACACTGTGGGTTATTTGAAACTAGATATATTCTGGTTTATAAATCCGTGTTAGCAGGATTTGTTCTATAGAAGAGATTAGAAATATATCACTTTAGGGCTACTGGGACAGACTAAGCAGTGGATTGGTCCGCTCAACATTTTATCTCTGGGTATATTCCTTACCTAGGCTAGGTAACTTCCTGATTCAAATTCCAGTACTCTATTTAAGGGGTCATGTTGACTCTACTTGTTCATCTTAATGCTCACAAAATCCATTGTTGAACCTTTCCAGGCCTACATCAAGAAGCCAGTAGGTTGATTAAAACGCTCTTGCAGGAACAATTCTATGGGTATCATACCAGCTATGGATGCCTTCACTATAAAACAAACATTTGGTTGCCTTTTCTGAAGAAATATACCATGTTCATAGAAAATAGTCCCTATTGGTAGCTTGAAACAAATACATGTAAGTAAAATTGATGTGCTTTGTTTTTAGTGAGATTTTTAAAAATTAAACTACTTTGTTGAAATTTTATCTTTGAAAAAAATCATTTTTGGAAAAAAAAATCACAGAAACATTAAAAACATTGCCAAAGAA
Organism: Dromiciops gliroides; assembly: GCF_019393635.1. Lineage (NCBI taxonomy): Eukaryota > Metazoa > Chordata > Mammalia > Microbiotheria > Microbiotheriidae > Dromiciops > Dromiciops gliroides. Next base: position 83,443,435 of record NC_057865.1, read on the forward strand.
GGATTCCCTCTCCCACCAGAAAAAAATGCAAGTATGTTTAACATTCATCAGATTATTTTTTATAGAAACTTAAAATAGGGGGGCAGCTAGGTGGCACAGTAGATAGAGCACTGGCCCTGGATTCAGGAGGACCTGAGTTCAAATTTGGCCTCGGACACTTGACACTAGCTGTGTGACCCTGAGCAAGTCATTTAATCCTCATTACCCTGCAAAAATAAAATAAAATAAAATAGGTTATAGTTATAACTTGTTTCAAAAACATGCTTTTCTGGAGTCTTGAGTCCATACAGTTGCATAATTATTTTAAATTTCATTTCAGATACAGTTTGCCATTTCCTACTTCCTCTCCTTCTCTTGAACTGAGTCTTCTGGGTACAATGTCATCCCCTAACTATACAAAAGAGCATATTTGAATGGCTGAGTTAAAAACCCTAAAAAATAGTGTACCATAGAAATGCCAGGATGGCCTCTATCCTGTCATGGTTCTTAGAGAAGTAATTGTAATGTTATTAGACTTGATTGTGGAAATTGAGCTTCTTAATGTCAATAGAGGTGGGGAAAGGAAGGCGTAGAAGGCACATCTCTTGTGCTTTGATGTATAATGACATTCAAAATATTCTCTAGTACTTGGCAGATAAACAACTCAAGTCAGAGTCTACAGAGATCCTTGTTTGATTTTAAATTTGTAAGTTGGCCATGTGATCTCCTTTGACTCTACAGCTTTCCGTTATGATCCATTTATCTAATGTCATTAACAGTACAGTTTGAATGTACAATGAAGTGAGAAACTGTCAGTGCAAGTGGCTGGTGAAGGGGATGGAATAAAAAAAGAGAGAGAGAGAGAAAAGAGGAATTGTGGTTTTCTAATATGCATCTGTGTAGCTTTTAAGTCGTGATTTAAAAAAAAATCAGTGAATTTCAATATTGTTCTGTCTTTATTGAGAGAATAATTCAATAAGTATGTTAATTAACCATTCTCAAATGAAAAAGGAGTTAAGGACTTCTATGTGCCACTTATTTTGGTCATTTTTTTTTCCCCTTTGTGTAAGACATTTTCTGTCATTTTATTTTGGGCACCATTTTCCAGTGATGCCCTAGTAATGTGGAACATTTGCTCCTACATTTTCTTTTCTTCTCTCCTCCCTCCCCTTTCCCCACCTCCTGCCTTCTCCTTCGTTTTCTCTTTCCTCTTCCCTCTTTTCTTCTTGTTATTTCCTACTCTGTGTTCTTCATCTGCCACTGTTTCACTTTTGTGGTGAAATAAAAGCTTATGAATAGGAACAAGCAAGGGTTCCACATGGAAGAGATTCCAGTAAAGTCACAGGGTTTTAAGAGAACCCTATGTTCCTTGGTGAGGGAAGAGAGGTGGGGCTCAAGCATCGACAAATCTCCCAGGACCCTACAAGCTCATTGTGCAGCAGTCAGAGGTCCTCTCTGAGTATGACCTTTAGTGTGAGCATTGATAATTCAGTGTATGCCATTCTCAAATAGACACATCTCCTTTCTTGGTTTTCCTAAGAGTTTTCTTACTGGGGATATGTTTAGTTAAATTTACAAGTTGTTTTTTATTGTTGTTCATTCATTTAAGTCCTGTCGAACTCTTTGTGACCCTGTAGACCCCTGCCTGTGGGATCTTATTGGCAGACACTAGAATGGTTTGGCATTTCCTTCTCCAGAGGCAAACAAAAATTAAGTGATCTGTCCAGGGTCACACTACTAGTAAGTGTCCAAAGTCAGATTTGAATTCAGGAAGATGAATCTTCTTGACTCCTGGCCCAACACTGTGGGCCACTTACTTCCATTACCTGCACAGCCTTGGGAAAGTCCTTTAACTTCTCTGGGTCTCAGTATCTGCAGCTTATAGAAAGGGGGTCAGACTAGAAGGGTTCTGAGGTCGCTAAATCAATGGTCCTGACTTGATGCTGTCTGTTGCTAACTTTTTGGTAAGCCACCATGACCACACATGTCCTATAGTTACTTTGACATAACCATGGCACCAGTTTTGCTGTCTTTTTGGCCTAGCCAACTAGAAAAGGGACTTAGCAGGTAAATCTTTGGAAATCAGGTGTTGCAGAGGCCTTATCCATCCCCTCTGGCTTTGGTGCTCTGCTTCCTGACTGAGCTATGTTTTGCAATGTACTTTATGATAGCTTCTTTAGATTTGGGTTGATAAAATGTCCACCTAATTTTATTCATGATTACCTACATTTAGGGAAAGTATTATTCTTGATTCTTCATTTAAACTCCTTGGAAGCAGAATCTCTTTCAGCTGCAGAACTTTTGACTTTTTAAACAGTGGGTATCCGAGGTTTACTCTCCTTTGGAAGTGAGTGTTGTGCATTTATCTTTAACTCTGGAGGTTGTATAGATTTCCATAAGCTTTATGATGTCTTGCTATAGTGAAAATTTTCTAGTTGGTTGAGATCCTTGGCTCTCTGGATGATTGGTGGTTATAATAGTCTTTATTCTGCTCTCATTTAGTTTAAAATGAGAAAGCTTGGAGGAGGTGGGGCACAAATCTTTCTCAGAACAAAACACAAAAGGTGAGTCATTATCGTCATCGATTTATGAAGTTTGGAGGCCATAGAGGACTAATAAAAAAATAGTGAAGCTATGAATATCTGGCCTGCCAATTGTTAATGATTGGAGTTAATTGTTGCTACTTTAATTCAGCAAACATTTACTAAGTGCCTACTATGTGCCGGAGGCTGAGACTACAAAGACAAAACTGAAATAACCTCTGACCCCAGTAAGCTTATGTTTTATTGCTGCTTAGAACCACGATGAGCTGAACACACCACTATTGATCTTCTACTTAATAGAATCTTATTTATTATGCCAATGAAGCCTACCAATGAAATTCCCAACATGTCTGTATTTAAATTCTGCCATGACGTATGAAGCAGAATTCCCAAAGATGTATGAAGTTTAAGCTATTATGAATTGAATTATATAATTAAAACACAGTCTAGAAAAGAAGTCTGTTTGATTTTCTTTACATAGTGAAGACATTTTTGAAGTTTGAATTTTTACTATCTAATCCATTTTCTTAGTTTAGATTTTCATATATACGGTTGGGTTTGTTTTGTTTTTGTTTTTGCTGTAGTTTTTTTCATTTGACCATACCACACTCTGGTTAAACAAAAATTTTGAAAAGATATCTTGCGCTTTTAAGACCCTTCAAGGATGGATTAGTGATAAGTCCTTCATTGAGGTAGTAAGGAAAACATCTGACTGTGCTCCATTGTGGCTCATGGTGCTTGCATGTGTTAGACTCCCTTGAGTTTCTTAGATCTACTTCCTATAGGGAGTTCCCCAGAAATGGAATTGTGGGACTTCAGAGATAGAAGGGACCTGAAAAATTTCTAGGCTAATTCTCCTGGTTCTGCTCAATTCACTCAATCTAAGTTCATGTAAGTCCAGGTTTTTCTGAAATCTGCCGACTCATCAGTTCTTATAGCACAGTAGTATTCTGGTACATTCATATACCACAACTCATTTAGCCATCCCCCAACTGGTGGGCATCCCCTCAATCCCAATTCTTTGCTTCCACAAAAAGATTGGCTATAAATATTTTCTCACATGTAGGTCCTTTCCCACTTTTTATGATCTCTTTGGGATATAAACCTAGCAGGGGTATTGCTGGATCAAAGGGTATGCACGGTTTGATATAGGCCTTTGGGCATAGTTCCAAATGGCTCTCCAGAATGGTTGGATCACTTCATAGCTCCACATGGATTGCTTTTTTAAAAGTAAGGTCTTAAAAATGATAGGTCCTAGGGACAGCTAGGTGGCACAGTGGATAAAGCACTGGCCTTGGATTCAGTAGGACCTGAGTTCAAATCCAGCCTCAGACACTTGACACTAGCTCTGTGACCCTTGGGCAAGTCTTTTAACCCTCATTACCCCACAAAAAAAAATGATAGGTCCTTCTGTGAGCCTTAAGATTTTGGGGTCCAACAACTAAGATTTGTGTATTGATAAAGTTTTGTGTTTATGATAATTCTCATGTAGTAATGAAGTCATCAAGAGCTAACCTCAGAAACCAGGAAGTCCTAGATTCAAGCCCTGCCTTTGCCACATACTGGATGCAATACTCTAGGTCTTTAAGTTGACAGAGCAGGTTCTTAGCAGCAATGGTGCAGGGGTTTTCCTCATTGGAAGTTTCAGGTTCTGTTCCAATGAAATAATAGTCTCAGTCAAAAACAAGAGACAGATTATGAAGTATAAACTTTTAATAGTTTGTCCTGTTTTATTTGTTAGCATCCATTTGACTCTTGAGTTTATAGAAATACATCTTACATTACAGAACTTTAGTCTATATGTATAACTTCCCTTGTAGTCTTTGGTAGTTCCATACACCAAGAACAAAGGCAGAACTTTTCCCAGCCCTTGACTATAAATCTCTATTTGTCTTTTCCTGACTTTTGAAAGTTATTTCTTTGTTGCTCTTCTGTTGTCTTGATGACTGTGATTATAATATCCCCTCGGCTTTTGAACTCCAATTAAAAACCCTGATACTCTTTTGCTGGTTCAGTTTTTGAATCACCTCCTGGGATTTCTGTGGGATATTTAGAGTCTTTTCTTGGTTTCAGGTTATTAGAGGAAAAATTGTTTAAGGGCATATTCAGATGTGAAGCTGTGTGTTCTCTGTATCCACAGTGGTGGTAGGGGGTGGGAAGCTTTCTTCCCGGGGAAGCATTAGACTCTAAAGATCTGGAATGCATGTTCCTTTGAAATTTTGTTTCTAAAGGAAGCATAAATGTGTGTACTTTGCTTTGAAGTTAAGTCATGGCTCATTGAATAAGTACTGAAACAGTTGTCTTAGGTAACAGGAGCAGAATTGCCCTAATTTTTCAGTGTTCCTCCCTCCCAATTCATTCCTTAATCACAAAGTTCCATGAAGTCAATTTGCTTTATTTAAAGATATTTGTTTAGAATTTATATTTGATCAGGCTTTTGAGTTTTCTGTAGGTAGTTTGGGGAATATTTTTATTTTGATTACTATGCTGTGATGTTCATTCTATGGATTGTAGATTCTATAGGTGTAAGTTTATATTTGGATTTATATAGATTGAAGTTTATATTTGGAGTTAGAACATCTGGGTTTAATTATTGTTCCATATACTTACTAGTGTCACAAGTAAAATTCAGCAATGGTATACTGAGGCAGTTCTCTCTGAGCAGGATAGCGTTTTATTAATATGGGCTCTACCTGATAGTAAGTGGGTCAGTGCTTTGCCTCAGTTGGCCAAAGAGCCCAAGATGAGGACATAATTATTTTTTACAAGGTTAGAATAAAGAACAGAAAAGAGTAGGTGACATCATGGGGTTGAGGACAGCGTGATTGCTTGCAAGGCTGATTGGTTACAAGGCAAAGGGGAACAATATGATTGTTTGGAAGTTGGAAATGAGGTCAAGCAACAGCCCCCCGCCCATTTCCCTCCTGTGACTAAGAAAAGTACACTATTTGAGTCCCCCTGCTAGATAAGATATTGGCCTGGACTTCTTTGGACAGCAAACCCGACATCCTTAAGGTATAACTTGGTGGTACAAAGATACTAGACCAGACTCCCTGGTATCTACCTGCATTTCCCAGGGATAACAAATTACTTTGAGACAAGAATATTGCAGTGATTAGCAGAACTGGATTTTACACCTAATTCATTACGGGACAGCTGAATCTCTGCACTAAGTTCAGAGACAAAGAACCATGCATTAGGCAATTACAAGGCAAAATCAATTAACTGTAAACAGGATCAATAAAACAATGATACAGAATCAATTTAGTCTTTTCACTCTCTGTGTAATCCTGTGCAGATGATGTAGCCTTTCTTGCTGAGTTTCCTCATCCATAAAACAGGGGTAGTAATATCCTACCTACTCCATGATGTTGTTGTATGAAGAATAAGCCTTAACAAGTTCTTCGAGTTATCCTTATTATTACCTCTCATCATATTATTCGAATTTTGATATGGATAAAAGACTCATACTATGTGATCTGTCCTTTATTTTGTGGCTATCGATGCCATTTGTCCACCTTGGAGCTCTATCCCTTCATCTTATGGACTGCATGAAGTCTTTGCTGTTTAAGAGCTACTGCATTTTTGATGCCTGCCAGCTTGTTCTTTGTATTTCTGTATCCTGAAACCTCGGATGTAGGCATACCTGACAGAATAAGGAAGGGCTCAGAGAATGATGTGGATATAATTGTCACTAAACATAAGGATACAGGGCAAACTTGCAATCTACAACAACTGTGTTCTCAGTCAAGCTGTCTTGAAATCTGGACAGTCAGGTGAGCTAGGAGGAGGACGGGAATGACAAGAAATGGAAATTTCCCTACAATCCTCACTTTATCCTCACCATCACAAACCCATCATCTCCCCAGCCCTTCTCTGTAAAATGAAGGGGTTGGAGTAGACAATCTATAAGGTCCTTCCTCTCTCTAAATCTTGGATCTTATGATCCATTCCCTTAGCTTGGGCATTGGCCTCTCTTGGGTAAAATTCTTGTGCCTTTCCTTTGTTGATTCTTTGCTATTTATCCTGTATATAGCTTATTGATACATATCTGTTTGCATGTTGTCTTCCTCATTAGATTGTGAGCTCATTGAAGGCAGAGACTGTCATTTGTCTTCCTCTGTATCCCTAGCACTTATCACGGTGCCTGACACATAGTAGTCACTTAGAACTGATAAACAGAAGTATGCATAGAAGGATTTTATATACATATACAACTTTGTATCTAAATGTAGCCATCTCTAGGATGGGGGGGAGGGAAGAAAAAAAGGAAAACAAAGAAATTTACAAGGTAACTTCATTATATATTTAAAAGGAATAGTTGTACATACTAGATTTGCAATCTTTTAAAAAATACTATGTTATAGAAGTGCTTGTTTTATTCCATAAATTAAAAAATAAATGTTTACCACTGAAACCAAGAGAAAAAAAATGCTTATTGACTGACAAAGTAGAGCTGTGTCAGTATGGTATGGGGTTTAACTCATTGTTTCTACCCTGGTTTCCATTTCCTGCTAATTCTGAAAAATGGATCTTATTTTGTGTTATCCAAACCAATTCTAAAAAAGGATTTGCCTCAGTTTGTTAGAGTTTGTATAATTTACTGTACATTTCTTCCTGCTTACATTTAGAGCTTTTGAAGGTTGCTTAATGTTATAGAAAAAAGCATTTTACTCTGAATATATTAGAGTGGAAGCTCTTTGAGGGCAGAAACTATTTCATTTTCATTTTTATATCCCTACTTCTTAGCGTGGGGAATGACATTTTTTTCGTTGTTCAGTTGTGTCCGACTCTTTGTGACCTCATTTGGGGTTTTCTTGGCAAAGATACTAGAATGTTTTGCTATTTCTGTTTCCAGCTCATTTTGCAGGTGAGAAAACTGAGACAAACAGGGTTAAGGAACTTGCCCAGGGTCACATAGCTAGGAAGTGTTTGAGACCAGATTTGAACCCAGGAAGACAAGTCTTCCTGACTCCAGGCCTGGTACTCTATCCACTGTGCCACCTAGCTGCCTCATAGCAGCTGCTTAATAAATTCTTTAATTAATTGAAATGGAAAGATGCTCTCAGTAGATGAAAAGCCAGAAAGTAGAAGACAGGCATTCCTCCCCTGACTTTCACTTAAGATCATGGAGCCAGAGCCAAAAGGAAACTCAGAGGTAATCTAGCCTGAAGATAAGGAAAATGAGGTCTGGGCAAGTTAGAGATACCCAAGGTCATATAGGTAATAAATTGGTAAAAGCAGGATTTGGACCCATCTCCTCTGACACCAGTGTGCTGTGCTGAGTCCCAGAAGCAGTGGCTGCTGCTGTGACTTTTGTCAAAATGCATTTGTCTACATTCTCCCTCTCGTTGAGGTGACCATAGGTCACAAGGGGGAGCATCCTCATACAGGAAGCATGACCATGGTTATTTATTGGAAAGCTCCACACTCTGGTTCATTTTTCAACCTTGATTTGAAGAGAATTGCCTACACTGCAATATAATTGTTCATTCACAAGATGGATGCATCATATCAAATCAGAGTGGGGGTGAGAGGAAAGCAATCCCCAAACAAAAAAAAAAATAACCAAACCTCTCTGCCAAGAGAGAAGATCCATCTGAATTGGTGGCAGCTAATGCACTGACTCCTTCCAAAGAGATTAAGAGGAGTTCATGGGAAATATGATGTGTGTCCCCCAAGCTGCTCTTCCAAGCCTTGTGGGCTATAGTTATAGTACTAGTTTACTGAAGAGATTTTTTTAAAAAATTAAGATCAATATTATCTCAGTCCCCAAACATAAATGTATTTAAGAATATTCTGGATAATGTTGTGAAATTAATGTTATTCATACTCTGTTGAAATAGAAATGCCTTCAACCTTTTAGGAAAAGCAATAGCAAATTATAGCAAAAAAATTCATTTTGGAAGCCATCTCCATCTAGAATAAGCTGGGCCCCCAAGGTCAAGTCATCAATTTGGCATTGCATTTCCATAATGCAATTCTGTGGTGTACTTCCTTATTATTGGAGCCACATTTGCTTTCATGTTAGGTTTATAAATGGCTCTGTTAATACTTCTTTACAGATAAAACCACCTTTGGTTAATAGCTGAACAGGTTTCTTTTGCATGAAAATAAGAAGTTTAAAAGGCTATTGGTTTGATCTCTATGGCTGCTTTGCTTTGTTGTTGGCATTCAATCTTTTTTGCTTCTCCTCAGATGGCCCTGGCTTAGCCTTAGAATGAACATCACCATTGTGAACTTGCCTGGTGATTGACATAATGAATCTCTGAGGAATACAAATGCAAAGCAAAGGACTCATTCAAGAAAACCCCAGTTCAAATTTGACTTCATACTCTTACTACCTTTGTGATAATGGGAAGGTCTCTTAACCTCTCCTAGTCTCAGTTTTCTCTTGGTGAGAACACTTATAGCACCTGCCCCAGAGGATTATTTGGAGGCCCAAATCAGATTATATATATATATATATATGTGTGTGTGTGTGTGTGTGTGTGTGTGTGTGTATGTGAGGCTTTCCAAACTTTTTTTTTTAAGTGAGGCAATTGGGGTTAAGTGACTTGCCCAGGGTCACACAGCTAGTAAGTGTTAAGTGTCTGAGGCCGGATTTGAACTCAGGTACCCCTGACTCTAGGGCTGATGCTCTATCCACTGCACCACCTAGCTGCCCCTTTCCAAACTTTTAATGTGTTTCAAATGTAATAATAATATTTAGAACTTTTATTTTCCCAAATTACATGTAAAAACAAATTTTAACATCAATTTTTTAAAACTTTGTGTTCCAAATTCTCTTCCCCCCTTAAGAACTCAAGCAATTCAATATAAGTTATACAAATGTAGTCATACAAAACATTTCCACATTAGCCAGGTTGTGAAAGAAAACAGACAAAAACAAATGTAATAATAATAATAGTTATTATGTACTCTTTCTTCTTTATTAGATTGTAAGTTCCTTGAGGACAGGGACTATCTTTCGCTTCTTTTGAATTCCTAGAGCTTAGTACAGTGCCTGGCACATAGTAGGTACTTAATACATGTTGATTGATTGATTTGGCTATTCTTGTTCATTAGTCCTAATAGAAATTATATTGAATGCTCTTTGGGATATTATGCAGGTGGGTAAAATGATACCCTTTCTCATTAAATCAAAGAATTAGGATGTAAGTTTATTTTCCCTTAGTTCACTGAACGATCTTCAGGATAGTTCCAGTAGCAGAGAGGATAACAGAAGAGATAAGGACCTCCTCTTTCCACTTGGATTTTCCCCACTAGGTCTATAGATTTAAAAATTTTATTGTTTATTGCAGCTTGAAGATTGAGTGTTTGGCATGGTGACATCTATTGGAACCATTGCTCTTAAGGTTTTATGGATCAGTGTTATTTCCAGTGAATTGTGGGCAGTAGGTTGGTCTCTGGTAATACACTGGTTCTCCTATAGGTTATTGGTTTAATTCTTTCAGATATTTAGAGTTATGTATTGCAAGTGTGGGACTGTGTCATTTGTCATACCATGAAAGAGAATGAACTTTGGAGGTATAATTCTAGCCACCAAGTCATATCTCGCTGGGGATTTGGTATGTACCAATTTTTTTGTAGCCTCAAGTAACACATTGTGTAGTTTTTACTGTTATGTGCATAATTTGTAATGGTTACTAAGTTTAGGTTTCTTAAGGTTAATCCTTTATAATTTCTGGTGGCCATGTTCTGGTTCTTAACATAAACCCTTCTATTTCCATTTTTAAGAACTCCCATTTGTTTAATGCTTCTGTGTTTATATACTGTTTTCTGAGTTGATGGGGAGAAGGTCTCTTGATTACACCCTGAAGGCTTGACTGATTTGCAGGCTCCAGCTAGAGGTAAAGCACTTTCGGTCATATTGGACAAATCCAATTGTGTTTACTGGTTATCAGTTGTTACTATTGCTTTGTGAAGGGATGTTTGCTGGTTCCAGAAGTAATTCTCTTGGATTTTGACCCATTCATAATATCCTCTGAGAATGCCCATCAATCCTCTCTCTGTACCCTTTTGGTGAGGATGTTTTGATCTTTTTAAAATTTGTAAAGCACTTGGCGAAACTTCAAGTGCTATATAAATGCTATGATTCATGCTATCATCATCATTGTCATTCTAAATCTGTCCACATAAATGCTGTTGTTATTATTATTGTCTTTCTAAATTTGCCTTAGGCTAATAGGGCCTGTGTTTCGTTAATATCATACAGGTTTCTTTAGGGTACCTTCTAGATCTGTTTTAGCCTATTTTTACATTGCCATAAGTGTGCATTACAACTGGTAAATACCTAGGCACTTTATTTTCCTCTTTTCTTTTTTTAAAATTTTAGGCACTTTAAAAGAATTATTTTCCTCCTTCCTCGATGGAATTCAGAAAGAAAGGGTCCAGGGATAAGCTGTTATCTTCCTCTCATTCTTTTATATATACAGTATTCTACTGTACCAGTAGAGAAAACAACTGTTTTTTGTTTTTTTTAACTGAATAAAAGCATCCAATGCAAACTCATTCTCTGTAGATGCACTAAAAGCATCCTCGGGGCAACTTGGATTATTATTATTTTTAGGAACTTCAAGTCACAGAAATTCTAATCCTTGGCTATCATTAATGAAAGTGAAGGCATAAATAAAATTTGGCCTTTAAGAAAGCCTTCGTTATTAAGAGGGGAATTAAGAAATTATTGGCCTAAGAAAGCTTATCTTCTATTTCATTAGATTCAGCCTCCTCAGGGCTCTTCTTCCTAGAATGGTCTGAGTTCTGATAAACCTCTTGGCTAGGGCATCTGGGTAGGGAGCTACTGCGTAAATTCCAGACCAATGAAACAGTAGTAAAAAAGAGATTGATTAGCTGTAGGAAAAGATCTGCAGGAGGTGGAAGGGCACTTCTCATATTTCCTTCTAAGTTTTTTACCTAGTTCATCAGGATCAGACTCAGGCATTCAAAGTACACATTCCCCACCCCCAACCCCCAGGAATAAGGATATTATTTTTGACATCTTGAGAACCTGAATCCAGTGGAGTCTAGAAGTATGAAGAGCTGTAATAGAGATATAGTATACCTTTTATAATGTGGTAGATAGTGACAAAAAGGTTTTATAGGAACTCATGCATTTCACTCTGGTTAATAAACTAATGGGACTCATTATCCTTGAGGTGGGTATAAAACAGAAAATGTGAATGGATCCCAAAGGTGTTTGTTTAAACTTACAAATGAAATGGCTACTAAGAAATGTGATAAATACTTACCTTGTACATTCAACCTCAACAAGACAGGACTACTTATGTTGATATATCTCTTGGGTCCAAAACAGACTACTTTGTTGGTTGAACTCTCAACAATCTAAATGATCAATCATTTTTTTAAAGTGCCTATGACATTTTTAGAGGGCCTACTACATACACTGGGCATCTGGGTGGCACAGTGGATAGAGTATTAGGCCTGGAGTCAGGAAGACTCATCTTCCTGAGTTCAAATCTGTTTTCAGTCACTTACTAGCTGTGTGACCCTGGGCAAGTCACTTAATCCTATTTTACTCAGTTTCTTCATCTGTAAAATGAGCTGAAGAAGGAAATGGCAAACCACTCCAATAAAGAAAACCCCAAGGGGCAGCTAGATGGCGCAGTGGATAGAGCACCGGCCCTGGAGTCAGGAGTACCTGAGTTCAAATCCAGCCTCAGACACTTAACACTTACTAGCTGTGTGACCCTGGGCAAGTCACTTAACCCCAATTGCCTCACTTAAATAATAAAAAAAAAGAAAACCCCAAATGGGGTCACAAAGAGTCAGATATGACTAAAACTGAACAAAGGAATAAATACTGAGGATTATGGGAGGGGACTGAATAAAAATAGGAAAACCCTGTCTTCCAGACCCTACTCCCTGCTGAACTCTTCTCCATATTATAGTCCATTCAGGTTATCTTGCACAAGTGAAAGTCTCACCTTGTAACTCACCATTTAAAACCAAAGGTCCAGTTCCATCTGCAGCAGCCCCTGCTCCAAGTGGATAAAGGAACTTCATTCCCAAATGCTGTTTTCAGGAGCTTAGAAGCTGTAAAAACTTCTGGCACAATGGTTCACACAATTAAACCTTTCCAAAATGCTCTCATTATTTGGAGTGTTGCATTTCAATGGAAGACGTGGAAACATCCAGATGTCTCTCTCTGCAAGATATCGAATTGCTACACTTCAACTTCTGATACTACAAAATGAAAAGGGGCAAATCCACGAGGTGATTTTTCCCATGATTCTCTGCAAAGATGTTTAATAGGACTTCTCTGAGACTCTGAGGCTGGGCTCAAAGGCTGCAGCTAGGAGCATCCAGGTTTTCCCAGTCTCTTTTTTCCTCTCTTTTCTTCCATGCCTTCAAATCTCTTGGACCAATTTATGAGGATACTGACATGACATGAGTCACTCAACTAGTCTACATTTTTAAAGTTCCTGTTCTGCACTACAAAAATGAAATGATTCTCCCTCTTGAAGAACTTATATTCTCTTGGAGGATTCACATATCTTATGCTACTGAGAACAAAGATAAAATGCAATGCACTTAAATACAAGATATAGGGAAAGAGGGCACTTGACCAGGATGGGCGTTTGGCCCAACCAACCAACTCTGGCCCCTTGATCTCTGGGATGCTTTGCTTTTGTGGATCGCGCCTTCCTCATTGTCTTTCTCCACAGGCTGGAATTCCTTCCCTTTTGGGGCCCTTCATTTGGTCACCTGTATGGCCAGCTACAGGGACTTGGATTTAGAGCTAGAAGGGATCTTAGGGGTCCTTGTATTTAACCCCTTTGCTTTTTAGATGTAGGCAGTATAGGAAGAGGCCAAGAGAGCTGAGGGGAATTGCCCAAGGTCACACAGCTATTAGGATTTGAATCCAATTTCACTGATTCCAATTTGAGTGCTGTTGCTACAACACTACATGGAAAGTGAGCTGGAGTGTATTCAGTCCTTCAGTAAACCCAAGGGCTTCCTTATAAATAGACAGCCAGAGGTAAAGTTTTCTCCTCTGTTATAGAAACTTTAGGAGTTTTAAGGCTGCCCAATGGCTTCTGTTTATTCTGTAGGGCCTGAATTGATGTCATAGCATTCCTCTTGTTTGTTGCCACACTGGAAAACACAGGGAATAGAGTACAGTCCTTTCATAAAATCTGACCTAGATAAGCACCCATAAACCCTGCTCTCTACCTTCCCTCAAATCATGTGGCATAAAGCAATAAAAAAGGAGAGACCCAAAGCAAATACCTGCAGGGATCCTTGTAGCTCCTTTGATTCTCTCAGGGCACTAACTTGGTCTTCATTCCCATAGTAACACACTGCAAACTCACCACAGTTACTAACTGGACTAGTCTCATTCATTTCATTATGTGCATCTTACAAGCTAGTACTACAATGGCAATGTATCTCCTGGTATCCCTAAATATCCTGGTAGTTACAAAACGTTTCTCCTCTTCCCAGCTGTTTACTCAGTTGTATCTACATTTCTCTCTCTTTGAGATTTTATCCCTTTATCTGGTAAAATCTTACCACTGAAAATCTCAGCTAAGCTTGTTCACTGGTGACATTTTCATAGGAGCTAGAGTTGGAAAGGACCACAGGGAAGATTTAGACCAACCCCACTATGCAGTGTGGCATTATGTATAGAGAACTGGTCTTAGATCCATCAAGATCTGGGTTCAGGTCCTGCTTCTGATGCCTACTGGCTATGTCACTCTGAATGAGTCATTATCCACAGTGTGTTGCACGGTTCTCTAAGACTGTAAGTTGCCCATAAGGCACCCATTCACATTGGCAAAGTTTCCTTTCCCTGGAGTACCCTATACCAATGAAACCATAAGTTCAGTCACTGTCTCTATCCCCTCATTTGACAGATGAGGAAACTGAGGTGCAGAATGAGGAGAAATGCTGCCTTTCCCAGAATCACACAGAGCTAGACTTTGTACCTCAGTCCTCTGACTTGAATTCCTTCTCTTTTTCATCTTGAATGAATTCTAAAGCTGTACTCTTTCCATCCCAAATGTAAGAAAACACAGGAGTTGAGAAATGATGAGTTTCCATCACCAGGAATGGAGGAGTTGTCTTATCTTTTTGAGTCTTCTCCTTACTTGAGACCCCTTCCATTATTTTTAATATCATTTGTCATCATGAAACCCTCTACAACTCTAGAGTCAGCTCAATGACAGCTGCCTTTGGATTTGGGGAGAACAGGAAGACAAAGCCCGAAGTTTGGTGGCTGGAAAAAAGGGGGGCTATAAATGACAGATGAGAAGATTCACACCCAGAGCTGGCAGAAAAGCCACCTCATGGTTTTGTTGCTTCATTGTGGCCATTAAAAAAAAAAAAGCCATACATTTGAGGAGCTGGCGATTTTTGTCTTGGCAATGTCTTCAGTGAAACAGGAAGAGATGTGGATTCTTGTAGAAGGGTTGCCATGGTAATTTCTCATTATTCCTGAGTTATCAGGAAGACTTAGGTTTGGCTTTCTGCAATATATGCAGGCTGCTTCTACTAGTAGACATGTCGGTGTGTGCTGGGCTCATAAAAAATTGGTTTCACTCACCACCACTTCTAATGGGCTTTCAGCTGCCTATATGTAACCTGCCAGACCCTACGCCATTTTCTATTGGTGTGAAAGTGTTTTCCTGTCACTTCTATTGATTGGTGAGCATTCAGTCATAGGGATTAGATTAAAAATGATTTCTTTCAGAGAAAAGGAAAGACTTCACACCTTTTTTTTCAGTGTCAGAGCTCCAGGTAAAGAAAGTCACAGCTTACAGAAGTGCCAATTAGGGCTGGTTATAATTTGGCTGACCTTCTGGGGTTCTGAACGCCTCTTTGAATGACTCTGTTCTCACAAGGAGGAGATTTTATTTCCTTCTCCTGTGGATGTAGAATGTGTGAGGTTGGTTTTGCGCATATGTCTTTGCTCCTCAGCCTGGTCCTGATCTTAGGGAAAGGATATTGGATTCTTGTATGACATAACCCAAGTCTGGGGAGTAGAGGAGGCTTTCTATGACAGCTTGAATACAATGATCAATAAACGATCCCCCAAATTAATCTCTTCATTATGATTGTACTATGTGTGTGTGAGTGTGTGGTGTGAATTAAAACTACAGAATCAGCCAACCATGAAGCTGTCAGGGATTTGCCTGGGCATTTTAACTCAGCCTTCTTTTCACTGTCTTAGAAACCTCTACTACTGCAAAGCCATAGATAGATAGCAGTCCCTGGCACTTGTGTATATTTAAAGATAAATGGACCCATATGATCTCCGTGGATGAAGACAGAGAAGATAGTAGAAACAGCATGGGTTAGTGATAAAGCAATATAAACACATCAAGGAGCATCGATGACAACTTTCTAGCCCTTACAGCAAATCTCCAGTGATTTGATGTCTGAGCAGAGCATTATACATGCAGAATCTGGTGCACCATTTTTCAATGTGAAGTTTGATGTTTAATTAAACACCCAAGGTTTAATAAGTGGTTCTTTATTAAACTTACATGTGGCTCTCTTCTCTCTCTTTACCTGCATTTGAGATCTGGGAGGCTCCTTAGCTCTTCTTTTTTTTTTTAGAAAAAATAATACCAGTACTAATTTACCATTAGGAGTAAAAATCACATTTAGCCAAGATGTTTAACCTTTTTGTGCCTCCATTTCCATAGTTGTAAAATGAGGGAGGTAGCTAGGTAACAGTGGCTAGAGAGCTGGAGTTAGAAGGCATACCTGAGTTGAATCCTAGCCCAAATATTTACTGGTTGTATGACCTGAGGCAAGTCTTTTAATCACTCTATCTATAAAAATCAGTTGTTCTGAAAAAAAAAATCAGTTCTTAGTGGCCTCCAAGATCCTTCCCAGCTCTGATTCAGTGATAACTAAGGTCCATCCCTTCCTGCTCTTATATTCTATGATTTTATAACCAGGATTTGATTTTGCTCTGGCAGCTCGGAACAAGTTTATGCTGCCCAGCTGAGCTTGGAATTATTTAAGAGGCTCAAAGAAAGCAGACTGCACTTTGGCTGTGGTTTCTCCGTGTGGCTGTCCTAGTCCCATTGCCTGGCTTAGCATCATGCAGATTTTCTTCCTTTAAAAATGATTTGTGCAATGGTTTGTGTAGTCCACGTCAGAAGTGATGTGGGGTTCAGATAGGAGCATGTCTGCATGCTTACTATACTTAATAATAGTAAGTTAATAATTGTGAGTAATAATAAACGTATTGATGAGAGCTATGGTAATAATGATGAGAATGATAGTCCTCAATGCTTTTATCATTCTTCCTGATATTTTCATTAAGGATAATGCATATGTCATGCCGTGGTATCTACCTGATGGGTCTTTTACAGTGTTTGGTAAGGTCCAGAATGGGAGCATAATATTTTCTCTCTCTGCTTTTCTGACCACATGTTCTTGGTCATCTCACAAACACATATTTGGAAGCTACTTGAAATTTCCTCTTCCTTCCTATGTTTGTGTGTGTCTCCCTTCTAGTATCTCCCTCCTTTCTCCTCTCACCTCACGCCCCCCAGCATTCTCCCTCCCTCTTCCTTGAAACCAGCTGTGCCACCAGTTCTTGATTATTGAGTTTGATGGAGGAAAGGCCCCCCCTGGCATATTTAAAACAATTTGCATATGCTATTACCTAATATGCATATGTGATTTGATATCCAGGAGGGAGATCTGAATAATGGAGTGTAAGCTTAGTCTTTTCCCTCTCAAAGAAACACCAAACAATCATTCGTGTCTCTAAGAATGGGTATTTTATAGGTGGGTCTGGCTGCTTGCAATAAGGATGAGTAAATCTAGATAGGAAGTTTGCTAGAAATTTTTTTAATATTATAGATGTATGTATATAAAATGCAAATGGAAGTTTGGAAGATCATCTCATAGGGAAGGCACCAGTAGGAAAGAAGAGACTGAGGAAGTGAAGGAAGCCAAGGGGCAGAGGCCAGGAGTTGTTTTGTTGTTATTTTTATTTGGACTCATCTTCACTTTGAGTTGCATATGTTTTAATTTCACAGAAGTTTACATAATGGCATCTTTCCCAGAAGACTTCATTTTGAAAATTTGTGTGTGTGTGTGTGTGTTTGTGTGAGAGAGAGACAGACAAAGATAAAGAGAGAGAGACAGAGAGAACAATGTTAATGAGTTTGGCTCAATGATAGTAATGTCACAATTTACATCTAGGCCTACCATAGCAGTTTATACTACTTGGAATCAAGAAGCCATTCCTTGTTACAAGTTTCCTCTGTTGAAACAATGTAAAACATCTGTATCAGAGGCTCACCATCACAAAACTGCCTACAATTCAGTATTCAGTATACAGTGGGTCTACCTTGGATCCCATTTAAGAAAGGGTTCTGTGTGCAAAAGAGATATCTTCATTGATAATAATAGATTTTGAGTTGGAAGAGACATCAGAGGTCATTTAGCCCAATCCCCTCCTTATACAGATAAGGGAAGTGAGGCCTAACAAACTTAAGTGGCTTGCCCAAGGTCACACAAATAGTAAATGACAGAGCTAGGTTTTTGACTGAGGTAGATCCAGCACTATCTTCTCCATATCATGTATTGGAAATACAGCAATATTTCATCTATAACATGGCGATGTGAACCTAGAGGATAAAGTTAGGGACTTGAGAGATTCATCACCCAATGTCCTATAATGTCTTAGACTGCTCTCATTTTTCATTAGTTCATAGTTTGGGCACCAGTCACTGAATAAAACCCAATGCATCCTTAGGGTTTATGTTACATATTAACAGAATCTCAAAATATTATAACTGCTAGGGATTTTAGAAATTTTTTTCTCACAATTCAGTCATTTTGTAAATGAGGAAGCTGAGACCCCATGTAGAAGAGTTAATGATCTTTCACTCTGGGAAACCTTAGCCATTGAGGCAGTCTGTGACTTTCACCAATCCAAGCTTTTTTTTTTTTTTTTTGGGATGGAAGAGGCTCCTTCTCCTCCATCATTCCTAACATGGATTTCCAGGTTCAGTCAGAAAGGCAAAGGAAAGGAGAACTTTTGTCCAGGGCTTTCTTTGAGGTCCCTAGCTCAACCCTTTTCCCACAGAGACTGCAAATATACAAAAAAGGGGATGAGAGAATATGATAGAAATGGGTGCAGAACATGTGTAGATATTAGTGAAGTCAGGACTCTGGATTATTTTTGTTCTATCTACATCAAGGTGTGCTCATGGGAATTCAAAATTGCTCATGAAAGCCAGTTGTTAAATTGTTAGCATGAGCATTTACACCTCAGAAATAAGTAAATGGTATTTATGAGGACTTGGTTTACTGTTTCATTGATTTCTAGACTTAAGAAAGTTAATAATAAATTTCAAAGTATGATATATGTGCATCCCCTTCCCCCTGAGAGTGAGTTGTTAAATATTTACCAACATACTACTGGAGGAAAAATGTTTCCTGAACCTTAAAGCACTATATAAATCTGAGATTACTTTCTCATTCTCACATTTTTTTTTGGTGGGGGGGGCGGGTTTCAGATAGAAATAGTATTAGGACAAGTTTCTATCCTGGAGTTATTCTTTTTATATTTAGTATTCTGTGGGCAATTGTGCAGGTGTGTGTATATGACTCATTTCTGTAATTAATTGAGTAGAAGTTTGGGGGAACCTCATTTTCTCCTGGCTCACTGAAAATATCTTTGGGACAACTACAGTAGCAGACAAGACAATAGGTGTGATAAGCTTTTCTGTATTTCCCATATAGTTTTGACTTCTTTTGCAGTGTCTCCTTACTTGGCAACTTTCCCCAAATATATATATATTTTGGAGATGATGAATATTTGGCATGGAGATGTTTGTATATTTTTATGAAACTTAGATTGAAATGTCCTGAGGACAACTTACTACCCCTTAATTAATCTTTTTTTTTTTTTTAACTTCATGTTATGTGGTGTAACGATTGGAATGACGCCACCTGCTGGAGACTTACTGTAGAAAAACTCCACCATGAGGTGAAGGTCTCTGAGGGCTGGACCATGTGTCTTTTCTTTGGTGTCAGGAAGTGACATTTGCTTGTGGGAGAAAGAAGGGGGAGCCTGGTGCTCTGACTCGCTTTCTTTCCTGAGGACTCTGGTGGAGAAGGGAGTTAGAAATGCGCTCTCCCTTTAATAGATAGTTGAATGTAGGCCTTTCTCTCTCTCTTTACCAAATTCTTATTCTCCTTAATACATGCTTAAAAGTCTAACTCTTGCTAAAGCTTATAATTTATTGGTTACCACTCATTAGATATTTTAGACAGTATAGCTAGAATTTTAGCCCCCTTACAGAGGACAATTGTACAAGTGGGGGAAATGACTTTTTTCTTATAATTGAATAAGACCATTAGTCTTAGACTTACCTGCAAACTTGCTGAAACAGATTAAAGGGAACACTAGTAAGAGAAGATAATAGAGTTAATAGAGATGGCAAGCACCTTGTACTATTTTTACATGGTTTCAGTTTCTTTCATTAGGACTCTGTATTTTGAAAACTTTTCATTCTATATAGTTCAAAGATTTGGCTTATTTGGTATGGTGACAGCTATTTAAAATGTTGTTCTTGAGTTTGTATGGAAATGTTTTGTCTAGAAAGTTGTATGTATCATTCTGTCTAATGTTGTTCTGGTTCCAGGACAGTTTATTTTTTGAATTTTGAAAGATATATTTGGGGATAATTTATATTTATAGTATGGAGATTTGGCATCTGTTGGGTTATGATAGATATTGAGTTCTAGTATATAATGCTGGCTGTATAATCATGACTTTTAAGGTATCAAGTAGATGCTATATATATTTTTGAATCCTGTGGTGATATTTCATTGCATAATCTGCATTAATAAAAAAAAAAAGTCTGGACTACCTAAAGATAACTTTCTGGTCATTTCTGTTAACCATGACCTGATCCTTGAAAGCCATCTTAAACCTCTTCTTTTCTATTAACAACTCCTCTTGATTCATCCATTTGTTTTCCTCTTTGTTTACATATACTTGACTTGGTTCATGTGAATGTTGTGCATGGAGCAATTTGCTCTTGGCATTTAGCCATTTTTATAGGATCCACTTGCTGATGAATGCCATTTAGATTCTTTTGACAAGTTCAGTAGCGTGTAGATGTTACCAGGCTTTGTTATTGCCATGTGAAATATTTATTCTAAAAGTATATTTGTCCATTTTAACCTGCTTATCATCTGTCCTCTTTTACTTTTTTGATTGGATGTATTACTCTTTTTATAGATGCCTTGAGGTGATAAGACTTGTAATTTATTAACATTGTAGGGATTTTGGTTTGGACATGACATAGATCTATTATCCATTTTACAGGACAAAAAGTGTTTGGTAATATTGATATTACATAGTGTGATGAAATAATGAGATTTAGTAGATACTCAAAGACCCACCTGGAGATTAATGTAGACTGATTGAATCAAGTGAGAGTGATTAACTGCTGATTAGCCTACCTCAAGTTAACTGGATTGTAATCACACCTTGAGAACACTTGCAGAACCAATGGATTTGGATGATGCCAACCAATGGATTTGGATGACGCCAACCAATCAGCTTGAAGCAGTGTGTAAGGACCGCCTCTGTTCCAGACCTATAAAAAGCTTCCACAATCAGTTTGCTGGAGAGTTCATGATTGAAGCAGGCTCCTGGCAGAGGACTTGAAGAAGTCTGGAACTCTAGGCTAAATAGGCCTTTTCTTAACTTTCTGAACTCCATGTGAATACCTGTATGCTTTAATAAATGTTTAATGCCCAAAGACTGGTGCTAAAGCTTCTAATTTAAGGCAATCACACAATATAGATTTTAAACATCACAATAGGTATTAATTATTCTAAATTCCTCTAAAGCTTTGACTTCAATATGCTATTGAGTGTCCTAAAATAGCTAACCTCAGCTTTCTCTTTTTTTAGTGATCTGTTTAATATGTTCTGCCTTGAGAAGATCCAGAGATTTTAATGTATTATTAATTACTAATTAATTCATCAAGCTATAGTAATTTTACTTTATTAAAATTATTGAAAATATAATTTAATTTGCATAAGTTAAATTATATTAATTTAGTAGAAAACAATGATTTTACATTTATTGATTTCACATGATATTTGGATCATATTTGAGTAAATTTCTACAAGGGTGAAGTAGTTGTTTAATGTGTTTATTTTTTAATGTGTTTTTAATAAATATATAAAACCATATAACTTGATGTCATTCACCGATATCAAGTGATTACTACAGGGTAGTGACTTCCCTTTTAGCTTGAAAACCATATTTAGTCTTATTCAGAAATGATGATAATGGATTTAAGGCTAAGTAGAACCATATGGGACTTAAACAAGCTCCCTGGAAAAATGCCACATTTTATTTCACTTGTTCTTGATGTTATTGTGTTAATAGCAAATATTGGAGAAGATTTTTCTGCGTGGGTATCAAATCTTCCTGTGATCTTACTATTTTGGCATCTGTTTTATATATTTTTAATACATGTCTAAGCCATGAGTGCAAAACGGAACCAAAAACTTTGCACTACCCAATGAATGTGGTGCACATGTTGGGTGGCTTACTCAATAAATCCCAAAGTGATGAGGAGTTGCTCTTTCTACTCCTCACATGACAGTTTTTGACAAACCCCTATTTGCTCCTTTTCTACATTGTCTTTTTTCCATCGGCTTTTTTTTTTGAGAGATACAAGCTATTCAGGTTTTGTACATGGTATGTATAAACACATACCTAGTCTATATTTTGAGGATCACCTGGTGTTCTCATCATTTGGTAGTATATATGGGATCCCTTTTGTTAAGAAAGATGGACTCAAACTTGCTTCAGGAAGAGGAAGGTAAAGAAATGTTTTGCTGGTAATTTATGCAGCACCATAAAACATTTAAGCTAGCAATTATGGAATTTATCCAGACTTGCCACTTTACAATTTCTCAGAGAAATTAGATTTTGAGCTACCTCCCTATCTCCTAACTGCAACTGTCCTGTTATAGTCTTTATTTTAATTGTCTCTAAGTTCTCAGTTTCACATCTGAGCCAACTTGTGCTTCTTTTGTGTTAGACTTGTTTAGACCCTCTACACAATCAGAAGCTTTCCAGATCATCCTCTTTTGGGTATTCTTTCTTAGTTTCTATACTTCTCAAGCATATGTAGTATAGCTTTAGATTGATATTAAATTGGAAATTTTGTTCTTTCTTTCCTCTGATGCTGCTTCATTTTGCCTTGATCTTTTGGCTTTTGTTTGCAGTTATTGATTCAGTATATCAAGAATTCCTAATATACTTTTCTTTTGGAGGATTCTATTCTATACTTTTTTTGATTGCCTTAAATCAGTCAATGGACCATCACAGTTTCATGCTACTTGAGCTGGCTAGATTTTTATGTAACATTTGAATGTCTTTCTGCATGTCTTCAATGGTTTTTTCCAAGCCACTTTTTCCATAGTGGTATTGATATGTATCCATAGATAATTCCTAGATAGCTCTATTTTTCCATCTCTTACCATGGCAAGTCATTGTGTATATTGCTGTGTGGTTTTATACTTTCTGTCAAACATTGTAGGAGAAAGCACTCCTTTAGAGTGTTTTTTTAAACCTTTCTTTTTGATGTATTTCCATTTGATGTGTCTTGCCTTGAAAAGACCAAGGTAAAGAGCAGAGTCAAAATGGTAGAGTGAGGAGACCAAGGTATTTGTAAATATAACTTTCATCTATTGGTCCAGTTTGATGACTAGATTCAAGCTCAAAACTTTTATTCTCTTTCTTTGATGAACATTAGGAAGTTTATAATTAAGAAGTCTAAATAATATTTTGATGTCATTGGAGAAAGATACCATTAAATGAAAGAGCTATCTATTGTGTTTTTCAGTGAAGCCATATAATATGATGTTCATGTATATCAGGTGATTAATAAAATATTTAGAGTTAGCTTTGTCTTTATTTGAAAGACATAATCTGGGGGAAGTGAGGTGGCGCAGTGGATAAAGCACTGGCCCTGGATTCGAGGACCTGAGTTCAAATCCAGCCTCAAACACTTGACACTTACTAGCTGTATGACCCTGGGTATGTCACTTAACCCCCACTGCCCTGCAAAACAAAACAAAAATAAAAAACAAACAAACAAAAAGAAAGACATAATTCTATTTAAGGGATGTGATAATGAATTCAAGGCTAGGTAGAACCTTAATGTATTTAAAATATCTCCTTGAAAAAAGCCACTTTTCAATAAACATTGTTCTTGTATTACCACTATACTTTGGTCTGTTTTATATGTTTACAATACAGAAATAAGGCACTAGTGTGGAACTGAATAACAGAACATGTAGAAATCAATAAAGGGAGTAGCAATGTTATAAACCTTTTAGACCACATGTCCAATAATTAATGAATTAATAACATTCTGCTCTGAGACACCTTGGGAATTTCTGGCAATCCTCTTTGCTCCTCAGCTAATATATTGTTTTTGTGTGTTTATAAAATTTTAGTGATATATTAATTTTTTAAAAATATAATATTTTTATTTAAAAATTTTAGTTTCAAATTCTATTCCTTTATATTTGCCTCTCTTCTTCCTTCCTAAGGTTGTAAACAGTCAGATATAGGTTATATGTATACAATTATATAAAATATTTTCATATTTGTCATTTTATATAAAAAGACTTGAATAAAAGAAAAAATGAAAAGTGAAAAACAGCATGCTTCAGTCTGTGTTCAATCAATATCCATTTTCTCTGGAGGCACATAGTATGCTTCATCATTAGTCTTTTGGGATTGTCTTGGATCATTGTATTGCTGAGAGTAGCTGTCATTCACAATTCTTCAAACAATATTGCTGTTAATGTGTATTACATTCTCCTGGTTCTTTTCACTTCACTATATGTCAGTTCATGTACATCTTTTCAGGTTTTTCTGAAATCATCTGCTTGTCATTTCTTATTGCACGATAATATTCTATTACAATCATATGCTACATCTTGTATAGCCATTCCCCAATTGATGGGCATCCCTTTGATTTCCAGTTCTTAGCCACTACAAAAAGAGCTGCTCTAAATATTTTTTGTACAAATAGGTCCTTTTTCTCTTTTTTTGAATGTCTTTGAGATATAAACCTAGTGGTGATATTGCGGGATCAAAGGGTATGTACAATTTTATAGTCCTTTGGGCATAGTTCCAGATTGCCTTCCAAAAGGTTGGATCAGTTCACAACTCCACCAAAAGTGGATTAGTGCCCTAGTTTTCCCACATCCCCTCCAACATCCAACAATCTCTTTTTTTGTTATATAAACCACTCTGATAGGTGTGAGGTGATACCTCAGAGTTGTTTTAATTTGCATTTCTCTGATTACTAGTGATTTAAAGCATTTTTTCATATGCCTACAGATAGCTTTGATTTCTTTGAAAACTGTCTGTTCATATCCTTTGACCATTTCTAATTTGGGGAATGATTTGTTTTTTATATAAATTTGACTCAGCTCTCTATATGTTTGAGAACTTGGGCCTTTATCAGAGATATTTGTTACAAAAATTCTTTCCCAGTTTTCTGCTTTTCTTATAATTTTGGTTGCATTGGTGATGTTTGTGCAAAAGCTTTTTAGTTTTATATAATAAAAAATCTACTTTACATTTTATGTATTACAATAATATTATTATTATACTCTAATATGTACACTGTGATGTTCATAAACATTTTTAAGCATTTAGGTTCATCTGTAATCAACCCTCCTCTCCTCTCCTCTCTAATTCATTTATTATCCCAAAAAACATGTTTGGACAGGTCTAAACTGTGTGGAGGGGGAGGAAATGACCTAAAGTGTTATTTATGGCAACAACTACTTTATTGCCTAATTAAGTCTTGCAAATCCTTTTAACCTATACCTTTTGTTCAGTTGGTTGGTATTAGGTTCTACAAAAAATTGCTTGCATTGAAGCCCATTGTCCCACACTGTCCCCATGTGAAATATGTATATATGTATGTATGTAGGTAGGTAGTATATATAAAATATATATGTTTATATTGGACCTGGATGGGAGTTCATTTGTTTTTGATCTTCTTTGTGTGTAAACAGTTGTAAATAAGTATTTTACTTTGAGATTAAAGTGAATCAGGTTACATATCAACTGAGTTCAAATTTTACCTCTGTCATTAGCTTTGTGACCTGGCTAAGTCATTGAACTTCTCTGTGACTCAGGTACCTCATCTGTAAATGAGTACCCTTTACAAGATTGTTGTGAGGATAAAACAAGATAATACTTGTCCAGCACTTTATGAACTTTAAAACACTATGTATGCATTAGCTATTATTATCATTATTAAAATCCTCTTCATGCCTCTGAAATATCTGAATTTGTAGAGGACCACATAGTGCAATGTTTCAGCAGAGTCAGAATTACTTGAATATGGAAGGAACCTTGCTATATTTTTCAATGTTTTAACCCTCCATCCATTTATCTGATGGGAACACAGGTTACATTGTTCTATTCTTTGGCCCCTTTGGAGGATTACCCTATGTTACAACATGACCAAGGAAATTTTTCCTGAATGGGGTTTGTGCTTTGGATATTCCACTTTTTCTAAACACCTCCAAAGGTCTTGGGGCTTCCAGGGTACATACGCTGTCTATTAGTTAAGTTACTTTATATTAAAAACTGTCAAAGAAAGGAAAGCAATTTCATAAGGTCCCTAAATTAATGAGAGTCTGGTTGCACATCGGTTGCTTTCTTTAGGCATCTGGGCCCTCGTACAGGCTGCCATTCTTAATCATATTTTAATTTTCAAATAAATTGCTTTCATTATCCTTTCATTTACAATACCATGTGTGCATTACTGCTCATTAATGTTTGTCATCTACTTTGCTGAGACTTGGTTTTTAAATAGCCATGGTTGTGATGCAGTAATTAAAGATGATCCATGTTGGTTTTACAGAAATTATTATTTTAGTCTCCGCCCCAAAAAAAGTCAACCCAGAGAGTGCTGAAATTGGTTCTTTAGATGGGAATCCTTGAATACTTCATAGGTACTCATGTAAATATTTTTATCTGGAAATGGGCACTGACAGCTTTGGTGCTAGCCCAAAGGCACCATTGCATTTATTCAACATAAGAAGTGAAGATGGGGGCAGCTAGGTGGCGCAGTGGATGGAGCACTGGCCCTGGATTCAGGAGTACCTGAGTTCAGGTCCGGCCTCAGACACTTGGCACTTACTGGCTGTGTGACCCTGGGCGGGCCACTTAACCCCAATTGCCTCACTAAAAAAAAATAAAATAAAATAAAAAAAAAAAGAAGTGAAGATGGTATTTCTTTAGGTGAATGGCTGCTCTTGCAAGTCTTACAAGATGATCTCTTGGGATATCTGCGTCCTTTAAGCTCTTCCCCCTCACCTCTGTATTCTGTTTTCCCAGGCTTCCCTCAAGATTCAGCTAAGGTCTAACCTATTGCACAAGTCCTTTCTGGGTCCCCACAGTTGTTAGTGCCTTCCATTCTTAGCTTACCTTCCAGTTACTTTGTTTATATCTTGTATGTACCCAGTTACTTGTACATTCAATGTATACTTCTTGAGGTGAGGAGGTATTTTTGCTTTCTTTGTATTTCTAACACTGGGCACCAGGACTAGGCTGTGATAAATACTTGTTTAATGCTTGTTCACTTTATTGAGTCCTCTTCTTTATATACTAGGTGCTCTTTGGAAAGCCTTTCCTGATCTTCCAACTTGTTAGCACTCTTTCCTTCCTCAAATAATCCTTTGAATACTTATCTGTTTATATTTGGGGTTCCCCATTAGAAGGTGAGTGCCTGGAGGAAAAGGACTGTTTATTGATTTACTTTTGTACTCCCAGTGCCTAGCCCACTGTCTTCTACATAATAATTCTTAATAAATGCTTATGGGTTTGGATCTTTCTACATGATTGATTTTTGTTGAAAATCTCCCCCCACACCCCGCTTATTTGGTTATTGCTTTACTGGAGAAAATTACTCCCAGTCTTAATAAGATCCTCTTTGAGTTTTGTTGTTTTAAATGAAGTGTGCAAATAGTCAGATTGTTAATTTCCATCTGGGCTCAGATTAGTTTGGACCCAGTCTTTTGATTGGAGTGGTGCTTGTTGTTATATTCCCTCAATCCTGTAGAGGTTGAATGATTTGTATTTGATCATAAAAGCAACTTTCAAATGAGATTTTTAAAGGAAATACCACTGGGCTTGCTGGACACATGATTGAGCTTGGTTTCATTGGCCTCAGTCTATATTTCTGGAGACCTGTCAGAAAATTTGGAACCATGAAATTTCCATTGCACACTTTAACTTCCTTTTACAATTGTGTGTTGTCACTGGGAAGACTTGGGATGCAATAAATAGCTTTGAGACCAGTTGGCAAAGTAGAAAAACAAAACAAAACCAAAAACAGAGAAGGAAAAACACTTCCAAGTCTATAATAAAGTGGAAAAAAAGGACCACAGCATTTTCTGTTTGTGCCATAATTACTCGCATGCATGTATATAACATTTTAAAGTGGACAGGATGCCTTCTGCACAAGAGACATTCTGGTATGGCAGGACCAGTACTGGATTTGGAATCAATGACCTGTGTCCAAATCTGAGCTCTTTCATTTGCCACTTCTGTGACTTTGGGCTTTAGCTGCCTGCGCCTCAGTTCCTTCATGAAAGGAACTGGGTGTTGGACTGGGTGACCTGGAAGGTCTCTTCAAGCTCTGGCTCTCTGATGTGATGAGCCCTGTACTGATTACCATCCTCTTTGCACATCAGGAAGCTGGAGCTCTGAGTCTTTCTTATCGACAAGCACACTTCTACCAAGTGTTGGAACTCGCATTTAAAACCATCCTCACTCCTAAGTCTATCCTGTGCTACCTGACTATGCCAAACAATTCCACAAACTTCAGTTCTTTGCTGCTAGTTTTTTTTTTTTAAATAAATAGTTAATTGATGTGATTCTCCATCACCTGCCTAGGAAGATTCAGTTGTTGTCTACCCTAGACAGGTAGAAGGAACACATTTGCCCCTAGAAAGTCTTCATTTAAGCCAGGTATTTTCAAAAGAATCCTTGCAGACCAGACAGTGGTGACTAGATTACTTTTAGTACAGGTTGTCTAAGAA
Source organism: Dromiciops gliroides (assembly GCF_019393635.1). Taxonomy (NCBI): domain Eukaryota; kingdom Metazoa; phylum Chordata; class Mammalia; order Microbiotheria; family Microbiotheriidae; genus Dromiciops; species Dromiciops gliroides. The sequence continues at coordinate 83,472,072 of NC_057865.1, forward strand.
TAAACTTAGATTAGTTTTGCTAAACTGCGTTTTTTCCCTCTTTCTTTTTTTTTTAAATCTCGGCTACAAAGGATAGGGAAAGTGAAATAATATATTAGGAAATGAATGTAATGTTTTAAAAAACTAGGTATCAATAAAATAATATAAAATTAATTTAAAATAAAGGCATGTGTCTAGCATTTCTCCCTCCTTGGCCTTCAGGACTGTGAAGGGAAATGGTCTGTTGAGTCTGAATTTTGTGGACCAGGTAGACTGTTTCTGCTCTGGGATGCTAGATTCCATGACCCATGTGGATAGGAGTTTGGCAATAATGTGTTACTGTCATATTTTCCTTACAGCTCAGGTGCCATCTCCAACACTATATGAGTCAAAGCATTTATAGATTATTTATTATTACGTGAGGCATTAGCACCGGCTCCCTATTGAAATGTATTTGTAGTCATTTGTACATGCTTTGTTTTTATTTACCCCTGTAATTTGCTATAATTAATTTCCCTTTATGTTACCCTGTAGTGCCTTGGGGTGTACCCTTAAAGGACCCACAGAATTTTAGAGGTATATGGAGCTGCCAAGGACAGTTCACCATGGGAACATCTTTAAAAAGTTGGAAGAGCCCTCCAAAGTTACATAGTCCAGCCCCTTCGTTTTATAGATGAGGAAATGGAGGCCCAGAAAGGTCACATGATATAGTAAGTGGAAGAGCAGGTCCTCTGGTTGTTCCATGACACCATGTCAAAGAAACATCCTTCCCTCCCTACAAAAAAACAAAAACACCAAAAAGCAATACTTCAGGGCTGGTCTAGCCCTTTGGAAGCCTAGGTGGATGTAGGGGCTCCTGGTTTTCTGGGTGGCAGAAGTCCTTTTATAGGGCAAGGGCCCCTTAGGCTGCCTTAGCTGCTCATAGGAAATGACTGAATGACTTGTAGGTGAAATAAGAGGAGGGGTGCTTATGAAGGGCAGCTGCCAGTTGTGGGCCTTTTATTAAATCGAGAGAGGACCCACCATGCCAAACTGCTCTCATGCCCTCCTTCTCCTCTGGATTGGAGCTGGGTTGGGGGGGGGGGTTGCCATGGGGGTGGGGGGCAACAAGGCGCAGTTTAGTTCACTAAATAAAAATGAGTAGAGAAGCAGCAAATGATCGATGGGTGTTTTTTGAGTAACTGTCACTGTCCAGATAAGGTCAGGGCTAAAAGATTTCTCTTTCTTTCTTTCTTTCTTTTCTTTTCTTTTTTTTTTTTTTGCCTCCCAGAGCACATAATGTGCCATTTTCATTTCGCACTGCTTATAACCCTAAGTGTCACGGCTTTCTATTCTTGTCTGAATAGTCAACGAAACATTATGAAGCCGATAAGAGAAGCTGGCCACTGTTACTTGGCAACGGCTGCTGAGCAGAACGAGGGCTGTTGATTGAGGAGATTAGCTGCCACAGATAAACCTCCTTTCCCCCTCTTCTCTCTCTCTCTCTCTCTCTCTCTCTCTCTCTCTCTCTCTCTCTCTCTCTCTCTCTCTCTCTCTCTCTCTCTCTCTCTCTCTCTCTCTCCCCCTCTCCCTCCCTCCCTCCCTCCCTCTCTCTCTCCCTCCCCCTCTCTCCCTCTCCCTCTCTTCCCTCCCCCTCCTCCCTCTCCCTCTGTCCCCCTCTGCTTCTGCTCCTCTCTCCCCGCTCTCCCTCTTTCTCTCTCTCCCTCCCCTCTCTTTCTCTTTCCCTTCCTCTCTCTCCCTCTTCTCCCTCTCTTCCTTTTCTGTTTCTGTCCCTGTTTTCCCTCTTCCCCCCTCCTTCCCCCTTTCCCTTCCATCCTCATTTCTCTGTCTCTGCTCTCTTCCTTCCTCCCATATCCCCTCATTATTCCTCTCTTTACCCCTCCCTCTCTCTCTCCCACTTTCCTCACTCTTTTTCTTTCCCTCTGTCTCTCTTTCTCTGCTCTCCATTTTCCTTCTGTTTCCTTATCTCCCTTTCTTGCCGTCTGCCTCTCCTCCTTGTTTTCTCTCATTCTCTCTCATCCTTCTTCCCATTAGTATGGCTGTCCCTCTCTCTCGTCATTCTCACTCTTCCCTCTTCTTCTCATTACCCCTTTCTCTTCACCTCCTCTTTCTCTCCCTCTCACCCTTTCTCCCTCCTCCTTTCTTTTTCCTCTCCTCATCTTTCTTTTTCTCTCCCTCCTCTTCTCCCTTTCATCCTTGTCATCTTTTCTCCCTGTATCTGCTTTTCTCTCTGTGTCTTATTTTTACCCTCTAACAGACTGTATCAGAGGTGACAGCCCTCAGTCTTTTAGGGTATAAGCTGTGTAGCAAATGAAAATTGCAAAAACAACTTGCCAGGAGATCCCTAGTGCTCCCTCCAGTGGCTAATGGCTCATTCCCTTCCCTCCCTTTCTCCACCTCTAACTAAGCCTCCTCTTGAGCCTTCCCAAGCAGCCCTGGATTTCTGGCAGTGCTTTAGATTGTTAAAACTGCTCCAGATGTTGCCATGAAAGGCAATGCTGGGCCCTATATTGCCCACTTACAAATGCTGAAAGCACAAAGCAAAGGCCTGTAAGAAATTGTTGAGGTTCCTGCTGTCCTCAGCCTTAAATGAATGGGAAAATACATAGTGGAATTACTGAAATGTTGCTAAATATACTCCGTACAGCTCAAAGGGCAACAAATAACAGCGACTGTAGTGACTGCCTTTCAGGAAAATGGCCTAGGTAGCCAATAAGCCAAAACATACACAGCTGGGGGTGGGGGAGAGAAATGTGGCCAGCCAGGAGTGAGTTGTTTGTTTTGCTTTTGCTCCTATGCAATTTGCTTTAACTGTAGTTTTGTGGAAGCAAAACTAACTGTGGAATGAGATCTGCCATCCTAATGCATTTAATTGTCTGTCATAAATCAGAACTGAATGTTACCATTCATCTCATTAAGTCATTGTCCCCAGGGGGCTTAATTTTTTTAAAATGTGGTTTATTGTTATTTTAACTTTATATTGTTTTGTTTTCATAGAATGTCAAAGCTGGTGAGTGGTAGTGGGTAGATGGCGATTTAGCTTGACCAGGGCTCATATCCTGCCTCTAATATTTATGCTGTGAGCCCTTTACCCCTATGACTCTAAGATCACAGGAGCATAGGTTTTTATTTGGAAAGGACCTTAGAAGCTACCTCATTGCACTGCCTCATTTTAGGATTGAAGAAATTGAGACCCAGCTAGATTAAAGGTTATTACCTCTATGTGCCTCGGACAATTCCCTAAGAATTTCTACTAAGTCATACATTCCTGTGATCTTTTCCCCCGTGCTGAGGAAAACACGCCTCTTTTCCATTTGGTGTTAAAGTCTAACTGTTGGTGTGAAAATAATTTCATTTGGGGGTTCCTAATAATTTCTGTGTTAGGGGCAGCTAGGTGGTACAGTGGATAAAGCACTGGCCCTGAAGTCAGAGGACCTGAGTTAAAATCTGACCTAACTTGACTTTGCTAGCTCTGTGACCCTGGCCAAGTCACTTAACCCTGATTGTCTCAAACATTTGGAGCCATCTCCAGTCATCCTAATTAATATCTTGTAGATGGCTGTGAAGAAGAGAGTGAGGCTGGTGACTTTGCACAGCCCTGCCTTAAATCCAATTCACTGCAAATCATGACATCACCTCCCAATGCCATGGTTCTCTTTGAGAATGAAGGACAAACAACAACAATAATTTTTGTGTCAGGGACTGATTTTTCAGTCTGATGAAGGCTGTGCAACCCTTTCTGATATAATGTTTTCAAATAATTGAAGGGAAAACTATATTTTAATTAAAGATTAGTAAAAATATAGGGGTGTCTGTGTGTGGGGCTGTGAGAGATCTTCCTATTCAAGTTCATGGTCCCCTTTAAATCAAGGAGTCTGTGGACTCCAATCTAAGAACCCCTGGGTCTAGTTCAGTTATATTATTTCACATACAAAGTCATCGTGGACTGATTTTGGAAATTTCTGGGGCCAAGGAAACCCTCTTCTCCCGAATGCCAAGCTCTTGGTGATGAGTTGTCTCCTGTGCCTTCACTCTCAGCCTCCCCATTTCCACTTCCTAACTTTTCTGACTTCCTTAAAGTCACAACTAAAATCTCATTTTCTGCAAGGACCCTTTCCTGATCCCCCAAATGCGAGTGCCTTGTCTCTATTAATTATCTCCAATTAATCTTGTATATATCTCATTTTACCTAATTGTTTACATGTTTTCTCTGTCACTAGACTGTAAGCTCCTTGAAGGCAGGGACTAGCTTTTGCCTTACTTTGTATCTCTAGCACTTAGCACAGTGCCTAGAACAGATAGGTGCCTAATAATGCTTTTTTGAATTCAGTTCCTCACTTTACCTCTCTCCTCTTCTTACCTAGACTGGTCATCTGAGGAAATAAAAACCCTTCAATTCCACACATCTGTTTAAGCACATACCTGATGAGATCTGCCAGAAGCTTGAGCTTGTTATCTGATCTTTGAAAACTCAGGGTCCCTCACATTCCACGAGTGGAAAGGGTAACTTTTTTGGACTCTGAGCACCTGATTTTAAAACTGGCTGTTGATATTTCTGCTTTACTTTGTCCAAGTCATTTTAAACTTTCTGGGCTTCAGTTTCCTCATCTGTAAAGTGAAAGGGTTAGTCTAGATAGCCTCTAATTCAACCTCCTCATTCTATATATAATAAAACTGAGCCTGAGAAGGATGAGTTCATTTGTCCAAAGTCACACCCACCTTTTTACCTATGATCCTCTCTGACTGGTGGAGGAAACTGATTTTGGGTATCACCTTGTTCAGCTTTGCCCACAGTCTGCTTTCCAACCTTGATTAAATTTGATACTATGGAGGCATATAAGTGTGTATATCCATACACACACACACACACACACACACACACACACACACACGCACGCACACACGCACACACGAACTGACATACCTTTTGTTTTTTAAGATGTTGCTGCCTGGTTGCTATAGGCATGTGGGTTATGAGGACTAGTGCTAAAAACTCTAATCTACTCCTGAAGCACATTCTGTATCTGGAAAGACTAAGATGCTAGGTAAATTTGTAATAAAAAGACTCCACAGATAATCAAAAGACTACAGAACTTGCTTCTTTTGGTGACTCTGTCTTTAGACTGACATCAGTTCCAGAAGTAGACTAATCTACTAATAAAAAGATACCAACATTTATCTAGTGCTTTGCAAACCAAAGGGAGACATCTAGGTGGCTAAGTGGATAGAGTGATAGATTTGGACTCAGGAAGACCTGAGTTTGAATCATGCCTCAGATGCTTAGCTCTGTGACCCTCAGTCTCAGTTTCCTCATCTGTAAAATGGGGGTGGTAATCTCGCCTACTTCATAGGGTTGTCGTAATGCTCAAACGAAATAAAATATGTGTAAAGAGCATTGTAATCCTTAAATGTCTATTTCAGTAATTTGCTTAAAGCAAGCTTGATGCTAGTTTGTGGAGGAGCTGGTGTAAGAACCTAGGTTTCTTGATTCCCAGGATAGTTCGAGGTCTCTTCCTCTCCCCTCTCCCCCCTCCCCTTCCCTTTCCTTTCTTTCCCTTTCTCTCCATCTCCCTCCCACTGCCCTTTACCCTCTTTCTCTCCCTCCCCCTCCCTTTCTTTCCTCTACTTTATTTCTTTTCCTTCCTTCCTTCCTTCCTTCCTTCCTTCCTTCCTTCCTTCCTTCCTTCCTTCCTTCCTTCCTTCCTTCCTTCCTTCCTTCCTTCCTTCCTTTTCTATTGGACCTGTAGAACTACAACTGAATCCATTTATCTCTGTGGAAAAGACATAGTTTCTGAAGTCTAAATAAACTTTGGGTTATTTAATCAACAAATATGTGTCATATGTTTATTATATGCAGCCCATTGTACTAGGAACTCAGGGCAATGCCAAAGTCAACTAGAATAAGCTGTGTCCCCTACCTTCATGAAGCCCATCACACAGTACAAACCTTTGCCAATCCAGGAAAGAGGGAGACAATTTCTGTCTTTTTAAAGGTCTTGTATCACCCCCTTACCCCGAATTGGACCTGGAATTTCATTAGTATAGGGAGAAAATTTAGTGAGAAAACTCAGACACTTAAATGCTGGTGGCTTTGTCTTGGGTGAATTCCAGGGGCCCTTTCAATGCTGACACTCCAACCCAAGAATGTCCCTGGGTCTCAGTTTCTTTCTTAGAGGAAGAAGAATCTGGATTAAGGTGATTCCATCATTGGATCTAGAGCTGGAAAAACTCCCAGGATCCTAGAATCTCAGATTTGGAAGGGACCTCAAAGGCCACTTATACCTGAGTAAGACATTCCCATTTGACAAAAGACTTCTGGAGCCTTTACTCATTTCCTCCAGAGGTAGCACATTCTAGTTGGGGATAACTAATTATTAGGATGGTTTTCCTCATGATAAAACCTAAATTCACCTTTTTTGGTAAATGATTCTTGCCCTTGTCTAAGCAGAAGAAATCTAATTCCTCTTCTACAGGTATGGAAATACTTGAAAATAGTTTGTTGTTTAGTTATTTCAGTCATGTAATCTCTTCACGACCTCATTTTTGGGGTTTTCTTTGCAAAGATACTGGAGTGCTTTGCCATTTCCTTCTCTAACTCATTTTACAGTTGAGGAAACTGAGGCAAAGGAGGCCCAGGGTCATACAACTAGTAAATGTCTGAAGCCAGATTTGAATTCAGGAAGATGAGTCTTCCAACTTTAGGCCCAGCACTCTTTCCACCACATCACCTAACTGTCCTGAAAACAGCTAGAGATAATCTAATCCAACCCTCCAATTTTACAGATTAAGAAATTGTAGATAGCAACAATGAAATTAATTGTGTAAGGTCAAATTAACAGAAAGTAGCAGAGCTAGGGTTAGAACCCAGGTCCTCTGATTTCCAAATTCTGTGCTCTTTCTATAATATGATCTCTCAGGTTCTTTCTATTTCTGAAAAGTCTGTCATATCTTAGACATAAATGGGTGACATAAACAAACCTGTATAAAAACCAAATCTGTGCAATAGCAAAGTGGTTCATAATGAGGTTTTATTGTTTATTTACCATGGTTACTATGTTTTTGCACCCCGGCCTAATGCCTACAGATCATTTTGATACAATTTCACTTTAGGAATTGAGTAGGAGGGCAGGTAAAGTCATTCTGAGATAGAGAAAAAACAGTTCAACAAGGTTAATGTCTCAATTTGAAAAATCTCTTACTGCTTTCCCCTAAAACATTTAGATTCAAGTGATTGAAAGCCATATTTGATGACAGTAAGTGATAAATTTTCTTTTCAGGATAAGGCTAAGGGCGTTGGAGGCTCAGGTGTGGTTCATTTTTGCCAATCAATTCTGAGCTGAAGAATACCAATACCAATGGACCTGTATCATTTCTTTGTTTCAAAGTGGCAGGACCCCAGATTTTCCATGCCTTGAAGCTCCCTGAACTTTAAACATTTTTACTTCATTTTTAGGGGGTAATAAGTTAATAAATGTTTAAATAAAACTTTGGCATCAGTCAGGTGTTTCAACAAGTCTAATCCCTCTTCAATATTTAGTAATTATACAAGAAAGGATGAAATGGCCAGTCCAAGAACCATTAAATATTTTGGGGTAGTATGAAATACAGAACATTAGCCCAGTAAGATAGGTAGTAGTGTGCCTAAGTTAACTTTACATGCTTGTAAACAGGCATGCAAGGACATGCTATTTTGCCATATTTTCAAATTGGGCTACTCAGATGCCTCATTTCTTTTTTCTTTTCTTTCTTTTTTCTTTTCTTTCTTTTTTCTCTTTCTTTCTTTCTTTCTGCAGGACAACAAGGGTTAAAGATTAAGTGACTTGCCCAGGGTCACACAGCTAGTAAGTGTCAAGTGTCTGAAGTCAGATTTGAACTTAGGTCCTCCTGAATCCAGGGCAGGTGCTTTATCCACTGCACCACTTAGCTGTCCCTAGATGCCTTATTTCTTAACAAATGGTACTTCATACCTCCATATCTCTTGAATTACACATGATTGAAATTAACCCAAGTAATGCAACATATGTCTTCTGCTGGAGTGAAACGATACCTGGAAGGTCAATGTACTATAGCTAGGAATAGCAAAGGAATTTGTGTATCAGGGTCTGCTTTCAGTCGAAATGCCATACTCTTTTTTGGAATTATTTTTCTTTTCTTTTTAAAATTTTTTTTCAGTTATCAAGCATTTATCATCCTTCCCTCCTACCTTTGACTCCCTTCCCCAACTTAAAAAAATTTGAAAAACAAAACCCTTGTAATAAGTATGCACAATCAAGCAAAACACATTCCTGAATTGGCCATGTTTGAAAAAAAAAATCTTTTTTGTCCCCTGAGTATGCCATCACCTTGTTCTCAGGAGCTGGTCTGCATATTTCATCATGAGTTCCTTGGCATCATGATTTGTCATTGTGTTAAAACAAAATTATTAAGTCTTTCAAAAATGTCTTTTCTTTGCATTGTTGGTGTTGTATTAAGTGTTCTCCTGGTCCCGGACACTTAATTCTACATCAGTTCCTGTGTGTCTTCCCAGCTTTCTCTGAAAGCATCCCTTTCCCCATTTCTTACAGTACAATGATATTCTGTTGTTGTTGCTGTTCCAGTCACTGCTGCTGCTGCTGCTGTTCTTGTTTGTCCTTCATTCTCAAAGAAGACCATGACATAAGGGTGATGCCATGACTTGTAGTGAACTGGATTTAATCGAGGGAGGGCTGTGCAAGGTCATCAACCTCACTCTCTCTTTTGGAGCCATATAGATCAGGACAATTGGAGATGGCTCCTGATGTTTTTAGGCTATTGGGGTTAAATGACTTGCCTAAGGTCAGACAGCTAGTAAGTGTCTAAGGCGAATTTTGAACTCAGGTCCTCCCAACTTCAGGGCAGTGCTTTATCCACTCACTGTACCACCTAATTGCCCAATATTCCATTATATTTATATGCTATGATTTATTCAACCATTCCCCAATGATAGGCACACCATTTAGTTTCTAGTTCTTTGCCACCACAGGAAGAATTGCTTTAAATATTTTTTGTCTGTATGGGTCATCTTCCACTTTTTTTTTTGAGGCATCTGGGGACATCTCCAGTCGCCCTGATGTTTATCTTGCCACTGGACCTACATGACTCTGGAGGAGAGAGTGAGGCTGGTCACTTTGCACAGCCCTGCCTCACTTAAATCCAATTCTCTTCAAGTCATGACATCACCTCTCAATGTCATGGTCCTCTTCAAGAATGAAGGACAAACGACAATGACTACAACAACAACAGCTGCTATGTGACCTTGGCAAGCCACTTAACCTTGTTTGCCTTTGTTTCCTCATCTATAAAATGAACTGGAGAAGGAAATGGCAAACCATTCCTGTATCTTTGCAAAGAAAACACCAAAAATGGGGTCACAAAGAGTTGAACAGGACTGAAATGACTGAATGACAACAAACATCCCTTCTAGCTCTAAAATTCAGAGCTCAGTTTTATATCTCAAACATTTCTCTCCTGCTCTAGCTTGTTATTTGTTCTTTCTTAGTGGACTCTCTCTCTCTTTTTTCAAATGATGAAATGTGGACCTCTGTTTCAGGTGCAGGATCTATTCAAGTTTTAAAAAAATAATTTCATTTAGCCTCTCTCCCTTTGGTTCTATTGTAGTCTCTTGGAAAACTCATTTAAGGAGATGTTTCCCTCTCTGCTGTGAGCTCACAGAGTGTATGTTGATAGCTGTCGAAGTTTTGATAGCCTTTTCAGTCCCTTGCCCTTCAAAAAGCTTTCTGTCTCCCTTATCAAACATTCCATTCCCCTCACTCTTGGCTCTGATTAAGATATCATAAGAAAACCCCAAAGTTAAGCAACTGTAATTTATTAGATGGGGCTGGGCCTGGGCCACAGGGTTGTTTTTTCTCATTAACCTCTAGCTACTCAGATCGTGTGCCTGGTTTGGGGAAGCATTGCTAATAAGGGCTCTTCATTTCAGAGAGAGAGAACAGGCACACTAAGCTTCTGAACCCAATCAGAACCAGTCATGCATACAGCAACTGAAAGTCACATACACATGCCCTTCTGAATGTTTCCCCCCTAGGCTGTTTTCTGTGATACCCAAGGTCCCTGGATGGCCAAGATTACTGCTAGCAACAATTTTGCTTGAAGAAGAATTTTGATCGTTTCATTTTTAGTGCCATCGGAGCTTGGCATTTTAATGACTCAATTATTATTATTATTTAAAAGAAATCCTTTGACTCTTTTTCTCCTTTCCAGTAGAGTACATCCAAGCCCTTCACTTCATAATAATACTAACGACCTGGAGGTAAGGTCTTGTGAGGTTCTGATATTTTGTCAAGAAGTATTCTGTAATTTACAGGTGCCCATTTCACAAAAAGTGTAAAAGTACTTGTTCATTGAGTGGTGCTGGCAGTTGTGATTTAGCTCTAGGTTGGACCAGATGGTTTTTGTGGGCCCTTCCAACTATGGGATCCTATGTGCTTCTGTGACAGCCGTACCATAAGAAAGTGCTAGAAATATTGCATTTGTAGCTATCAACGCTATAAGAGGCACAATCTTGTACACATACTAGTGAAGTGAATAGAAAACAATGGTTCTTTTTGTTTGTGTTTCTCAAGTGAGTGAATCTGGACTAAGTGATTTCACCTGCTTGTGTCTCAAAATACCCATCTATTGAATGGGAACAATAATATTTGCCCTTCCACCTCACATGGTTGTTATAAGGAACTCTGCATTGTATTACTCTCAGCAATGGATGACATAAAAACAAAAACAAAAAGCCCATAAAGTTACTTTGAGTGAAAGAATATATAAAACAAGAGTACATTTGATTAGCCTAAATATTTCAAGTTTAGCCTGTACCCTTCCTTCTTTAAGTGCTGCCCAGTCTATCTGTTCTAGTAGGCCCCAAATTCTTGGCCTTCCCAGATTCCTGGCCTTCAGTTTATCATTTCTGTTGTGAATGGGAAGGAAAATAATTCACCTCTTGCCAATATCATCAGATGTTCTTTCATTTTATATGGCTTATATCTGGTGCCTGAACAGTGTTACAATTTTCCCTTCTCTTTGAGGGGGAAGATTTAATCTTCCTTATTTATAAACAATTCCAAATTCCTGTGTGGAACATCATTTAAAATAATTCAAAAATAATAATCCTTTGGAGTTCATTGCCTTAGAAGTCAGATACTTTGTTTAACTTACAGGATGAACTTATGACATTAAATAACTTTAGGACTAGAAGGGATCTTAGGGTTCATCTAGACCAATAGCCTCCTTTAACATATAAGGAAATTGAGCCTTAAAGAGGTTTTCTACATTGTATATCATTGTATATTTACATTCTATATCTACATTAAGGTTTCTACATTGTATATCTATAATTAGAACTTTGCAGATATTAATTCAGCCACAAGGTGAAATGAATATTCTTGGGTTTAAAAGAAGTTAGATTATGCCTAATGAAAAGTAGACAATCTAAGAACAATAATCTACTGTGCTTCAAGGTTGATTTTTTTCCCCCATGGAAATCATTATGGCGGAATTATTTGGGAAGAAGATGCTTTTAAAATGCCAAAAATAACAAATAATTAGACAAATGAAAAAGCAGCTCTGAGGTTCTATTTCATACCCATCAGACTAGCAAAGGTGACAAATGAGGAAAATGACAAATGTTGGAAGGCTGCAAGAAAAGAGGTACATAAGGAATCGTATAGAGCTGTGGAGTGGTTCAGACATTCTGAAAATCCATTCAGAGCTATGACTCCAAAGCCTTTAAATTATGCATGACCTTTGACCTAGCAGTACCATTACTAGGCATACATTCCAAAGACAAGAAAGAGGAAAAGGAACCATAGATGTAGAAATACTTATAGAAGATCTTTTTTATAATAACAAACAACTAGAAAGTAAAGAGATGTCTTTCTATTAGAGAAAGGCTGAATCAATTATGATAGATGATTCAGTGAACCTTAAGAAAGGACAAAATGGTCAATTTCAAAGGAAACTGGGAAGCCCTCTAGGAAATGATGGAATGTGAAGTTAGCAGAAGCAAGAGAACACTTTCTAAAATAACATTATAAAGGAAAACAATTTTGAAAGTTTCTACAAATATGATTAATGCGTTAACAAGCCATGAATTCAGAGGACCAAAAATGAAATATGCTACCTACCTTGGCTACCTACCTTGTGTGAGAGAGGTGATTGATTCAAAATGCAGGAAAAAACCAAATTTTTTGGATGTGGTCAATGACAGAATTTATTTCAATTCACATGACATATTTGTATTGAGGCTTTTCTTTTTCTTGACCTTCCTCCATTCCTGCCTTCTTCCCTCCTTCCCTCCCTCCCTCTGTTCCTATCTTCCCAATTGGTGGAGGGATGGATAGAAGAAAAAAGTTAATATTTGTTCATAGCAAAAGTCATATTTTTTAAAAAGAAGGTGCTACTATTGTAATAATCTTGTGATGTGGCAATGTTATATAAAGCAATTTGGGATAATGGATAGCTGGACTTGGAAGACCTGGTGTTGAAAATGACTTTAGACACTTAGTAGCTCTGTGACCCCGGTCAAGTCAACATCTCTGAGCCTAGGTTCCTCATCTGTAAAATGGGGATAAATACTGTGCCTACCTCAACAGGGTTGTGAGGAGAAAATGAAACAATGTGTGTGAAATGCTTAAAAAACCTTGAAGCCTGTACACAAGTAGAAAAAAGGAAATAAACTTAAAGGGAGGAAATGCTGGGAAATATGAGATAATTAGCTCAGGTTTAGAAGATCAAATAAAAATTCTGGAGAGGGGGAAGTGAAGATGCAGGGTGTTAATGAATCTTGAAAACTATCTGCAAGGCTGGTTGATCATTAAAATGATAAACAATATAAAGGAGCTTAATAATATATCAATATAGTGTTTTTTAATCTTTCAAAATACCTTTACAGCTGTTATCTCTGTTTTTCCCCCTCAAAAAAAGCCCTGGGAGGTAGCAAGGCAGATATTATTGTCCCCACCTGTTAAATGGCTAACTTGAGGTATAGGGAGGTGAAATACCTTGCCTCAGGATGACTCAGTGAACTTGACAATAAAAATCAACATTTCTGGGGGGCTATGCCACTATTTCTTGTAAAGGGTTTGCTTTGCCTTTATAACTTTTAGAGGTACAAAGGCACTATATTTCCACTGCTGCCTTTCAGAATAAGCATCAGAAAATCCCATAAGTTCTCATAGTTGGGAAGAAACCTCAGAGGCCATCTCATGTAACCTATCACAGAACGAATCCCCCACTCTCACCCCAGAACAACATAGCTAACAAGTATTTCATTATGGATAGAGGCAAAATTTGTGCTTTGGCTAAAACTCTTCATTTTACCCACACTAGCCTTCTAGAAATTCCAACATTCCACCTTTGCTGCCCCAATTCTGAGCCTTTTCCCAAGCTATTTCTTATGGGTAGATCAATTTTCTTACTTTCCTGTTCTTGTAACTTGTTAGTTACCTTAATGGATTAAGATGTATGAAATATTCCTCTTACAAAGGGGAAAAACTAGCCTCATCAATATGCCACAGACCCTAAAAGATAAAACTAGTCCAGTCCACTGGGAAGGTTCCCTAGTAGATATTATTCCTACCACTATATATCCATGCATCCATGCATCCATGCATCCATCTGTATATATATGCATGTGTATGTATGTATACACACACACACACACACACACACACACATTCTCTGGTAGCTAAACTCTATAGTTGTCTACCTCACTGAAAATCATTGTTTAAATGATACATATTCATCATCTACTTGGATTTTCTTGTATAAAGTATAAACAGAGTAAATACAAATTGATTTCCAGGGTGGGTGGAAAGAGCACTAAAAAGACAGGGTGGGAAGGAGAGTGACAGGGATAAACAAATGCCTCTCTTGAAGCTTCTTTCCTTCTGTCTTTCCTCCTCCTCTCCCTCCCTCACTTTATTTGTCATTCCCTTTCTTTCCTCTCTTTTTCCTTTTCTTTCTCTTTTCTCTTTCATCTATGAATGCAGCATGTAGTACTTCAGCATCACCAAAGACAGCAGGTTACTGGAAATGCATGCTAAATGCCTGCTGGTCTCAGTCAGAAATCATCCCATTTTTCTCCTGCTTAGTCCCCTGGAGAGTTTGCCTTGCCATGTAACTGATGAGGTTAGACTTAGACTGATAAGTTAGCCCCTCTTAACATAAAGAATTGTGAGAAAAGGAAAGAAGAGCCACAAAGTAGAGTAGTAACATAGCTAAAAAAGCAAAAGCAAACCTGAAAAGTTCTGCAGATTGGAAGATCAAGCCTAGATCACTGAAGTTATAAGAAATACACACACACACACACACACACACACACACTTGCATACTCACACACTCACATTCCTGATAGAGTTAACAGGGTGAACAAAGACACAAAGGAGAGGTCATGGATGGCAAAACAAAAAAGAACCAGAAGGAGTCAGAGGACCTAAGTTTGATTCTATTTAATTCAACAAACTTTATAAAGCAACTGTGATATGTACGTTTGGCCTGACCATCCACACATGAAAGATAAAATGGATTAAGAAGTCTACTGATCTTCAGGAAACCACAAAGACCTTAAGTGATCCCAAGCTTCTCCCAGAAACAAAAACTTACCTTATAAAATCTCAAATTCTACCAGTGATATATGACAGAAGACAAAAAACACAACAGTCCTTGAAGAATTAAAAATAATCATACAGAGAACAACTGAATCCACAGTTCTTTTTTCTGGATGTGGAGGATATTTTCTATCACGAGTTCTTTGAAACTGTTTTGGATTGTTGCACAGCTAAAAAGAGGCAAGTCTATCCCCATTGTTCATCACAGAGTGTTGCTGTTACTGTGTACAATGTTCTCCTGGTTCTGCTCCTCTCAGTCAGCATCAGTTCATATTAGTCCTTCCAGGTTTCTCTGAAATCCTCCTGCTCATCATTTCTTACATCACAATAGTATTCCCTTATATTCATATACCACAATTTGTTTAGCCATTCCCCTATTGATGAGCATTCCCATGATTTCTAATTCTTTGCCACCACAAAGAGAGCTGCTATAAATATTTTTGTACCTGTGGGTCCTTTTCCCTTTTCTATTGTCTCTTTGGGATACAGAGCTAGCAGTGGTACCACTGGGTCAAAGGGTATGAACAGTCCCATACCCCTTTGGGCATAGTTCCAAATTGCTCTCCAGAATGGTTGGATCACTTCACAGCTCCACCAACAATGCATTAGTGTTTCCACAGCTTCTCCAACATTTATTATTTTCCTTTTTTGTCATATTAGCCAATCTGATAGGTGTGACCTGGTACCTCAGAGTGGTTTTAATTTGTATTTCTCTAATCAGTAGTGATTTAGAGCATTTTTTCATATGGCAATAGATAGCTTTGCCTTCTTCATCAGAAAACTGCCTGTTCATATCCTTTGACCATTTCTCAATTGGGAATAACTTGGACCCTTATAAATTTGATTTAGTTCCCTATATATTTTAGAAATGAGGCCTTTATCAGAAGTATTGGCCATAAAAATCATTTCCCAGTTTTCTGCCTCCCTTCTAATTTTGGCTGCATTGCTTCTGTTTGTACAAAAGCGTTTTAATTTAATGTAATCAAAGTCTTCCATCTTGCTTTTCATAATATTCTCGATCTCTTGTTCAGACATAAATTGTTTTCCTTTCCATATATCTGAGAGGTAAACTATTCCTTCCTCTCCTAATTTATCTATGGTATCACCCTTTATGTCTAAATCTTGAACCCATTTTGATCTTATTTTTGTATAAGGTGTAAGATGTTGGTCTATTTCTAGTTTCTGCCATACTCTTTTCCTGTTTTCCCAGCAGTTTTTGTCAAATACTGAGTTTCTATCCCAGAGCAGGAATCTTTGGGTTTATCAAACTGTAGATTACTATAGTCACTTACAACTGTGTCTCCTGTGCCTAACATATTCTATTGATCCACCACTCTATTTCTTAGCCAGTACCACATAGTTTTGATGACTGCTGCTTTATAATATAGCTTCAAATTTGGTATGGCTAGCCCACCTTCCTGGACATTTTTTTCATTAATTCTCTTGATATTCTTGACTTTTTTTCCAGATGAATTTTGTTATCATTTTTTCTAGCTCTATAAAATAATTTTTTGGTAGTCTGATTGGTATGGCACTGAATAAGTAAATTAATTTAGGTAGAATTGTCATTGTTATTATATTAGCTCAGCCTTTCCATGAGCAATTTATATTTTTCCAATTATTTAGATCTGATTTGATTTGTGTGAAAAGTGTTTTGTAATTTTGTTCAGAGTTCCTGGGTTTGTCTTGGCAGGTAGACTCCCAAGTATTTTATATTGTCTACCATTACTTTGAATGAAATTTCTCTTTCTATCTCTTGCTGCTGAGCTATAACAGTTTCAATAAACAGTTCTCTAGCATCTTTTTGGAAACCACCAGTGAGGCAATCCTGTAACTTTTGGAAAGTGTTCATCAGTAAGATGCTTTCCCTCTCCTTAAGCTGAAATTGTCCTCTCTTCTAGTTCCACCCCATTGTTCTATATTAAGACTTCTCAGCCTGTGCAAGGATAAAGACTACACCTTTGATTTCATTGTTAGGAGGAACTCCAGGATAAAGGAAAAATCCATTTATCAGTTAAGTTAGTCAATAAACACTTAAGTACTTACCATGTGCCAGGCACTGTGTTATGTTGAGGATGCAAAGAAAGGCAAAAGACATCTTCTTTGCTACTGAAATATTACAGAGCCCCACAAAATTACATGCCTTTTCAAGGGTCACATAGTCATTGTGGGTCAGAGGTAGGTCTTTATCCAAGGTCTTTCTGGTCCTAAGGTTAACTCTCTATCCATTACTTTAGACTGCCTCTCCTTGCCCATGGCAACCCTTTAAATACTTATCATAGAATTGTAAATAGGACAATGGGTCAGCTAAGTGGTTAAGTATGGGAGAGTGGGGTCAATAAGGCCAGAATTCAATTGTGGCTTAAGACCCTAGGAGGTAGGTGTTATTATCTCAAGTTTGTAGAAGAGGTTAAGAAGCTGAGGGACCCTGGGCAAGTCACTTAACCTCTTCTACAAACGAGATAACACCTACCTCCTAGGGTTGTGGTGAGGGATGAAATAGTAGTTGTAAAGTGCTTTGCACTATATGAATGATAATAATTATTAATTTGAAGTTACAATGATGAATTCATAGATCCAGAGGGAAAAAAAAAGAAATAATGAAGGTTGATCACCATGACCCTTGAGGAATTTATAATTTAGTTGTGTGACAAGACATATTCAACAATTAGAAAACAAAAGCAAGCAATATATAATTAAGTGCTAAATTCTGTTGTCCAGACAATAAATGCAATAGGAGTCCAGATAATAGAGAGTTTACTCTATTTATCCACATTCTTAGTACTGTGAATTAAGGATAGACTTTTTCTTTTTGAAGTAATTACAAGTTATCCGACAGTAGAAAGGATCTGTTCCAAGATGGGACAGAGTCATGGCCACACTGAAAGTGTTCAGAAACTCAGTGTCTATTCAGGGATATTGTTGATGGTTTCCTCTATTCAGTAGGAAGTTGGACTAGGTGACCACCAAAGTCCCTTTCGGTTCTAATATTCTGTGATTTTTAGACAGACCTCAAACAGCTCAGCACTGGATGTGGGTCAGTCTTTACAAACTGTAGCGCTCTCTGCATTGAACCTCTCTGCCAGCAGCTAATTAACTGATCAGACTAAAAATAGTGATTTAACTGCTCCCCTTTCAGGCTCCAGTGAGGCAGCCTTGTAACTGTTATTCACTTGGATTCATCTTCTTAGCCATTATTAGATCCCTTGGATGATGGGATGAAACAAAGATCATGTTATTCACAGGCGGGGAGAGTCGTTACACTGGGAATCGGGAGCTCTCAGCCAGCTGGTTAGCAGAGTCCTTGGGACCTCGGGCCCTTTTGTTTGCCATTGATCTACCATGTTGCTAATGCATAGGTGGTGTAGGGACATGATTACTACCTTCCAGAAAGGAACCTCACATTGTTCTTTAGAAAAGAAGTGTTTGTGCTGGCCTGGAAACTGCACCAGGGTTGTCCGCGCTTTGCTCATGAAAGCATTGGTCAGGTCTGGAGAGCACCTCCCTTCTGCTATTTATCAATGTGCTGCTCCCCAGCTATAATGAAATAGTTGAAAAAGTCTATGAATTTCCAAGTAAATAGGGCACCAGCTTATCTACAGGTTTCATTAAGGGCTAAGCTGGTCCAATTCCACCCTCAATCACTCTACCTCTGAAAAGGTGCACAGGCTGAATGACTTATTAAAACTGGCCTGGGAGTCGTTTGAGCCACACGCCTGCTTCCTTTGGCCTTAGAAACCAAGGCTTTCTTAGAGGATCTGTCTTTGACTTTCTGATGTTTGCAGGAGCTGCCCGGATTTGGAATAGGAGTAGTGGGAGGGGAAGGAAGTAAATAGACAAATAGTCCCTTAGGGTTGGGAAATTGCAAATAAACTTGGCCACAGGGACCCTTCTGTATCTTTAAAAAATGACTAGATTTCTGTGATAACTAGCAGATTTTCCCCCACCCACTCCAGCATTTGGGAGAAATACCCATTTCAATGGCTCAAAAGACATTTGCATTCTCTACATCATTTTTCCAAATGGAGAGTTCATTCCAAAACATTGAAAATTCCTGTCATTTTAAAAAATTCTAAATTTAACACTAAAAAAAGAGAAAATCTGTATATACAAAGATCAGTAAGTGTGAAACTATAAAATTTATATACTGCTTATTTTTAAAAGGATGTGATAAATTCAACATGCTACTTTCAAAGCTCTTTTGCTTATGTATATTTCTGAATAAACTCCCTTCAGTTTTAGTTTTAAAAATGCTTCAATTCTCTTTTCCATATATTCTTTTTTTTTTTGGGGGGGGGGGAATCCTGTTCCTCTCCTTCCTAAATTACCTGTCCCAATTAAAAACAAACAAACACAATTCTTCTAAGAAATAAGCACAATTGAACAAAACCAAGTCCATATATTTGCACTGCTCAGAAACACATCTCTCATTTAAATAAATAAGACTAGTCTGAGGTTTTAATTCATTCCCTTCCAATTGGCTAATGTAACAAAAGTGTAAACAGTCAAAGTCCAAGGACTTGCAGGAATATGGGCACTAAATACAGTGACTAAACTCTTTATACTCTTTGCTCAGTGATCTCTCTGGGCATATACCTGGAGAAAGGAACAGATAAAAAGGAAGGTCCTCCCTATATGTGTGTGTACATGTATGTCTACATATGTACATATGCATATGGATTCTATGAAATTTTAATATATGTGAATATTTATATTTGTCAAATTATTTGTAGCAACTTTTTTTTTTATAACAAAGAAGTAACAACAAAGGGGGCTGATGTGAACTGGGGATTGGCTAAAGAAAACTGCAGTATATAAATGCAATGTGATACTATTATACCATAAGAGATGACACATATAAGGAATTTTGAGAAGTATGAGTGGATTTATATGGACCAATCGTGAGTGAGATAAGAAGAGTAAAAAAAAAAAAAAGATGTACAATGACTACAATAATGTAAATGGAAAGATCACTTAGACACCAAACCCTGAGTAACTGAAAAAACCCATGACAGTCAATGGACAAATGTTAAAACATACCTCTTCCCTCCAGGGAGATAGGTAAAAATACTGCAGCCAAATATTGTCAGATACAATTACTGCATATTTTTACCAAATAGTTTATCTCTATTATAAGAGAGGATTCAGCCTTGGGAGAGCATTAATTGCCTTTTCAATAAATGATCATGATAAAAATAAAATCTATGGGTATATAATGTACACACATATTTTAGGAGCACAGAACAATTTGAACTAAGACACAAAGACCTCAGGGTGCAGGTGATGGACTGGAAAGGGTCCAGTTTGATGGAGCATAGAGAATATGAGATAATATGAGATAAAAATAGGAAGGTAAAATAGATAATGGAGGGCCTTGGGTGTCTGTATACATAATACATGTATGTATACATATACATACACACATAAACACATGCATATATATGCATTAATCTTCAAAAATAAAGATTAGACTTTTTTATTACCATAGAAATCCATTGTTCTCTTATAACCCAGTGGCATCTTTCAAAGAGTAAGCCAAGGATCCTTGCTGGGATGAAGTAAACTTGATAGTTACTTCTCTTATCCAGGAGGAATAATAGAATATTACAGTTGAAGGTGGAGGGTAGTGCAAGAAGGGGGAATATAGGTATAGTTCTGCTTCCTTGAGTGAACTTCAAAAGAAGATTATGGCTCTTTAGAAGCAAGAAAGTTTCCAAAGAGGAAAGGCTCACCTGGAATTCCTCAGAAAGTGTGACTGTCACAGAAAGGAAGGGATTGAGGGTGCGAACTATGGGGAAAACGGAATCCTGGAAGGATACTTGAAGACCCTATGGATGGCTGACTAGGCTGAAGAAGTATGTTATGTAACACTGGGGAAGTCATTCTGGGCCTTCTTGCAGGGTCTAAGGACTATATATGAAAAAGGCTTGGAAAGCTATTGAAGTAGCCTCATAATAAGTCATTTTGCCTCTTTTGTCTCCATTCTTTGATTCCCTACTTCATGTGGCTACCAGTCTTTTTCTTGACTTTTAACTTCTTAAAGTAGGCACGGCTTCCAGGGTGCACACTCCCAACTTTCAGGGGGTCCCAGGTGGTATGATTTAAGGAGAGACAGGTTCACCACTCCCCTCTTCTGTGCTCTGTCTGGTCTGCAAGCAACCACAGGCCTGTTTGCCCTCTGACCCAGAAGAGAATTCAGTTCCCCTATCTTCTTGCGGCTACCAAACTCATCTTCCTTTTACATGGACCTAGTCATATCATCATACAAAATCTTTCCCTGCCTACTAAGGGAAGCTCAAATTGTTTTGCCTGGCATCCAAAGCCCTCCATTATCTGCCCTTATCTAATCTTCCTAGCTTTATATTATCCCCTTCAGAATTTTACAAGCACCAGTCAAATGCACTCTTTTCAGTCCCTCACATGCACCCTGAGATGTCCATGTCTTTGTTCACACTGTTCCATGTGCCTAAAGCATTCTTCCTCTTAGCCTTTACCTGTTAAATCACTAGGGATTTTTTTATTCCCCCTCACATGCCTTTTCCTCTATGAAGTATTTCCCCATTTGAGAGTAAGAGACATTCCTCATAGAGTAGCTTGCCAACCTCTTAATTTACTTATCATGTAACTATCATTATAGCATTTACATAGCCCTTGGAAGTTTTTAAAGGATTTTTCCTGTTATCTCATTTGATCATTAGAACACCCCTATCAGGAAGGTGCCTTTATTATCCTCATTTTACCAATGAGAAAACAGAGTAAGAGGGGCTAAGTGATTTGGCCAGGGTCACACAGCTAGAAGGTGATTGAGGCAGACTTCAAACTCTTAGAGACTTTTCAACTCCATTGCTGTATCTCTTGCACCATTAGGCTAGCTCCTTAGCTGAAGACCCCCCCAGACACCTTTACTAAAGAGAAAGCTGGCCTCAGAGCTAGAAAGACCGGCACTTAAATTCTGCTGCTGAAATATCTACTGGTTGTGTGACCCTGGGAAAATGACTTAATTTTTCAGCATTTCAGGCAACTCTCTACGATTGTAGGTTGCGGACTTGCCAGTTACTGTATCTTATGTTAATCTATGGTTGTTGTTTTACCTTCCACTAGACTGTGAGCTCCATGAAAGCAATTGATATATCCAGACTTTATAGACCTCCCTCCCCCATGCCCTGCCAGCGACAAGCTTCAGTATTGTCCATATAGATTTTGCTGAATTTGTTGAAGACCTTGAAGCCCTAATAAAAGGGCAAGGGAGCATCTAATATTTTTAAAAGGTATTTTCGGGAGAATAGTGCCTCCCTCTTGTGTTTGCCTTTTAAGCTGTTTTCCAGGCAGGATGAGATGAGAGGCTGCACTCATGAGGAAGCTGTGCAGCTGATTTGGCAACAGTAAGATAGTGTAGTTCATAGCATACAGGTGCTTAGCAAATGCTTTTTGACTATCTCACTGATATACTGGACCAAGAAGGCAAAGAAAGGCATTTGTATTAGGGGACTGAGATGTAATTGGATTATTCCCCCATGATAAATAGGTTGTCCGTTTTTGATTAGTAATACCACTCATCTTTCAAGGATTTTTGCTGTAGAAATTTTTTTTTAATTAAAAAGGACAGAGAGAAAGTAAGGACTCTTAATTTTATCTGCCAGGTAGATCCATTAGTCAACATGGTGAATAAGATATTACAATAATAGTAAGCTAGTTGGTACAATGGCTAGACTACTGAATTTACAGTTGGAAAAATCAAAGTCTGAATCCTGCTGAATCCTGCCTTAGCTATGTGACTCTAGGCAAGTCATTGAACTCTCAACCTCAGTTTCCTTATCTATAAAATGAGAATAAAAATAGGATTGTTCAAAGGATCAAATGAGATAACATATGGAAAGTGCTTTGTAAACCTTAAAGTAATATATAAATACTGTTGTTGTTGTTGTTGTTATTATTATTAGCAACAGCATATTATAATAACTGAGAATTATTATTTTGGAAAGACACCCTCACAAAACAATCCTGTTAACACTGTGGAAAGAACTCTTTCCCATGTATGCAGAACAATATAATGATCTGTTGAACAAGATCTAAGTTATAATTTGTGCTTCAGAGTAATATTGAAATCAGCTATATTCATTAGCCAGTGAATGCTCAGAAAGCCAAGAAGATCTAGGTTTAACTGGCTCATACTGGCATGAACTGCTTAGCTGAGATTCCCACTTGGTTAATATCAGAATAGACCTCTGATGAATATCATTTTGACTCATGTCAGTATCCCTTATTTGCCAATGTGATTCAGAATCCAAGTAAACCTCAAAAAATGGCTCATCAGTGGGGAGATGCCTAACTGGGGTGCCCACTAGGGGTCACTGTTGTTGCTTATTACATACATACCTCTGAACTGCTGTTTCGGGAGTTGACCAAGGCTGAATGCAAGGAAAGGAGTAAATGAACCCATTTAAAAAAATATAATCCAGTGAGATTGTTTCCTAGGAAGCAGCTACCCTCCATGGGCAGATGAATGCTTAAAATGCTGCAGGTACAGCATAAGCTTCTATTATTACAAGCCTTGGTTTCTCCAAGAAATGCTGCTCTGAGGTTTGTCAGCATTTGCTGTTTCAAAGCACTAGGTTACATTTTCAAATCATTCCCCAGGAGGTCCAGTTGTCAAACCTATTATTACTTAACAAGTTTCCCATGCACGTTCCCAGGGAGCTGCTTTAAAATGGACTCACATGTTCTCTTTTGTTGGGGGGGAGGGGAGAGGGGGGTCAGCTGGCTTTTGCATAAATAGAATGGATGCATGTATATGCTGTTGACTGATACAGCGGCTTGCAAACTTGAATGCTTGCCTTGGGTTCATTGTCCCTGGAACAGAAGAAAGAAACAAGGTTGCTGCCCTGTATCAGAAACAGCAAATGTGTTCTAGTTGTCCATCTTTGAGGAGTTCTCCCCTGCTACCCAGGTAAATTAACTGTCCCTGTTTACTCTGGAATCATTTTAGTAGAACTGGGGCCCACCCTCCTTTACAGAGATTTCAGAAATGGGCTTGCTCATATCTTGAAGTCTTCTAGAATCGGCCTTTCTCTGTGCCCATTTAATGACTTCCATCTGAGATTTACCCTGAATATATCTTGCATGTACATGGATCTTTGTACATTGTCTCACCCATTAGAATAGGAGCTCTTTGAAGGTAAGACTTTACCAGGTTTTTCCCTTTCTTTTCATCCCTAAAACTCACCCATGAATTCGAGTTGACTAATTGTTCTTCCTGCTGTTTTCTTCTTGCCAAAATAAAGAGCATAAACAATTGTGAGTCTGAATTCCTGCAACTGTGCCCATGAATGTAGTGAGTCAACCTGTAAATGCTATTTTAATATAAATATTGGTAATAGCTGCCATTCGTAGAGTACTTTATAAATAATAATACTAGTTAGCATTTATATAGCACTTTAACACTTGCAAAATACTTTACAAATATCTCATTTTATCCTCATAACTACCCTGGGTGTCATACTGATACTGGGGCCCTACACTCAGTTATGATGCCAACTGACTCTACTTTTTGTAATTTTCAGGAGCTCCCTGAAACAGGAGTAAGTGGGGAAGTAAGGGGGGAAGGGAAGAGGTAGATGAACAATCCTCAGAGTTTCGGTTAGATTGTTAGGGATAAATAATATAGCTCTGAGACTAATTAATTACACATTGATATTATTCCAAAATAATGCCCCCAAATTGAAAACTAGCTAGAGGTAATCCACAAAATGAACATGTTTTAACAGTTCTCAGTCTTGCTGAGACTTTCTGGGTTGCTTCGTGGAGCTCAGCAGTTTTCTCAGGCTGCAATAGCTTGAACATTAGAGATTTGGCATCACTAAGGTTTTGGAGGTCAATCCAAAATTTTGTCTTATCAGGAAGCATGGATCTACCTGCTTACTCCTGGAAAAAAAGGCTCAGTGAGGATCATCTCACTTGTTTATTGATGGAGTAAGATGGAGATCATTACCTGGGGACTGACTGAACCATATGAAAACTGAAGAAATAAAATTAAAGGGGGTTGGAATGATATGCTCAAATAAATAGATGAGGAAAAAAAAGTCCCAGGAGGTACATAAATAGATATATACATGCATATATATATATGTGTGTGTGTGTGTACACATGCATATAAAATATGTACATATGTGGATATGTTTATATACTATATTTGCATATATTCTATTAGGATATACATATGTATATGTCTGTGTATGTATATATATGTGTGTGTGTACACATGCATATAAAATATGCACATATGTGGATATGTTTATATACTATATTTGCATATATTCTATTAGGATATACATATGTATATGTCTCTGTATGTATATATATATATATATATATGTGTGTGTATCTATATACATATATAGGGTGGGCCAAAGGTCATGATGTTTTAATAACTTTTTGAAAATGATTTTTTCTTTATTTTTGCCATTTACAAAATTTGATTTTTCACACATAATGTAAATTCATTTCCTGTATATACTGTATGTGATGCTATGGTATTGTAAAGTAAAAACAAAAAATAAAGGAATTGTTAAATATTGAAAGCCCTTTTTGACTTTTGGCCCACCCTGTATATATGTTTCAAAGGTCCTTCTCCATTCTTTCTGCTAATTTGGTTTCTCCACTGACTGGATGTTGTGATTTTCACCTCTGCTCTAGTGTCTGCTTGAAAAAGTGAGAACTCATGAACACCATAGAGATTCAAAGGCAAATTAAATTTTCATCAATTGTCTTCCTTATTTCCCATGTGCTTTTAGTATTCTTTTAAGCACCAGCAATAGCAGCATTTAACAAAGTTTTTAAAAATCTTTAATTAGTACACTTTATATTCCAGGCACTGATCTGTGATCCAGAAGCGATACAAAGAAGTCTCTTAATTGTTCCTGCCTTCAAATAGCTTACAGTTTAGCCTTGAAGTTGTCATGAGTATATGAAAGTTAAATAACAAGGAATGTAGCACAAATAGGAACAGAATGAATAGTTGTGTCAGTAAAGGAAAGAGGGAGCAGCAAGAGGGTCACAGAAACTCTCAAGAGTGGGATTATGCTGAACCTCAATTGGTTATACCAATGCGGAGGAGAATGAGGAAAGGACTAAGCATTTATATAGCACCTGTCCCATACCATGGACTATGCTAAGCACTTTACAAACATCTCATCGGAGTAGAATGGTATAATCAGAACCACAAAGGTTGGACTGGATTAGGTGTGTTGGAAGGATGGTGCCATTTACTAGTGGAAATTCCTTTTTTTTTTTTTTTTTTTTTGCTTCTAGGGATGATGTACCTATACATAAAGCAAATTTCCCCTTTTATACACAAATTCACAAATCTAGTAGAAAAGTCAACATTTTGATCTTCTAATAAGTGAAACTAGACCAGCAAACTGCAGCTCGTTTTTTTTAATCTTTAAACTGTAGTTCTGCCAATAAGTTAATTGTTTCTACTGTATCTGATTTTATAAACTTCCTTTCTCAAGAATACAGACACATTTCTACTTTATTTCCTCAGATAATTATAAAGAACTACCTCTTCCTTGATTGGGAACTGATAATTTAATTTATTTGTATGGTCTAAACCTGCCTCTCTTGCTACAGGACTGAAGGCACTTCACTGTTAGCTGTGCCACTAGAGGGAGTGAAGGGAAGGTCCAAGAAAATGGGAAAAAAAAAAGTGGGCTATATTACCAAGCTAGTATTTTGGGGATTTGAACTGTGTTGTTGGAGAGGATTAATCATCCTAGAATTCAGTATTGTCCTGACGATTCTAAGGTGACTCTTATCTAGATCACACAAAATGATTAAAATAAATGAGTAAATTAAAAAAAATTCTCATCATGATCAGGGGACTCTATGAAACATAAGATATTCTATGCTTTTTTTTTTAAGTCAACATATAATCCTCATGAGGGAAAACAGGCTTGAGTACAGACAGGATTGGATGAAAATAAGTGGTATCTCTCCTAATTTCTAATGAGGCATTAAGGATATAATTTATGATTATTCCAGAAAAAACTGAATTAGGCCTGACCTCCTGATTTGGTTTTTGGCTCTGAATTTACTGGCTAATTTCCCAAAGCACCAGCTCCCAACTTATGGGTTTTCTTGTTTAATGGAGGTGAAAGTTTTTCAAAGTTAGTGAACATTATTCCATTAAGTCAGGTTTAATAGAAAAATAGTCATTAAACATCTGATGGGGACAAATTATTTTGACTGAATGGTGGAGTCAAGGATAGTAACAAGGCACAACATTTACTCCTGACTTCTGTTAAGGTAATCCTAGATTATTTTATGAGAGTTACAGTACCCAATAGTAGGAGGTGATGGTTTGACCATCTTCTGCCCCACTATATCTAGGTACAAAGAGGCTGGAGTTCATTCAGAGAAGGACAGTTTGAATGGGGAAGAGCTTTTATTTAGTTCATGCCATATAAAGCTTAGTTGTAGGAAGAGGGCATATTAGCCTGGAGAATACTAATAGTACTAATAAGTCATATTTACATTGCATTTTAAAGCTTGCAAAGTGCTTTACATACATTATCACATTTGATACAATAACTCTTTGAGATGGTTACTAGTATCAAGTCCATTTTACAGATAAGAAAAATGAGTCGCCTTGTTATGTTACCTCGGGTAATATAGCTAATAAGTATGTGGTACAGATTTGAACCTATGTTTTGATTTTAAGATGAACACTTCACCTTAGTAACAACAGTGTATCTCTCTTCAAGTTATTTGAAAAACCTTTGCATAGAAGAGACATTAGACTTTCTCCCTTTGGCTCCTGAGGGCAGAGGGAGATTGACATTTCCAAAATTTCTTAGCAATTAGAGCTAAGAGGGAAGTGGGTTTCCTTGGGAGGCAACGGATTCTCCTTAACCTGAGGTCTTTAGCAAGAGGTAGATCCCTTTATTGGTTGGGTACATTAGAGAGATGATTCTTGTTGTGATGTAAGTTTGACAGTATATTACCTAAAAGGTCCTTTCGTGTTATTTGTATACAGCTCAGTACTAGGGTAAAAGGATCACAGATTTATTCCCAGGGACCTTAGAAGTTCTCTAGTCCGACCCCTTTATCTTATAGAGGAGGAAACCTAGAAAGATTAAATGACTTGTCCAGGATCACAGAAGTTGTCAGGCTTTGAACTCAGGTCCTTTGACTCCAAAGTCATTGCTTTATCATTATACTATTCTACTTCCCTTTCCAGAATCCAGTGGTTCAAATACATATCCCAAGGTGAAGCATAATTGCTTCTCATCTCTGGCATCATTATTAATGAAAAAAAAATTGGTGTTTATTTTTTAAAATGTTAAATTCTACAAGGATCTGTGCTGGGATTGTGTGGGTTGTGGATCAGTGGTGACTGCATATATTTCTTTATAAAGGAAAAAAAGGTAGAGCTCAAGTTAATCATTGGTGTGATGTTTGCTGATGTCTTAAGGGCAGACTTGGTGGAGAAGACTGAAGGTTGGGGGAGAAGGGGTTGCCTCTGGGATTTTATTATTTCACCTGCCCTATATAGCTAACCACTGCACAGTAACCAGGGAAACACCACTCTGTTTTCCTATGACTCCTTGTATGTCAAGCCTGATACTTTGGGGCTGAGCTCTTACAGTTTTACATTGTATTTCCTGAGCTGAGCCCTTCAAAATTATACATCGATATCAATATTAATATTGATAGATATAGGGGCAGCTAGATGGCGTAGTGGATAAAGCACCGGCCCTGGATTCAGGAGTACCTGAGTTCAAATCCCGCCTCAGACACTTGACACTTACTAGCTGTGTGACCCTGGGCAAGTCATTTAACCCCAATTGCCTCACCAAAAAAAAAATATTGATAGATATAGATCTCTATATCTATAGATTTAGATCTCTCTCATGAATTGATAAAATAGTAAATGGCCTCATTAAGAATATAGGACCTTTTGATGCCAAGAATTATATAGATGCCAACAATCAAGGATATAATTTTTTCTAGCAGTGAATGGTAGAAGGCAGTTAGTGATGTATTCTATATTAAGGAGAAAATTAAGATAATTCATTAAGAGTTTGGGATGCATGCTCTAGGCTGGGGACTTCTATGCAAAAGATAAGTTAAGAGTTTCCTTGCCTCTTAATGATAGCTTTATCATGAGAACATAGATGAAAAACTAGAACAAACTCTATGTCATCAAATCTAACATTCATTTTATAGGTAGGGAAACTGAGGCTGAGAGACTAAATGATGTACGATGTTACATAATCAGGGACAGAGGTCAGATGCAAAGCCAGATGAGTTGATATGGAATCCACAATTTTGGGGGCAGCTAGGTGGCTCAGTGGATAAAGTACTGGCCCTGGATTCAGGAGGACCTGAGTTCAAATCCAGCTTCAGACACTTGACACTCACTAGCTGTGTGACCCTGGGCAAGTCACTTAACCCTCACTGCCCCACAAAAGAAAGAAAGAAAGAAAGAAAATAAATAAAAGCAATCCACAATTTTTTTCACTGTACCATGCTGCCTCCCTGGTCAAAAGGACTAGGGAAAGGTAAATGAAATGTTTTCTTCGCTGTAGGTAATAGTAAAGGGAAAGGGGTAAGGGTGTGTACCCAAGACATCTAGCATAGTAGAAAGAACTTTGCTGGGTTTTGTATACAATACTACATTTCTCATCTCAGTACCTTTGCATTGACTTTTCCCCTTGCCTGGAATATTTTCACTCCCAGCTTCCTTTAAGACTCAGCTCACGTGCCATTCCTTCTAGGAGGGAGAAAGGAAAGAGAATAAACATTTATATAGTACTCACTATGTGCCAGGCGCTATGCTAAGTTTTTTTGTAAATTTTATCTCATTTGATCCTCACAATAACCTTGGAAGGTTAAGTGCTTTTATTATCCCTATTTGACAGTTGAATAAACTGAGGCAAACTGAGGGAAACAGAGGCCTTGATAGGGTTACAAAATAAGTAAGTGTCTGAGATTGGATTTGAACTTAGGTTTTCCTGACTCCAGGCCCAGAATTTTAATTACTGTACCACCTATATACCAATGCTGTACCCTTCAAATCAGACCTTCAGAGACTTTGCCCTGGAAAAACTAAGCTTATGAGTTAATACCTGTACAGAACATTGTGATACAAGATATACTAAGTTGATATAAGGTGCGGTCCTTGTCCACAAATAACTATGATATGTCCTAATATATATGAGAAAAGTATATGAGAAGGTTGAGCAAAGTTTGACATGAAGTCCAAAAAGAGAAATTTTACATTCTTTAGGAATAAGAGAAAGCTTTCGGAAGAGTTGACATCTGTGTTTGGCTTTAAAAGACAGGTAGGAATTTGAAAGGGCATGGAAATTTAGGATCTTTAGGCATAAGGAACAGCGTAAACAAAGGCAAAGATGTAGGAAAGGGAAGGATACATTTAGCAGATGGAAAATAACTCAGTTTGATGGAAACATAGATTATGGAGAAGGGAATTGTTTACCATAAGGAGTACCAGAGTATGGAATCCTGGATCAAATGAGAATTTTAGCCAGTAGGCAATAATGAGTGATTAAAGGGTTTTTGAGTGAGTGGAATAACCTGACCAGATCTCTACATCAGGAAGATCTGGTGTCAACCTGAAGGAAAATTGGGGGAGGGAGGGTGCAAGTACCATAATGGAAAGAGAATTGATTAGATTCAAAGGACCCGAGTTTATATCTTCCCTCTCCTATTTGACATCTATGTGATCTTGGGTAAGTCAATTAACTGACTATATGATATAAATAACTTTGCAAACCTTAAAGTGCTCATAAGTATTAACCATCATCATCATCACCAGTAACCATTGTTGACTCAGTTTCTTCATCTAGAAAATATGGGGCTTTATTTAGATGGTTTCTGTAATATTCTCCTCTAAATTTATGATCCTTTGACCTATTAGGAAGTGATTGCCTCTGAGCAGATGGTAATCAGCACATTTACTATGGTTGTAATTATGAGTAATTGGAGGGAGACTGATGAAGACAAGAATTTATAGGAGATGAAATTGACAGGACTTGGTAAATGATTGGATATGAGAGACAAAAGGGGAAAAATTCAAAAGAAAATATCAAGGCTTTGGGCAAAAGAGAGTGGGTGAATGATAAGAATGGTCAGAAAGAGGAACAGGTTTTCCTACAGTGATAAGTTCATTTTTGGGCAAGCTGAATTTGAGGCCATCCAGAAGGAGAAATTGTAGGCAGTTGGAAATGTGAGTGTAGGGTAGCTGTTCTCACTTCCTTTTTCCTCATGGAACAGTGTCTTTTGCCACAAGGAGTTGTGGAACATTGAATGTTTAAATTGGCAATATTATGGAAGTGTCAGGAGACTAATATTCTTGGAGTTTTCCTTCAATAAAAACAACCATCTCGGGGCAGCTAGGTGGCGCAGTGGATAGAACACCGGCCCTGGAGTCAGGAGGACCTGAGTTCAAATCCGGCCTCAGACACTTGACACTTACTAGCTGTGTGACCTTGGGCAAGTCACTTAACCCCAATTGCCTCACTTAAAAAAAATAAAATAAAAAATAAAAACAACCATCTTTTGTTGAAAGATCTTTTTAGGTTCAAAGGTTGATATATTTTGAGCTTAGTGAATATAGGTAGTAGTCAGATGTTCTTAAAATTGTGAACTATGTCATACTGCACTGACTAGGTAAAATTTATACTTACAAAACTAATTACAATTTTCCCTTTATCTGTCATAGCATTGAATGCAGCATGGTATAGTGAATAAAGAACCAGTCTCAAAGCCAAGAGGACCCATTTTCACAAACCTCTCCTACACATATAAGATGTTTGACCCTGGGCAATTGGTTTAACTTCTGAGGTCTCTAGGTACCTCTGTTGCAGAGAAGTTTCTGAGTGACCTTTATTGGGAGAGGCTATTGATTCTTCTTTCTTTCTTTTTTTTACAGGGCAATGAGGGTTAAGTGACTTGCCCAGGGTCACACAGCTAGTTAAGTGTCAAGTGTCTGAGGCTGGATTTGAACTCAGGTCCTCCTGAATCCAAGGCCAGTGCTTTATCCACTGTACCACCTAGCTGCCCCTCGAGAGGCTATTGATTATGGGAACATGACAAGGAAGGCATTTACTAGGGTGGCAGCAAAGGGAATAAAATGGAGAGAGACAAACACAAAACATTTTAGGAAGTGGAATTGACAAGATTTGATATGTGATTGAATATGAGAGGTGAAAGAGAAAGAAAAGTCAAAGAAAACCTAAAGGTTTCAGGCACCGGAGAATTGGTAAATGATGATACTACCTACGGGATTAGTGTAGTCAGAAGGAATTTTCTATATAAATGAATTCATCTTATCCCATCCTCAGCCCTGGAATACCACAACATCCTAAATTTCACGATATGCCTCATGAAATTCATGACATTCTTTTGAGAATTATTATTTTTCTATTATACTTCTGACTCATCAGCTTTTTTGTTATAGATTTTTCTTTTAAAGAATGAAATATATTTTATATTAATATTAATATTACATCAATATTATATGTTAATATATTATACATTTATATATTTATCTCTTCATGATTTGTTGTTGTTCAGTCATGGTGAACTCTTTGTCACCCCCATGGACCCTTACTGTCCAAGGGGTTTTCTTGGCAAAGATACTAGAGGGATTTGCCATTTCCTTCTCTATTGAATTAAGGCAAACAGAGGTTAAGTGACTTGCCTAGAGTCACACAGGTAGTAAGCGTCTGAGGCCAAATTTAAATTCAGGTCTTCCTGATTCCAGGCCAAGCACTCTATCCACTGAGCCACCTATCCTGCCTTCCCATTTGGACTTTAGCGGAGAGTTATTAGAAATCCAATAACCATTTTTCCCCATGAAAATATTCACTGTATTATATAAAGCAACCATGGTCAGAGTGGTGTAGTCAGAATTGGTGAAAGGAATAGCGGTGAGTTAATTATCATATATTTGGCTACCTGTCTTGGTAGGCAGATTGTGATGGTTTGGAATGTTTTCTTTGAAAAAGGCTTCTTAAAAGGGATAAGGGAACATCTTTCAAAATAGTGGTTACATATCTTCCCACCTTTTTTTCTTTGTTTGAAACAACATTGATGCATCACATGACTATTGTGCATGCAATATGCATGGTAATTTTGGTCCAGTTTCTAGAACGGTGCATGTGGTAATACACTTAAAGAGGTGACTGGATTGCTAGTGCAGACTGGTTTGAATTGTAAGGTGCTTCACAGGATAAGCTTTTGACAGTAATCAAAAGGAAAAGCTATTTTTGAAAGCCTAAAGCATTATATAAACATCAGTTATTATCTTTCTTATCTGGGAAATATATATATTCAAAGATTTTGGTGCAATTTAAGTTGTTTTCAATAAAAACATGCATGCATATATACAAACACACATATAGATTAGCTCTTTCTCATACAAAGGGTGGGGAGGGGGTAGAAACCCAACTAAGAAATTAATTTTGTGCATGCATGCTCACTGGGCTGTGCAGCTCACTAGGGGATGGGGAGAAAAATAGGCCCTGTTCTCTTTCTCTGGCTCTCTCTTTTCTATTGTTTTTATTTAGTTATTGCATTAATTTCAATGAGGCACTTGTATGAAATGCACAGTGCTGTGTAACCCTGCATGGAAAAAGGAAATGGCGCTAGGTTTATCTTCCATTGCATGACCATTGTGTGCCTTTTTTGAGCAGCTGGGCTAGTTGTCTTCCCATATTCTTTAGGCTCTGTGAAGTCCCATAGAAATCAGTGAGATGCTTGCAGTACTTAAGGCTATTTTCTGCTAATCAGATGGAGCCTTGGTTTTAAGCATATATGTGATATCAGACCAGTAATTACTGAGTCAACCTGGCACTAAGCAGAATGTGTTTCTGCTAATTAAACTTGTTGCATTTGAATGGCTTTCTTTGGCTACACTGTATGGAGTAAAACTAGGGTGAACAATAAAAAGAAACCATTTCCCCCCTCCCTTCCTACCCAAGACCTAAAACTGCAGATGGCCGCACTGTGTGTGAAGCACCTAGTCACTGAATTAGCCTTTTGTGTGCAAGAAAGGAAGGTAATTTGAATGTTTGAACCCCCCACAGGAAGCTTGTCTCAAAATGAACAATTCGCCAAATAAAGACTAATTAGGACCTAAATTAATTAGAAGGTGTGGTTTGAAAGGACGTTGATGAGAAGAGTCTGTCATTTTAGACAAATGGAATAGAGCTAAATAAATTAGGCCCCATTAATATCTCATTGTTCTGTGAGCAGCTCTCTTTTATTGCATTCATTAGAAAGCCTACT
This sequence comes from Dromiciops gliroides, assembly GCF_019393635.1. Lineage (NCBI taxonomy): Eukaryota > Metazoa > Chordata > Mammalia > Microbiotheria > Microbiotheriidae > Dromiciops > Dromiciops gliroides. The sequence goes on from NC_057865.1 coordinate 83,506,001, forward strand.
TGAATAAGCCTTCGCTGGCCATTACTGATTCAGCCCTCATTTACTAGAGCCTAACACACAGTGTATGCATTAAAAATATTTCAACAAATCCTCATGGCTTCTTCAAATTAATATTTATATTTTCTGGGTTCTCTGCTTTTCATTTGAGATGCACGCACTGGATGGTATTGCCTTTTTTTTGGGGGGGGGCATCAAATTGTCAGAAGTGAAACTCACATTTAAAAAAGAAAGCCAGAGAAAGGAAATTACAAAAAGAATGGGAAAAGGAGAAAGAAAGCAAAAGGAAAGTGGGAGAAGTTAAAAAAAAAAAAGCAAAATCCTAATGCATTAGTAAATTTTATTTTCTCTTTCAACTTCATGTTTTCCAAGACACATTATTGTATTATTTTATTTTTAGAGGGTCTCCTACTTCAGAATTCTAATCATTCTTTGATGACTTTTTAAAGTCAGCTTCCAAAGCTTTACTACTGTCTATAATAAATATAATGCACCTATGAGTATTATGTGTTTCTTCCTTTGAGTAAATGACAGGTGTTTTTCTCTTTCTTCTTTCCCTCTTCCACCTCCTTTTCCCCTACAGATGGAGTATTTGGAAGATGCCAGCAGGGGCCTGTGATAGACATATACAGATATGAAGTTTCACCCCCAGTTCTTGAGCATCTAAGGACCATCTTGAAGAAGCTCTCCCACAGAGGTACAGTGAGGGACATGGATTTAGTCTTAGTTCATGGATTTAGGCCAAGATCTGTGATAGGCGATTCATTGATGGTCTCTGCAATATTGAGTTTTTAGCAAATGATTGTTACTTAAAAAAAAAAAAAGTGAACCTCATAGTGTTTTTCTCTTGGTTACTGTAGAAATTACCTTCTTCATGAGTCACGGTGGTCAAGATCAGAAAAAGTGTTCTGGTAAAATGTACCCAGGATAGAATGCCAGTTTGAAAGCAGAACATTTAACAGAAATTAGTTTATGTCAGAGTTTCTTAAATTGTTGGTTGTGCCCCTATATTGGGTCATATAACTGAATATGGGGGTTGTGAAAAATTTAGCATTAAATGTTTGACTTGTATACCTGTTTTATATACCTTTATACCCAGGATTGCATAAAAATTTCTCATGGAAAGGGATCACGAGTGGAAAAAATTTAAGAAGCCTTGATTCTCCATCTGCTAGCAAACCAAAGCTAATAAAAACATAGAAAATTATTCAGGGTAGAAATGACAAAATATCTCAGCTTCTTTCTTCCCAGAATAATTTGGGTCTCAAACTCTTCTAAACACTTATGACCCTAATAATAGCTTTGACTAGTCTTTCTGAAGATTGAACTGGGGTGGGGACCATCAGAATTTCTGTTCAGATTGCCCATTAGGCTTTTTAATGCTACAGCCAAGATATTATCTCTCCTTGTTCCATTTGCCTTAAGGATATTGTCACTGGCCCAAGGGCCAAAGTCATTGCTTTTGTTCTTGGGACATTCCTGATTGCATCTGTTCCTCTTTCCTCATTCTTCATATTGTCCTCCATCTTTCTTTTTTTCTCTTTTCAGTGGTATTCCCCCCTTCCCCCCCCCCCCATACTGTTTCCTAGGAAACTGACTTCCTACTTTTCTTCAATCAGTGCCCATGTCATGGATTTATTATATCTTGAGAAATGGTGGAAATGTAACCCAATAGTGGGCTTTTCTACCATTGTCATATTCTATACTCATTTTGTCTATATCAGTTTACCTCCCTTATCCTTCCTCTCCTCTGCCTCTCCCATCTTCACACAAAAGGCAAGGAAGGGATAAAAGAAAAAAAAATTATATATGACTGTTTGCTACTAATTCTCTGTGCAGGTGAAGTGGGGGAAACTGGAACATTGAAGTACAAATGTTTGCCAATGAATCCTTGCAAGTAGGCACTAACCTTAGATAAGTAATAGTTTCTGTTGGACAAATTATAAGTGATATTAATTTTACCTATTAAATATGAGAAAACTTTCAAAGAAAAAGACTAAAGAAATGAAGAATAATTGGATAAGGTAGTGATTTTTAGTGTTCCTTGTTAAGTTTGAGTTTTTAAAAATTCCCAGACAATATGCAAACATTGGACTGGAAGAGAGGAGAAATTCTACTAAGTAGCTATGTGACCTTAGGCAAGTCATTTCATTTCTTTGGTTCTCAATTTCCTCATCTGAAAATGAGAGGGCAGAATTAGCCCTCTATAGCACCTTTCATCTCTGAAATCCAATGATTCATGGTAAAGATGAAGAAATTAATGAATTAACATAGGAGGAGTGTTTAACCTAGAGTCAGGTGGACCAAGGCCGAATCCCAGCTCCAACACTTACTAGCTCTGTGACCATGGACAAGTTATTTAACTTCTCTAAGATTCAGTTTGCTTAGCTACAAAGTGGGGGTGATATTCCTCTTAGAACCCACTTCACAGGATGTATTATGAAGAAAGTGTTTCATAATCCTTAAGATGCTATATCAATGTGAGTATTGGGGTCCTAATGCTGAAAAATATTCAATGATATTTATTTGAACTCTTTTGGGTCATAGAAAAATGAATGAATGGATGGATGGAAAAGCATTGGAGTAGTTACAATTTGCCTGACACTATGCTTAGTGATGGGAATAAAAATATCCAAGTGAGAAAATATAAAATACAAAAATGGAGTCCTTGACCTTGATGAACTTATATTCCATTGGGGAAAATAACACATAAAAGACAATGTTGGCCTGGAAACAGTATTTTAGTTTGGGAAGTCACAGAGATGGTGAATAAAACAGTAGGGCACTCAGTCTCAATACCCTTTATAGGTACAATTGAAATGTTGATTTGATTAATGTCCCCGGTGCAAGAAATGGAAAATGTGAGATAGGGGCAGGAAGTACTCAGGAAGAATGTCTAGGAGATGGGGGTGAATCATGGTTGGATTTGGTGCTGCCTAAATATAGTGTACTCTTGACAGCCAGGACAGTGGGCTCCCAGGGAAGAGGTCTAAAGTCAGTAATTTGGCTCTTCCAAGAGATAGTCTCAGGAGATCTCGTTTAGAGGGTGCAGAATCGGCAGTGTGAATGGCAAAAGCATATCCTAGAGAAGGGCTTCTTAAACTTTTTCTATTCTATTCACCACCCCTTTTCGCCCAAGAAATTTTTACACGACCCTGGATATATAGGTATATAAAATAGGTATACGAAGCCTTTTACTGTTGCCAACGTTTTTGTGACCCTCCACATTCAGTTATATGGACCCACAGTTTAAGAAACTAGGGCCTAGGTTAGAATGGTTCATAGAGGTCGCCTGCTCTAACTCTTGAAAACTGAGGCCCAGTAAGATTATGGGATTGGCTGACTGGTGCATAGTTAATGTGACAGCTAGGATTTGAACCTAAATTCTCTAACTGCAAATCCCTCTTCATAAATTCATTCTTATTGAATTCCTATTTAAAAGCTAGTCCTTTTTTATTCATCTTACAAATAATCTTTCAAAGTGGAAGGGATAGCCTCTTTTCTGACCCTGTTCCCAACAGTCCTGTCCTAGCCTTTGCTACCCCTAGCTGTGGAGCAGTAGCCTATGGGCTTTGGCAGTCCAATGTCAGTAAGACAGTGGACTGTTTCTGCCTTTCTGGGACTTGTCACCTGCTCATAGAGGAATGACAGGTCTCTAGGCTGGGTCTCATTTTGTTAGCATATTTTGTGAGAGACCACCCAGTACTCAAGAATGATATGAAAAGCCATTCATTGTGTGAAACCAGCACTTCTGACTGGAACGAAAACTCCAACTTCATTCTTGGAAATTTCTTCTGAGGGAGGATAGTGGAGGAAGTAGATGAAGTAACTCATGTGGCACCTGTATAAGTATCTGGCTTGAACAAAACTGAAGTTTGCCTGAGCTCATGTTGTAGTAGGACTCAGGTAAAACGTGTAATAGAAATTCCTTGTCTTACTGATAAGCAATTGATACACAGTATAATTATTTTACATTTTATGCCTTGAATTTCTATGTTACTGACACATATGAGGAGATTTTTATATATCCTGTCTAGTTTTAGCGTCATAATACCTCAGTGAGGCCACATGATTATAGATTTTAGAGTTAAAAGAGACTGTCATGGGCATGTAGCCAAAACCTATCACTTTTCAGATAAGGACATTCAAGGACCAGAGAGGTTGTGACTTTGCCCAAGTTCAGGTAGTAAGGGATTAGAGTTGGGATTTGAATTCAGATCTCTTGACATCACATCCAGCTCTCTTTATATTGCTTGTTATCACTGTTACTCAGATTTTAGAGGTCAATAAGAGAGAGGCAAATGATTTACCCAGAATAACAAATGAGAATTTTGCTTTGCAGTGCTCTGTATATCAGACTACACTGTTCACATTTCATTTTCTTTACGAGGGGTTCTGGTCCTGAATATGGAAGGGTAAATTAAAACTATTTCTTAGGAACAAAATAAATAGAGTGATATACATTTGTCGGAAGAATACCATACAGGGAATTAGGAAATGAGCTCCTGATTCCAGGCTGGCTCTGCCATCATCTAGCAGAATTAATTTAAGTGATTTATATAACTCTGCTTGGCCTTGGCTTTGACCATCCAAAATGGGATTAACTCCTGTTTAACTTATTTAAAGGACGTTTTGAGGACATAATTTGATCATATCTGTGAAAGCACATTGATAGGTTAAAATTATATGCAAATTTTCAGGCTCTGTGTTCAGAAATTAAACTGTCAAGCATAAGATTGGGGGAAGATGTGACTAGAAATCAGTTCACAAGAAAAAGACTTGGGAGTCCTGGTGGACTGCAAGCATAGGATCTGTTATGGCTGTCAATAAAGCTAATCAGAACTTGTCTGTATTAAAAGAATACCATTTAAGGGGCAGCTAGGTGGTACAGTGGATAGAGCTCCGGCCCTGGAGTCAGGAGTACCTGAGTTCAAATCCAGCCTCAGACACTTAACACTTACTAGCTGTGTGACCCTGGGCAAGTCACTTAACCCCAATTGCCTCACTAAAAATAAAAAAAAATTAAAAAAAGAATACCATTTGTAGTGATAGTGAGTTAGCCTTGGGGTCAAGAAAACCTGGATTCAAGGTTTGTATCTGTTGGGTTTTTTGGCTTTGTAATCTTGGCAAGTCACTTAACTTCTCAATGCCTCAGGATCTCAGACTTTAAGTTATGGAATAGTTGCTGATCTACATTGGTAGAGGGAGTTTCCTCACCAGGAGTCCCCTACATCATTGAAATCTCAGGTCTAGGGACACCTTTTGTCTTGTATGGTACCTAGGGGCCAATAAATAAATAAATAAAAAGCAGGGAGAAGAGAGAGTAAAAATTTTGCTCTAGAATTACTGTCTTTTAAAAGAGGAAAAAAAAAGAAAAGTTCAAAATGCCAAAGATGAAGAAGAGCTTAACTCTTTTAAAAAAAAAATAAAAGTATTTTATTATTTTCCAGTTATATGTAGAGATAGTTTCAACATTTGTTTTTATAAGATTTCCAATTTCAAATTTTTCTCCCTCCCTCCCTTCCCTCCCCCACTCCCCATGACAGCAGGTAATCTGATATAGGTTATATATGTGTGTGTGTATACATAATGTGTATATATAATGCATATATATATAAATAACATTAAACATATTTCTGCATTAGTCATGTTATAAGAGAAGAATCAGAGGAAAAAGGAAAAACAGAAAAACAACAGCACCAAAAACAAAAGAAATAGTGTGGTCCAATCAGCATCTATATTCCACAGTTCTTTTTTTTTCTTTCTGGATTTGGAGAGACTTTTCTATCATGAGTTCTTTGGAACTTTCTTGTACCATTGGATTGGTAAGAAGAATCTAGTCTATCACAGTTGATCAACACATAATGTTGATGATACTGTGTCCAATGTTCTTCTGGTTCTGCTGACCTCACTCATCATCATTTCATGCAAGTCCTTCCAGGTTTCTCTGAACTCCTCCTGCTCATTGTTTCGTACAGCACAATAGAATTCCATTGCATTCATATACCACAACTTGTTCAGCCATTCCCCAATCGATGGGCAGTCCCTCAATTGCCAATTCCTTGCCACCACAAAAAGAGCAGGTATAAATATTTTTGTACATGTGGGTCCTTTTCCCTTTTTTTATGATCTCTTTGGGAAAAAGACCCAAAAGTGGTATTGCTGGGTCAAAGGGTATGCACAGCTTCATAGCCCTTTGGGTATAATTCCAAATTGCTCTCTAGAATGGTTTGATCAGTTCACAGCTCCACCAACAATACATTAGTGTTCCAATTTTTCCACAGCTTCTCCAACATTTATTATTTTCCTTTTTTGTCATATTAGCTAATAAGAGTTGTTTTAATTTGCATCTCTCTAATCAATAGTAATTTAGAGCATTTTTTCATATGGCAATAGATAGCTTTGATTTCTTCATCAAAAAACTGCCTGTTCATATCCTTTGACCATTGGGCAATGATTTGGATTCTTATAAATTTTATTTCATTCCTGATATATTTTAGAAATGAGGCCTTTATTAGAAGTACTGGCCATAAAAATTGTTTCCCAGCTTTCTGCCTCCCTTCTAATTTTGGATGCATTGCTTCTGTTTGTACAAAACCTTTTTAATTTAATGTAATCAAAATCATCCATTTTGTATTTCATAATATTCTCTGTCTCTTGTTTGGTCATAAACTGTTCTCCTTTCCAAAGATCTGAAAGGTAGACTATTCCTTCCTCTCCAAATTTATCTATGGTATCACCTTTTGTGTCTAAATTATGTACCCATTTTGACCTTATTTTGGTATAAGGTGTAAGATGTTTGTCTATGCCTAATTTCTGCCATACTATCTTCCAGTTTTCCCAACAGTTTTTGTCAAATACTGAATTCCTATCCCAGAACCTGGAGTCTTTGGGTTTATCAAACAGTACATTACTAAAGTCATTTACTACTGTGTCTCCTGTGCCTAGCCTATTCCATTGATCCTCCACTCTATTTCTTAGCCAGTACCAAATAGTTTTGATGACTGCCACTTTATAGTAGAGCTTCAGATTTGGTACAGCTAACCCACCTTCCTGTGCATTTTTTTTTTCATTAGTTCCCTTGATATTCTTGACCTTTTGTTCTTCCAGATGAATTTTATTATTATTTTTTCTAGCTCTATAAAATAATTGTTAGGTAGTCTGATTGGTATGACACTGAATAAGTAAATTAAATTTAGGTAGAATTGCCATTGTTATTATATTAGCTTGGCCTATCCATGAACAATTGATATTTTTCCAATTATTTAGATCTGATTTGATTTGTGTGAAAAGTGTTTTGTAATTGTATTCATAGAGTTCCTGGGTTTGTCTTGGCAAGTAGTCTCCCAATTATTTTATATTGCCTACTGTTACTTTAAATGGAATTTCTCTTTCTGTCTCTTGTTGCTGGACTTTGTTGTTCATGTATAGAAATGCTGATGATTTATGTGGATTTATTTTATATCCTGCTACTTTGCTAAAGTCGTTAATTGTTTCAAGTAATTTTTGAATTGATTCTCTAGGATTCTTTAAGTATACCATCATATCATCTGCAAAGATTGATAGTTTTGTTTCTTTCTTGCCTATTCTAATTCCTTTAATTTCTTTTTCTTCTCTGATTGCTAAAGCTAGCATTTTGGGGCAGCTAGGTGGCGCAGTGGATAGAGCAATGGCCCTGGATTCAGGAGGACCCGAGTTGAAATCCAGCCTCAGACCCATGACACTTACTAGCTGTGTGGCCCTGGGCAAGTCACTTAACCCCAATTGCTTCACTAAAAAAAAAAAATAAAATAAATAAAAATAAAGCTAACATTTCTAGTATAATATTAAATAATAGAAGTGATAATGGACATCTCTGTTTCATCCCTGATCTTATTGGGAAGGCCTCTAACTTATCCTCATTACATATAATGCTTGCTGATGGTTTTAGGTAGATACTGCTTTTTATTTTAAGGAAAGCTCCACCTATTCCTAAGAAGAGCTTAACTCTTTCTGCAAAGGTATTATGATAATCTCTACAGAGACTAACGGCTGAAGGAATGCTCACTTGCAGAGGAGGTATGAAGACCATCTATTGGAGAGCTAAGCTGTGGATAGCAGCAGAGTAGATATGCAAAATACTTTCTGAAACAGAACTAGTAGGAAGAGAAGGTGAGGAGACCCATAATACCTGCTTGATGAGCTGTAGAAAGGCAGTAAAGTCAAGTAAGAGAGCAGTGCCTAGAGGATACCTGAGAGCAGAACAGATGCTTAGACAACGTGACCTCAGAAATATATGTTACCTTAGAGGAGCAAACTCTGGCTGCTTAACTTGTTGTGGTCCATGACATATATACATATATAGGTCCCTTTGGATGAATTGCCCATTTGTGGGTAAGGAAAGGTTCTCTTGACACTGTTAACTAAAATGTGTGATCTTTCTAGTGTCTTTTAATTTATAAATATGTCTATTTTGTGCCTTGTGAGTGTGATTGTTTTTAAGGGGAGTTGTTGACTCCCTTTGGGAGGAGTGTCAATGCCACATGTCAAAGTTCCCAGGATGGGAATTTGTATAGGTATAAGGGAAAGTAGAGCTTCCATTTGTGTGGGTATCCAGGTCTTTCCAAGAGGAAGCCTCTGACATGAGTTATATGTAACTTATATCATAGTTTTTGTCTATTTGCATTATTTTTCTCCTTTATATTATACATTCTTTGAGGACAAGGACTGTGTCACATTTCACCTTGGTCTTCCCAGTGATTACCATAGTGCATTGTACTCAAAAGGCATTTAATAAGTGTTTGAGGAATTAGACTTGTTTTGCTTGCTTCCAGAGGGCATGGTTAGCAACAGGGCTTTACAGAAAGAAAAGTTTAAGGTAAACATAATTTTGTTTTGTTTTGTTTTGGTTTCGTTTTTGGCCAGGCATTGAGGGTTAAGTGACTTTATCAGGGTCACACAGCTAGTAAGTGTCAAGGGTCTGAGGCCAAATTTGAACTCAGGTCCTCCTGAATCCAGGGTTGGTGCTTTATCCACTGTACCACCTAGCTGCCCTCAAACATAATTTTTTTTTTTAAATCCTGAGAGCTTCTTCCAAATGGGACTGCCCCTAGAAGTAGTGAATTCTGAGTTCCTTTTCAGTAAATATCACCAGAGACTGGACTTCTTGAAAAGTAAGCAGTAGTCTAGATTATTTCTGAAATCTCTTCTTTGTCTGGATATGTAATTCTTTTTTTTTTTTGAAACAGAAACAAATTTGGTCCAATCACATTACCCTCAATGACCTTAGCTAAGATTATTACCAACATTCATTGATGTATCTTGTGAAGTATGACTTGTAACTAGAAATGTTAGTTTTTGAATTGTTGCCAGAGTACTCCCTAATTTTCCCTAAAACTTCAATGAATGTACTTGTAACTACCCTAGTTATATAGTTAATTTTACTATTTTTCAGCTTCTGCGTTTTGAAATTTGTTTACCTTAATAATTTAATTCATTTGAATTAATTTGAAAATACATATTGAGAAGTCACAGCAAAGCATTTATGAAGATCCCTTTGCCAGGTCTACAGATTTTTTAAAAAGTCATTGAAAATAAATTGCAGGTTTGCCCAATGCTAAATAGAAAGATGATTTTTGTTTGTTTTTCTTAGCTTTATCAAAAAGTAGAAAGATTTGTCTATGCTTTCAACAGGATTTATTGGGGGTGCTTATAATAATGAATTATTATTCATAAAATTCGTGGATAGCAAGTTACCCAGTGGAGTCTCAGTGCCTTGGTAAGATGAATTATCTTTATAGGGACTAGCATTTCACACTCAGAGGTACTGTCCTCACTCTGGCTGATCATCAATTTAGGCTGAATGCCTTGGGGTATGAGTAGGAATAGATGCCCTAACACTCTACCATCCTTGCCTGGAAACCATGCAGCTAATGGGAGTCAGTTTGTTTTCTCATCAGTAAAATCAGCCAGCCAGGGAAAAGGCCTGGTGACTAATATGTTACAGTTTTCACTTTCTCACTTTTCCAGGTCATAACTGAGCTCAGTTATCTCTTCCTACAAGACCATAAATAAGCACTTTAGTGAGAATGGAGTGATTCATGACCTCTACAAAGATGACTTTGGGAGGAAAGAAAAGAGGGAACAGAATAGGTGGGAATGGGAAATGTAAGGGCTGAGTGGGAGGCCTATCAGGGTGAACATTTGATTGCTGTTATGGAGTTCTCTAAACAGAAGGGGTTTCTCCGCTGCCCATCCTGATTCCTCATTAACTTAACTGTAACCCAACAACTATAATAAAACCCACAGACAATTGGTCATATTTTTCAAAGGAACAACAAAATGAAAACTCACTCAAATTACCTCATAATTATTTATTTAATAGCTAGAGTTTGTTCCAGTACTGGGCTTAAGCAGTAAGAAGCAGTAAGTTGATCAACATTTACTAAGTGCCTATTAAGTGTTAAGCACAGTGGTGGATATTGGCCATATGGAGAAAAGAAGTGAAAGTCTCTCTCTTAAAGGATCTTACAGTCCAGCTGGGAAGACAATATATACAAATGTCAGTAGATACATACTCAGCACAAGATAATTTTATCTTATCCTATATTTAAAGAAGTATAAGACACAATTTCTGCCCACAAGAAAACAACAGTCAAATCCATAATCAGTAGGATCTGAAATTGGTTCTTTAGATCAATCAATATAAAAATTGTTCTTTTGTACTCTCGGTCAATAGACTCTTACCTCCTGTGTGCCTAAAATTGTGTTGTGTATACAAAACAAAACAAAAAAACGCTTGATTCCTTCCCGTGAAGAATTATAATGTAGAGTCAGTCTAGGAAAAAAGTAGGGAAGCTTTAGTCACCATTGCCTTGAAGAACACAAGCTTCTTAGTAGCTTGTCCTTCAGTCTTCAAACTGGAGTTACTTTGTGACCTTGGGAAAGACATTTGATCTCCCTGTGTGTTTCTTCTGTAAAATAAGAAGGTTGGACTAGATGAGGCTAAATTTCCCTTCCATCCTTACATTTTGAGTCGGGGGGGGGGGGGGTAACTGTGCACAATACTTGGCACATAGTAGGTACTTAACAAATGCTTATTGATTGATGTGAGCTGTGGTCAATTTTCCTTTAGCCTCTGATCTGGAGGAGGGGAGAGTTTGGAAATTATCCATCCTCTCCCTCCTGATACCACCATACTCTCATCTTCCTTACACTAGAGCTTGGAGGTTCCAGAGAGAATGATGAAAGAAGCCCGCGGTTGTCACTCAAGGCTCAGGAGCACGTATGACAATTTTCCTGTGAACCATTTCAGAACAAGGTCTAAGGACTGAATTCATTACATGCTTTGGAGTTGTGACTCCTGCTTGCTTCTGATATCTTGGTACTACCCCTTGGAAAGCAGAAAACTTTTAACGGCCTCTACTTACTGAATATCAAGTGTTTTCTACTACTGAATTATTGGTGCTCCTTCATAGGAGTTGTTGAATCTCTCAGTCTGTCTGTCTCTTGCTTCCTCCTTCTCTCCTTCCCTGTTTCTCTCCCTCTCTTCCTTCCTTCCTTCCTTCCTTCCTTCCTTCCTTCCTTCCTTCCTTCCTTCCTTCCTTCCTTCCTTCCTTCCTTCCTTCCTTCCTTCCTTCCTTCCTTCCTTCACTGGCACATGGAATAAACTTTTAAAATACTTTCTCTCTCTCTCTCTCTCTCTCTCACTCTCTCACACATACACACTCACTCACTAACACACACACACACACACACACACACACACACACACAAACAATGCAAACAATGCATCAGGGAGGTTTTCTAAACAATGCTGGAGGCCACTGTTGTAAAGAAGACATTTCTGTCAGGTCACTGCTACTTTAATTAGACAGTGTTGCCTCCAACACCTCACCCCAGTGGTTGTACTTTTCAAACAGCAGGTTTCACCAGTGACACCAGAACGCTGGCTGCAGTTTTGATGCAGCAGGGGGAAAAAGAGAGAGCATATTTAATAGACTTGCACAGAAGCCATTACCTTAATGAGGATTTTTCATGGTCTGCTCCTTTTAACCCTAGAGCTTGCAATTGGAAGAGAGGTGGAAGCTCTGACATTTGAAAATCTGTAATACACCTTTGGGGTTGAGCTCATGACTCCCTGTCTAACCTTGAGACATACCATTGGTTCAGAATCCTGAACTAGGCTACTGTTCCACTAAGTTTCACTCACTACCCTGTGTGCCATCATAGAAAGAGGCAGGATCTAATGTCATTTGCATTTGAATAAGTTTATGAGTTGTTTTTTTCCTTTCCATGCCAAGAGAAATTCAGCATATTTTGCTAGAAAATTTCTGGTCAGGGAATTATTTTATATGTGTGAGAGCCGGGGCAGATAGGGGGCATGTATTATTTGTTACTCCTGATTAATTTCTCTCTGTAGATTTTTTACTGGATGGGGGGGGGGGTCACGTGTTTCTTTTTGAGGTAGCCATTATGCTATTCTAGCATCTGGGTTTGAAAGTTCCCTAGATGGCCATGGTTGAATAGGAAAGAGGGAGGGAGTCCTGGGGCTAGGAAAGCAGGGTCACACCTCACTCCCCAATGAACTTCTTGTAGCCAGTCCTGGAGTAGGGTTAATGGGATCCAGAGGGAGCCATGTGTATGCCTGCTGGCTAGGCTGGGAGCATGGCTCTGCTTGGTGTGGGGTCTTAGAGTTGGAAATAATGGGGCCAGCCCCTGCCTCTGCCCCTCAATGATTGTTTGCCTCTTTAGAGAATGTGGAAGAGAGATCAGAATAGCTTACAAATGTAATGATCAATTAGTGTGTACGTATAAAAAAGAAAGCTTCACTTTCCCTTTTCTTTTGGAGGCCCAGAAAACATCCATTGAATGAGAAGCTACAGATAGTCTAAGTATGAAAAGGGATTTGGAGACCAGTTTAGGGAGGGGCGGGAAATGAGTTTGTGCACAATCCCAGAGCCAGACCACACTGATTCTTACTGTCCCCTCTGAAAACCACACAGATGCCTCTTCCTGTGTAAAGACTGTCCCCAAGGGCAGCCTCATCGACCGTGTTCTTTATTTCCCATTTCACCCCATGGAGCGGCCTGTTCAGGGAGTCTCATTCACCAGTTGGTCCTTGACTGATAGGTCCTCACCCTGCTTCTTTCTTCTCCTGTTCCTCTTGCCTCAAGCCACCTTTCTCCTCCCCACTCCCCTTCCCTTTCCACCTCCAGCTCAGCCTATTCAGTGAATGCACATGTTAAAAAAAGCTTACAAAGTGACAGTTCAGGTCATTCCATTTACTCCCAGGTTTTTAACCATGAACCTCTTTGGCAGTCCAGTGTAGGCAATAGTGCACTTCTGAGAGTAATGTTTTTAAGTGCATAAGCTGAAATACCTAACATTACAAAGGAAACCAGTTTAAAATGCTGATGTCAACATATCAAAAACAAGAATAAGCTTCATGGACCTCAGGGTAAAAACAAAAACAAAACCAAAAAACAACTAACTAAATTTTTCATCTGTAATCTCATCATACCACTTTTGTGCTCAAAACCCATCAATGGCTCTCTTCTTACTGAATAAGCTTCCTATTTTCCTTAGTCTGGAATTCAAGTGCCTCCAAAGTCTGCTACTTTCCCATATTTCCAGGAGTATCTTACACTAGTCCCACCACATGTACTCTGCTGTAATGGTAAGGCTCCTGATGATAGTCAACATTTATATAGTGCTTTAAGATTTGCCAAGTGCACCCACACACACGTGTGTACACACACATATATATTTGGTGGGAGGGTTTCCCCCCTTATGCCTTTGCTCATTCCCCATGCCTGAAATTCTTTCTCCCCCCAGTCTCTGCATTTGGAATTCCTAGATGCATCCTCCAAGCTCATTATGGTGCAAAGTTGTTTTCAAGGAAGCTCAAAACTAATAATATTTATATAGTGTTTAAAGGTTTACAAAAAGCTTGGCATGTTGTCTCATTTGTTCTTTACAACAACCCTGTGAAATAGGGGCTATTCTTACTCCTGTTTTACCAGTGAGAGACCTGAGTTTGGAGAGGTGAAATAACTTACTTTGCTTTGGGCCACCCAGCTAGTAAGTATATGTGGCAGCAAAATAATGTGGATAAATGTAAAGCTTCTATCAAAGCTAGATGATAAAATCAAAACTTTAGAGCTGATTGGGATAGATCTTATTTGACTTTAAGGCCAACCCTTTGTTTTACAGATGAAGAGCCTGAGATATTCAGAGGCTAAGTATCGTACCTGAACCAGTTAGCATCTGCACCAGAATTTAATAACTTCACGTCTTCCCTTCTTTGGGACAGCTAGGGAACACAATGGATAGAAGGCTAGGCCTGGAATCAGGAAGACTCATCTTCCTGAGTTCAAATCTTGCCTTGGACCCTTACCAGTTGAGTGACCCTGGGCAAGTGACTTCATACTGTCTGCCTCAGTTTCCTCATCTGTAAAATGAATTGGAGAAGGAAATGGCAAACTACTCTAGTATCTTTGCCTAGAAAACCCCACATGGGGTGGTGAAGAGTCAGACAGGACTGAACAACTAAAAAGATTTTCCTACTCTGAATCTAAATATCTGTCCATTGTGCCACCTAGCTATCAACATAAGCACTCAGATGGGCTGTGGGCAGGTACTGTAGTTATATGATGGATAAAGGAGTAGATATGCTTAGGTAGGGCAGCCATCAGGCAAGTGGGATAGATAACAGTGACTTGATATTCTGGTGAGCTTTGATTTGGGGATCCATTGGCCCTTACTCCTTGCCAACTGCCCAATTGCACAAAGTCACTTCTCTTTGTAGGGCTGTCTGTGGTGTAGGTAGATCATGGAAATTGGATTTATACTTGAACACACATGGTAGTATTCTAATGTTATATGGATTTGCCAGCAAGGTGTGTCTTGGGACATTCAGTGAAACTTTGCATGCCTTCATGAGGAGAATAGGATTTATAGTCAGAAGACCTGAGTTTGAATGCTGCCTCTTCCACACATTTTGGTGAGGAGTCCTTGCTAATGCCAGCATGACGTTTGCATAATACAATATAGTACAATATAAAATAAACATTTATTAAGTGCCTCCTATATGCCAAACACAGTACTAAACATTGAAAATACAAATAAGAAACAGGACAATCCCTACCCTCAAGGAGCTTGCAATTAATCTAATGGGGGAAGAAAACACACAAAAGGAAGTCAAAAGGAGGGATGTGACGAAGAAGAGGGTACTTAGCCCAGAAGCATGATGATGGTGCAGTAGAATCCATGCTGTGCAGCTGCTGGGAAATCAAGAGTTGGCCATACTGTTGAGCCCTCTTTAATGGGAAACTTTGGTAATGGCTTTTTTCTTTGCCAACCTTCCCATAAGAGAGGCAGAAACAACTGAGGGCACTAAGGAGACATGAGTAACAAAGGTGAACTAGTATCTGGCAATTTGGGTTTCCTGGTGATGAGCTTATTTGGGGTTGGGGAGGCATGATAACAGCAGAGTCTAAACCAAGCAGTGTAGGTGGTGGAGTCATAGTGCATATGGCAGCTGGAAGGGCCATTGGAGGTTATCATGACTGGACCCCTCCTTTTACAGATGAGAAAAGAGAGGCCCAGAGTGGTTAAGCCAAGGGCACAGAGCTGGAGGGTGTCTGGGGTAGAATTCAAACCCAGATCTTTTTGACTCCAAGGCTAGTGCCCTGTTAGCTATAGGAAGCTGCTTCTCATAAATCACTTAGCCTCTTTGGGTCTCACCTATTGAAGGAAAAAGTTGGGATTTGGTGACATCCAAGGTTCCTTTCATCCCTAACTCATATATGTAGGGATTGGTAAAGTGGCCCTTTCATTTTCTCTGATGTTCTACCTGTTCCCAGGTACGCTGGGCCTTGGTACTACCTCCTGGTTTTCCAGGGTCCCTACCCTGATTCTTCTCTTCGATGTAGCTTACCTAACTACCTGCCCACCCCAGAAAGTCCTTTATCATCAGAGGATTTCCCTTCAGAATTCCTCAGCATACTCCTCTATCTTGTGTCTTCTTCTCTCAGGACATTTCTAGATGACTAGCTTATTAGACATGATCAGAAACATGGACCTGAGGCTTGTTCTGCCATGTATAAACTGTGTGACTTTGGGCAAGTCAATTATCCTTGCATATGCTGAATCAGGACCTGGAATGCATATACCCTCCTCACTGATGCCTCTTAGCTTTCTTATGCTCCTTTAAAATAAAAAAAAATTAATTTATGGAATAAAGCAAGCATTTCCATAACATAGTACAATAAAAAAGATGATTGTACATGAAACTGCAAATCTACTATGCATAACTTACTATTCCTTTCAAATATACAACAAAATTGTCATCTAAATTAATTTTTTTTCTCCCCCCCAGGTGGCTGCCATTAGACACAAATAGGTATAGATATGTAAAATTATTCTATACCTACTTTTATTTCTCAGTTCTTTCTTTGGATGTAGACAGAGTACTTCCCCATATATCCCTTAGAGTTATGTTACCCTCTCCTAGAGGTTTTTCCTGATTCCCTCAACTGCTAGTGGTCCCCCACTGGAATAAGGTTGTATTAATTTTTTATGTACTTATATTTACATGTGTTGTTTCTTTTAATAGAATATAAGCTCACCAAAAGCAAGGACTATTAATATATCTCAGTGCCTCCCACACTATGTGTCTAGCTCATAGTAGACACTTAACAAATACTTATTGATGAGTAACTTTTTTGAACTGTTTGCTCATT
This sequence comes from Dromiciops gliroides, assembly GCF_019393635.1. Taxonomy (NCBI): domain Eukaryota; kingdom Metazoa; phylum Chordata; class Mammalia; order Microbiotheria; family Microbiotheriidae; genus Dromiciops; species Dromiciops gliroides. The sequence goes on from NC_057865.1 coordinate 83,522,722, forward strand.
TGTAAAGTGATGATGATGTTAATGACAATTTTAAAAGGAATATAACAGTATCTCAAAGATATTCTAAGGATAATGTATGATGATGTATTATATAAGGACAAAGTAAGATAATATATAGGGCAGCTAGGTGGTGTAGTGAATAAAGTGCTGGGCTTGAAATCTGTAAGGCTCATCTTCATGGGTTCAAATCCAGCCTCAGATACTTACTAGCCATCCATATAACCTTGGGCAAGTCACTTAATCCTGTTTGCCTCAGTTTCCTCATCTGTAAAATGAACTGGAGAAGGAACAGCAAACCACTCCAGTAGCTTTGCCCAGAAAACCCCAAATGGGGTCATGAACAGTCAGAAAGGACCGAAATAGGTAAACAACAACAAAAAAAGATAATGTACATACAGTGACGTGTTATATCATCACTATAACTGCTAATCTTGAACATACATTCATATTAGACTCTTTGATGACAGGCAATGATATACTGTATCCCAGGAGCATTTATGCTTTTAAAAAGGGGGGGGGGTGGGTGACTTAATACCTTAACTCAAAGAAATTAATCTTTAATGGTAGGAATTTTGATTACCTTTGAATGGTAGTGGCATTAGAGAAAAATGACAATTTGACCCTCAAAGAACAACAGCTAATGTTTAGCATTTTGTGATTTGCAAAGTACTTTATATACACATCACCTTATTGGATCCAGACAACACCCTTCTGAGGTGGGTATTAGTAGTATTTCCATTGACAGATGAGGAGTCTGAGATTCATAGACATTAGGTTACTTTCCTAATGTTACACAACTTGTAAGTGTCACAGTCAGAATTTAAGCCTGACTTTAAGTCAAGAATTCTTTTGGCTGTCTAGCTCATGCCAGGTAGCCTGATTATACACCCAGATACTTAGCTGTACTTTTTAAAGTGTGTGTGTGTGTGTGTGTGTGTGTGTGTGTGTGTGTGTGTGTGTGTGAGTGAGAGAGAGGGGGGGGGGAGGGAGAGAGAGAAAGAGAGGGAGAGAGAGGGAGAGAGAGAATGAGAACACCTTGTGTTGGGAATCAGGAATTCTGCATTCTCATCATAATATCTTTAGCTGTGTGACCTTGCCCATGCTTACACAAATCTCGGGGACTGTTTCCTTATCTTTAACATTACAAGATGTAACTAGATGGTCTTGCAGGTTCTTTTCAGCTCTAACATTCTGTGATTTCCTGATTTTTTGAAATATTTTTTTTCCCGGTCTCAAAGAAATGTCTGGGCTGAGAGAAAGTTTTCAGTTGGCACTAGTGTGACAGAAACTGCATTGTGGACAAGGAAGGGTAGCTGTGAATTAATTGTGTGGTTTTTTTTTTTCTCTATGAAGATACACATATAAGTTCATGTTGTATTTACCATCCTTGTCTATTACAAACAGCATTATTTCACAGGCAGAGACATTGTTCTCTTGCGTATTAAATTTTTTTAAATACATTTCACTTCTTCTGACAAGCCATTAAAATTCAGCATTTAAATGTCATTCTTTGGCATGTAATTTGCTGTCATGAAAACAACTATGGATTTATTTCCTGGCAAGAATCTCCTGAAGTATTGAGCTATATGTCAAAAATAGGGGGTGGGGGAAAGAATAAGAAAAAAAAAGTGTCATAATATCTTAAAGGGGAATGAAAAGAAATACCCCCAAACTATATGGAATAGAACACAGAAAAATCAATATTGACTTCAGCAATAGTTAAGGATACCTGACAGCCATTGGGAAATTTGGTTGTTTGGTAGGGAAGTGTAGCATGTTTATTCTGAATGGGTTTGATGATCCTGTTTCTGATGATCCTGTTTCACTCAAGGCTTAGTTTTGCTCTGTGTGTGTGTGTGTGTGTGTGTGCGTGCGCACTCGAGTGCCTGTGTGTTTATGTTACATTTTGATCCACCTCCTCACGTCTCCCCTCTGTTTACAGCTGGCCTCCATTGCCTTTATTATTATAAGTAAGTATCATCTCCCAAGAATTTTCTTAAGAATCCTAGGCATTTCTTGTAGACAAGATGTGCTTAATGCCTCTTGCCCTCTGAGGTGGCTCATTTTGAATTGTCAAGCAGAGAACACAATTATTTAGCTCTAAAACCATAGGTTGAAGGGGCAGCTAGGTGGCGCAATGGATAGAGCACCGGCCCTGGAGTCAGGAGTACCTGAGTTAAAAATCTGGCCTCAGATGATTGACACTTACTAGCTGTGTGACCCTGGGCAAGTCACTTAACCCCAATTGCCTCACCAAAACAAAACAAAACAAAACAAACCATAGGTTTTTATAGACATGGTTGACTGTGGCTATGGAATACTACATATTTCATCAGACTCAGTTTATGAACTAGTTAGAGTTACTGAAGTGCTCTCCCTCTTACCCATTTCTTTTTTGTTATTTGTTACAAGGGACAATCATTGGTGGGGTGGTGAGGAGAGGACAATTACAGTCAGAATTTGAAGTGATATAAAAACAAAATTTTTGATAAAAATGCTGTATGTTCAATTTTGGGGGATGTTGTCAAACCCCAAGTTCTTTTCAAAGATGAGGGAGTGGGGCAGGCAGCATGTGTATGTCAGCATTAACTATTTAGGTCCCTACTTGAAACTATGATTTTTCCAATAGTAATGTATGGCTGTGAGAGTTGGACTTATAGAAAAGTTGAATGCTACAGATTCAAAGCTTTGTGATTGTGGTGCTAGAGAAGAATTTTGAAGTCTCTTGGACAGCAAGAAGAGCAAATCAATGAATACTTAAAGAAATTAACTCAGGATTTTCACTGTAATGTCAAATATTGAAGATGAAGCTTGACATAATGGCCACATAAAGGACACTGGGATGGGGCAGCTAGATGGCGCAGTGGTTAAGCACCGGCCCTGGATTCAGGAGTACCTGAGTTCAAATCCGGCCTCAAACACTTGACACTTACTAGCTGTGTGACCGTGGGCAAGTCACTTTACCCCCGTTGCCTGCAAAAAAAAAAAAAAAAAAAAAAAGGACACTGGGAAATACCACTATGTTGGGAAAGATTGGAGGCAAAGGGGAAAAGGGATGGCAGAGGAATGAGATAGACACATAGTTTCTTGGAAGCAATGTAGATGAGCTTAGAGAGAGTTGGGGAGATAGAGGAGGATAAAAGAACCTGGCATGCTGTGGTCCATGGGGTCCTGGAGAGTTGGACACAACTGAAGGACTGAACAACGACAACAAAAGGGAAATGGGGTATTCAACACAGGAAAAAAGTTTCCTTTATTACTTATGGATGTGGGAATGAGCATTTCTTTATTTTTTGCTGTGTGTAATAAACTTGTTTTATATTAAAAAAAAACAACTTAAGTATCGATACTGTTTATATGAGAGTTGGGAAGTTAAGTACTTGCCTTTCACAATTGAAGTGAATGGGATCATCATTAATGTATTATTTTACTGATCAGTCAGGAATAATCCATTGCAGAGAGCATCATACCTACAAGGAGGGAGGAGAGGAATGGAACCATCACACTCAGAGGGATTTTTAGGAATGACAGACTCTGATGAGATCAAAGAAAAAATCTATGAAGACTCTCATGATCAATGTGTCAAAGAAAGACAACTTCGTAATATTGTGTGAGTAATGCCAGAGTAGGCACCTACTATTAGACATGGTAGGGAATCCTTGGGAGGAACAGAGTTGTAGACAGCAATAGCAATGGTCACTTACTACTGAAGATTTGTGTTTCTTGACCTCATCACCAACATTGTCTTCCACTTACCTAACCACAACTTGCACAATGTGAGCACTCGCAAGGTGGTCAAAAGAAGCAGTACAAGGACACTCTCAAGGTCTCTCTGAAGAACTTTAGTATCAATTGGAACACATGGGAGGTGCTGGCAAAGGACAGCCCAGCATGTCATGCCCAAACTAAAGAAGGTTCTATGCTCTAAGAGCAAAGCAGAATTGCAGTATCATAAAAGAAAAGTGAGTTCTGCAAATCTAGAGGCATCTCCACCCCAAATGTTCTAATGGACAACTTGTACCTGACCTGTGTTTGAGCCTTCCAAGCTGATATCAGACTGCCAAACACACTGAACTTTGACTGCAATATCATAAGGTTATTGTTCCTCTTTGAAAACAGAGGATGAAAAACAACAATCTACATCACTCATGTAACAGTGCAATAATGGAGAATATCAACTCTCACTTCTACAGAAATTTATATTCTTAAGAAAATTTATAATATTTTGTTTTGACCCGACAGAAACTTTCTACCTAACACCCACCTGACATCCCCTAAGTGCATGCTGGGAGCACAGTCAAACACAACTGTAGAGTGTTTAGGATTGATAGTGCTTGTCATTTTCTACTTTGGTAATTTACTGATAATTACTAGAAAAACTTGTAACCAGCATCAGCTTTGCATCACTTCATATGGTATTTTTTTTTTAAGTGAGGCAATTGGGGTTAAGTGACTTGCCCAGGGTCACACAGCTAGTAAGTGTCAAGTCTCTGAGGCCGGATTTGAACTCAGGTACTCCTGAATCCAGGGCCATTGCTTTATCCACTGTGCCACCTAGCCGCCCCCTCATATGGTATTTAAAAAAAATCTTCAGATAGATTTTTCCTTTATAGCACAGTAGTGGTCCAAGTCAGTCATAGATTATGGTTTGTTCAACTATTCCCCAATCACTGGACATATGCTTTGTTTCACATGTTGAATCCTTCAAAACACTTTCACATTGATTATATCCTTTGAGCCTCACAAAATCTGCATGAAGTAGGTAAGGAAGCCATTGCTTTTCCTGTTTTTACAGACTGGGACACTGAGGCTTGGAGAGATTTAAGTTTCTTGCCCACTTACACAATCACTACCTTAATTTAGGCCCTAATCATCTCTTTGTTTGACTATTTCAATAGCTTCCTAATTGGCCTCCCTGCCTCCTGGCAATTTCCTCTCCAATTCATCTTGCACATACCAGCTAAATCAATATTCTTAAAAACACAGTTCTGACTATACCACTCCACTACTTGAGGAGCTCTAGTGAATTCCTCTTGCCTCTAGGATGAAATACAAACTCATCTGTTTGGATTTTAACAACTTTAATAATCTGCCTCCTGCCTTCCTTTCCAGAATTATTTTATAGAACTCTCATTTACATGCTGCTTTTTAGCCAAATTTGCCTGTTTGCCATTCCTTGTATGGGATAATCTATTGTTTGATACTATTACTGTATCTTTAAGAGGGAAGACAGTCTTGGTGAACTGACAGGTAACTGTCATGGTTAAGAGAAAGTATATATGGAACAGAAAGGACTAAGAGAACTTCTTTCCTGAGAGACTGACTTAGCTGTCATCTTTGAAAGAAGCTGAAGAGACATTGTCAGGGGAAAAAATTAATTTTCATCCTGTGGAAAAAATAATGTTGTATAACCTGAAGAAAATTCTAGAGAGATTTTGATTGCCATTTTCAGGGAGCTCAATGGTGGAACGGAATGGTTCCAATGTTCCTGGAGAAGTCAGTAGTTGTAGTTGACAGAGGTAACTTTGAATATTTCTCACAACTGATACATTATTGAAACATTTAAGTATATAATACTTATAATGACCCTCGGCTACAGTAGAGTGCTCTTTCACAAAAGGTCTATGCTCATAGCTCAGTTTTTCCTTAGCCCTGATAGCAACCTCATGCCATTTGTCCTGAAGGTGATATTTGGGGGAAAAAATAGCTGTTCAGAGAAGATGACTACCACAAGTGGCATCTCAGTTTTGGTTTTGTATCTCTAGTGCTCACCATATTACCTGGCATATGGTAGGTGTTTAATAAGTGCTTGTTGAAAAAAAATATATATATATATATTGCAGGGCAATGAGGGTTAAGTGACTTGCTCAGGGTCACACAGCTAGTAAGTGTCAAGTGTCTGAGGCCAGATTGGAACTCAGGTCCTCCTGAATCCAGGGCTGGTGCTTTATCCACTACACCACCTAGTTGCCCTCTACTTGTTGAATATATTAATGACATAATGACAGAACTAGAATCAAGGTTTTTTGAGTCCTAATTCATATGCTTTCTGCTCTCATTTATCACACTTTCTCCTTTAATGAAGTGATTAAAGGGGTGTGTGTGTGTGTGTGTGTGTGTGTGTGTGTGTGTGTGAGTGGTGTTATTGAATACAGCTATGGAAATAAGAAGGACAGTTTACATTCTTATAGTAGGATAGAATCTAAGTTGGATATAAGGAGGCAGAGCTTGTAAATTGATTATATCTAGCAGTCATTAATTTAGGGCAAAGTAATGGAAATGGCTTATGTAATCTCTTTGCAGTATTTCTTTATAAAATACAATTTTGTAGAGTAAATGTCTCTTTGAAATTGCCCTATGTTATAATTTCAGAGGTGTGTTCCCAATGGAGAAAGGATGCTTCAAAGCCACATAAAATTTTACTTGCTGCCAAAATATCCCAGTTGGCAAATAGGCAGAAAAAGTCATGTAGTCACACATTAACAAAATTATTATTTATCTTTGTATAGATATTTTTTAAAAATTGTCTCCCTTCGTGCCTAGTACAGGACCTTCCCACAGTAGACACTTTATTGTAAATTTTTTTTGACTGTATGAGTGAACAAATGAATAAATTAAGAATTATAATAATAATAGATTATATTCCCATGGTACTTACTATGTACCAAGCACTTTGCTAAGTGCTTTATAATTATTATCTCTTTTGATCCCCAGAACAACCCAGGGATATAGGTGCTATCATTCCCTTTTTACCAGAGAGGAAACTGAGGCAGAGGTTAAGTGACTTGCCCAGAGTCACCCAGTTTGGAGGCATTTTGAGGCAGGATTCCAACTCAGGTCCTCCTGAATCCAGGACATGTGCTCTATCTTTGTGCCACCAGACCAGGCTTACTTTCCCCTGAAAAGCTTCCCTAGTCAGTCTCTTGGCATGAGTATTTCTTAAAGCTATTTGTATTTTTAAATGCCTTAAGATGTGTTTTGAGATGCAGTATGGTATAGACCTGGATTTTTAGTGAGACCTGAGTTTGAATTCTGTCTCTATTATTGTTGTAGAATGCTGGGCAGGTCCCTTCACATTTCTGGACCCCTGTTTCTTAAAAATGAGAGGGCTGTATTAAATTATCTTTAGTCCCTTTAAGGATTTACCCCGCCCCCCCCCCCCCACATACACAAAGGCAGCCAGGTAGTGCAGTGGGTAAAGAAGTAGACATGGAGTCATAAAACCTAAAGTAAAACCCAGTCTTGGACATTTATTAGCTGTGTGATTCTGGATAATTAACTTAATCTCTCTCAGCCTCATAGGTAAAATGGGGATAATAATTACATGGACCTTATAGGATTGTTATAGGGATCAAATGACACAATATATGTAAAAACAAGTTGCAAATCTTAAAACACTTTAAATGTTATCACCAGCAGCACCATTTCAGTTCTGAATCCTTTAACTCATGACGTTGGTTTTTAAAGAGCAGAGGGACTTAATTAATTGAGGGAAGGGTACAAAATTACTTCTAAGTTGAAATAAGATTCCAAAGGCAGGAATGTAGGAAAGAGCATGCCACATGAAGTGGGGTGGGGGAAGTACCAAGCAGATTTGCTTGGCTGGAAAGGCATCTTTATCACAGAATGATGAGAAATGAGGTTGGTGAAATCGGGGAGCAGAGAAAAGAAACAAAGTTAATGCAGGGCTTCAAAGGTCAGGTAGATAAATATTCTTTTGATATGGTTGATGACAAAAGGTCACTGTAGATTCTTGAACAAGGGGACAATGTAAGAAAAACAATATTTTAGGAAGATCATTTTTACCAGCTGGATATAGATTGGATTAGAGCTGTGAGAAACTCAAAAGGGGAATGAATATTGGTTAGGAGTCACTTTAAATAGTCTAGATGGAAGGAACAGAATAGCAATAGTTTATATAAAAATCAGGGAAAATCATTGACTCTGAGAATTAGAACTCCAAAAAGTTTTCTAGGAATTACATGCCACCTTAACTTTTAAAACTAATAAATTAGCTATTAAATAGGGGGATACTGGAAATCCTCCATCATGATACAATAGAACAATTCTGATTTTAGAGTCAAGGGATAAGGGATTATATCCTAACTCTACCACTTACTACCTGTGTGATCATAACTTTTATGGATTTTCGTTTCCTTATCTGCAAAACAAAGTGGCTGCCTTCTGAGGTCTCTTTCTATTCTTTTTTTTTTTTTAGTATTTTTTGTTGTTATGAGGTTAAACATTAAAAAAAACATTCTTATATATACAACAGAATATAAAAATAGGGTTGTATATGAAATTATTAATCACCATTTTCCTATTGCTCACTTCAAAAGCAGATAACAATTCTAGATGTTTTCAAATCTGTTTTGCTTTTCTGTGCTCTCTGTTCCTTTTTGTTCATTAAAACGTTTCAAGGGTCTTCTTTTTTGAAAAAAGTGATTAAAATACATGCAAAAACAATTTTAAACTTTAAAAAAAAATTCTGAGTCCCCAATTTTTCTCACTCCCTTCATGACCTCCCCCCCTCCCTGAAACAGCGGTCAGGTAGATATAAATTATACATGTGCATTCATGCAAAACATATTTCCATATCAGCCATGTTGCAAAAGAAAACAAACCAAAACAACAATAGCAAGGAGAAAAATAAAGTAAAAAAAAAAGGTATGCTTCAGTTTGTACTGAGACTCCATCAGTTCTTTTACTAGAAAGGGATAGCATTTTTCATCATGAGTTCTTTGGAATTGTCTTGGATCATTGTATTGTTGAAAATAGCTGATCATTGTTTCAGTATTCCTGTTGCTGGTACAATGTTCTCCTGGCTCTGCTCACTTCACTTTGTATGAGTTCATCTAAGTGTTCCAGGTTTTCCTGAAACCATCCTGTTTATCATTTCTTATAGCACAATAGAATACCATCACAATCATATACCACAATTTGTTCAGCCATTCCCAAATTGATTGGCATCCCATCAATTTCCAATTTTTTGCCACCACAAAAAGAGCTGCTGTAAATATTTTTGTACATGCTGGTCCTTTCCCTTTTTGTTTGTGATCTCTTTGGGATAGAGACCTATTAGTGCTATTACTGTGTCAAAAGGTATGCACAGTTTATAGCCCTTTGGGTAAAGTTTTAAATTGCTTTCCAAAATGGTTGGATCAGTTTTCTGTTTTCCTTCTAATCTTGACTTCATTGGTTTTGTTTGTGCAAAACCATTCTAATTTAATGTAATCAAAATTACTTATGTTATATCCCAAATGCACGCTAGCTCTTATTTGGCCATATATTCTTCCCTCATCCATAGATCTGACAGGTAAAATATTCTGTGCTTCCCTAATTGGTTATGGTATCACCATTTATGTCTAAATCATATATCTATTTTTTAAATTTATTTATTTATTTATTTCAGGGGTGTGTGAGGCATTTGGGGTTAAGTGACTTGCCCAGGGTCACACAGCTAGTAGGTGTTAAGTGTCTGAGGCCGGATTTGAACTCAGGTCCTCCTGGATCCAGGGCCGGTGCTTTATCCATTGAGCCATCTAGCTGCCCCTCATATATCTATTTTTACCTTATGGTATTTATTATTGGTATGTGGTGTGAGATGTTGGTCTGTTCCTAGTTTCTACAAAACTGCTTTCTAGTTTTCCCAGAAATTTTTGTCAAATAGTGATTTCTTGTCACAACATCTTAGATCTTTGTGTTTGTCAAACATTAGATTTCTATGGTCATTTACTGGTGTGTGTTGTGTACCTAATCTATTCCACTGATCCACCATTCTCTTTCTTAGCCAGTACCAGATTGTTTTGAAGGTTATCACTTTTCAGTACTGTTTGAGATCTGGTACTGCAAGACCGCCTTTCATCCCTTTTAAAATGGATTCCCTTGATATTCTTGATCTTTTATTCTTCCAAATGAATTTTGTTACTATTTAAGTTACTTTACAAAATATTTTTGGTAGTTTGACATTGCAATGAATAAGTAAATTAATTTACATAGAATTATCACTTTTATTATGTTGACTCAGCCTACCCATGAGCAATTAATATTTCTCTGTGAAAAGTATTTTGAAAGTGTGTTCCTATAGTTCCTGGGTTTCTTGTCAGGTAGACTACTAAGTATTTTATATTGTCTATATTTTAAATGGAATTTCTCTTTCTATCTTTTGCTGCTGGTTTTGGGGGTAATATATAGAGATGCTGATGATTTATGTGGGTTTATTATATATCCTGCAAGTTTGTTGAAGTTTTTAATTATTTCATGCCCCACCATACAGTTACTAATTCATGTAACTTTACTTCCAGAAAGCAGCGGGCACACATATTTTATATATGTTTCTACAGGTGATTGTTGCTTACAATTAACATTTTGTTGTTGTTGTTAGCTTAAAATATGAGAAGAGCCATCACTAGGAATTTTTCATGCAGAGGAATATAGTTTTGTGGGAGAACAAAGATAGTGGCAAAATGTAGTATTTGGTGATGTGAGATTAAAATTGGATATTAGATCATAAATCTACCCTACTTAACCTTTCCCTTAATTTATCTCCCAGACTAGTAAATGGAAGAAGCTTCTGGTTTTCTAGATAGAGCTTTTATTGTATGGTAGTCACAAGGAGATGTTGATTAGAAGGATAGGAAAGTAGAAATACAATACAAATCGTCTTAAGTTTAGGCTTAGTCTATATTCTGTATAAAACTCACCAAAAACCGAAGGCCACCTTTGGAGCGAGAGACCGAGTCAAGCGCGTGCTGTTAACCAAGAGCCAGGCCAAGTCAAACTCCAGTCTGCGTCTGTCTGTGCAGCGCAGCCAGGAGACCAGTGGAGCAGGAAAAAAGGCCCCACTTCCGTTCTCTCCTTGCCTTTTAAGCTCGCACCCCGGAAGTCGAGTGCTCAGCAGGCAATCTGGCGTGCATCGCAGGCGGACTGGTGTGCGTAGCTCATGCTGTTGGTCTCCTCCCCAAAAGGGTGGTCCTAAAAAAAACCCTGGCATCTCTCCATTATCTAACCGACCGTTAAAACTTTTTACCACAGTGACAAAGAAGTTCATTCAACTATGGGTGTTGTCATGCTAGGAGAGGAAGCAGCCTAGAGAACCTTTACTTTTCCTCTTATGAAAATCCAAGCAGAAAATGCTAGCCCTGGGAGAGGGGACATTGGGACTGGTTGCCTCTTTGCGGTTGTGCCACCCTAATAGGAGCTGGTGGATGCAAGGTGCAGGAACAATTGGGAAGAGTAAATATGCCCTACCTACTTAGAAGGGAGAACTTCCCTTTGGATTTTGACTTCCTGGTACAAAACCCCATTTCTCCCTGGGCTAGTTGCATATGTGAACCATAATGTCATTACTGATCTGGAAATCAATCAGTCAATCAGTAAATATCATTAAACATTGATTGAATGCCTGGCACTCTACAGTGTACTAGAAAGTGTTAGTCTTAACACACCTCTACAAGGAGCATGCCTAGAGATTATGAAAAAAATAATAACAATAAAAAGTGGTTCTCAAAAACTTGGCAGTTAGACCACAATGCTGATTGCCACAGTTTATAGAGGTGAAAGGGCTTGTGGCATTATTTCTTTTATTCTCTATGGAGTCTGGGCTCTGAAGGATAACAGGAAAGTAGGATGGGACATTGCTTTGGTAGCTTACCTCCAAGGGAGCTCTTAAGGGATAGCTCCTAAATGTGAAGCATGACAAGCCACATGGTGTAGCTAAGCCAGGTCTAGGTAGGATGCTGAGCAAATGGTAAGTTTAAAAAAAATCAAGCACAGTCCACAAATTGTTGTGCATTGGTGTTAGGCTTTGTTTTGGCTGCAACCTGTTGATTAATCCACAGGATCTTCTCAATTTGCAAAGCCCAACTATTTCTAGGAGTTTAGGTTTGGAGAACAATTTTTGAATCCAGTTGGAAGCTACAGGAATGCTTCAAGGAAAAGCTTCTTCTCCGTGTTTGAGGAAGGAATCGTGAACTTTTGAAGTCCAGCTAAATTACAGAACAAAAAGGCAGAATGTGAGGCAAAAAACCAGCTCTGTGTTGTTTTGGTTTTTTAACCATATACTGCAGGTGAGATCACCATCAGTTAAGGGAGCATGGTTACACCTTCTCTCCCCATGCCCATCTTCAGTCATCCTCTGCCCAGAGTGATGCATCAGTATTTGCAAAACTTACCCATTCTAACAAAAGCCATTTGTTGATTTCTGAGGCAAATAGGATAAGAAGGCTAGTAGTCTGACATAATCAAGCTCAGCTGGGAAGTGGCCTTTGGAATGGGAAAGCCTCATCACCCATTGATAGACTGGAGGGAAACATGGTAGCAGAGCACTCAGCAAAGTCCAAACAATGAACTTCTCTTTGGGATAATAGACTTAGAACTAGAAAGAAGCTTGGGGGGCAGCTAGGTGGCGCAGTGGATAGAGCACCAGCCCTGGAGTCAGGAGTACCTGAGTTCAAATCCGGCCTCAGACACTTAACACTTATTAGCTGTGTGACCCTGGGCAAGTCACTTAACCCCAATTGCCTCACTAAAAAACAAAAAACAAAACAGAAAGAAGCTTAGGGATCATCCAGGCCTTAAAGATGATCTCACCTACCTTTTGTAATTTAGCAGATGAGGACACTGAAGTCCAAAGACTTTGTCACTTCCTTAAGGTGGCACAGTTATTAAGCAACTTGTTTTCCAGTCTGTACCTTTCTGTGGCCAAACTCAGCAGTCAGGGGATAGTCAGGAGCCCTAGTGTCAAGCTCAGAGTCCCTAAAGCAACTGATTTGACAGTGTAGTCCTTGGAAATTACATTTGGGATTGATGCAATATGGCGAGGATTGCTAACCACTCAAGTTCCAGGGCTAACATTAGCAATTATTCCATCCCCTCCTGCCAATTATCTGCGGTTTTCTTCTATCTCTGTTGTCTGTTTCCTTTTTAATAACTTCTCTGCTGCCAATGTTCCAATCAATATTGGGCAGGGGAGGGTGGGGGAGGGTGGGGGGGGAGGAGAGGTAAAGAGGGGAGATGCAGGAAAGCTCCCAGTGCCAAGAGCCAAGAGATTATTTAGATAATAGAGATGTTCCAAGCTCTTTTTTCGCAAGAATTCTTTGTGCTCACATATTTGGATTTTATTCCAAGCTGTGGGTCAAGACAGGGGTAGGAAGCTTCTGACAGGTTCACTGAACCACCCTAAGAGAGAGAAGAAAGGTTGTGTTCTCATTGCATCTTTCATCAAAAGTGTGTCCAGCATTTTCAGGCTTAGCAAGCATTGAGCTTTATATCTTCTAGGAAATGAAACACCACTTCTTATAGAATTCTGTCATAAGGAACTCAGTGGACAGATTTTAGGATATTAGGCTATGTGCAGATATTCCTCCCTAGTCCATAGTTTTTTGTTTTTGTTTTGTTTTATTTTGTTTTTTTGGGGTTGGGTAATGAGGGTTAAGTGACTGGCCTAGGGTCACACAGCTAGTAAGTGTCAAGTGTCTGAGGCTGGATTTGAATTTAGGTCCTCCTGAATTCAGGACCAGTGCTCTATCCACTGCGCCACCTAGCTGCCCCAGTCCATAGTTTTTTTTAAGAATATCCTTCTCAGAGCCATGCTTAGAAAATTTGGGTCCTGAGGCAGGGCAGTAATGCCTGGTGTAGCCAAGATATTTCCTTTTTGTGAGTGTTCATGGAGGGTGGGGGGAGAAGAGCTAGACCCCATGGATATATTTTATCTTTCTGTCAATGCCTGGCCCCTTCACGGTCACTATAGAACGTATTATATGCTAACCATGTGTTTTCCTTAAGATGGAAATTCCAGTTTGTAGAATTCCTTTTTCCTCAGTTGTTTTCCCAAACCATGAGTTGTGTTTGGGGAATACAGGTTTGATGGGTTTTAGTGATGGATTATGGATCTGATATGTGAAAAAATGGAAGAGAAATATATATATTATTAATCTTTTTTTAAAAAGAAAGTGAAAACACTAGGTTTTGTTTGGTGTGCACAGTTGATTCAGAACTTTTGGACACTTACCTTGTAGGGACAGCAGTGAACCATCCAGAAAGACTCTGTGGCAGATTTCATTCCAGTAGGGATTTTCCTTTGGTGGGGTCATAGTCCATAGATCTAGAAATTGGAGAGACCCAAGAAGCCAACCAAACCCATCACCTTCATTTTAAAGAAGAGAAAACTCGAGGCTCAGGCATGTTAGTTGACTTGCCCAGGGTCAACTACTAATTATTAGAAGCAGGCTTTGAACCCAGGTCCTCTGACTCCACAGCCAGTGAGTGATCTTTCTACTGTACTCATCATTCCCATTGGGGCTGTCATAATATCATAGATTTAAAGGAGAAAGAACCTCATGGAGGTCTTTTAGTCTCCCGCCCCCTCTCCCCCCACTTTATTTGATGGTTGAGAACACAGTGGCTCCAGAAGGTTAAATGATTTGTTCAGTTATACAGCTAGGAGAAATGGGATTTGAACACAGGACCTTTGATTCCAGAGTGAGTGCTCTTTCTTCTGTACCTTACTTCTTATTCCCAGTAGGACATTTTTCCACTATGAGGCCAAACTATCTCACTGCTAAGGACATGGAGTTTGGTAGAATTTTTTTTTAGGGTGACAAAATAGCTTTGGGGAGAAAGGATGAAAAATGGAGGAGGGAGAGAAAGGATGAGACTATACTTGGGAAAGAAGGGCTGGTGCCTGTGACTCTGCATGCCAGGGCTTTCTCTTCAGGCATGCCAGGGCTTTCTCTTCAGCCATCCCAGGGCTATCCTTAGCAGTAAGGAGTACCTTCACTCATTATGGGGATGATAGAAGCAAAGGAAAGTGAGGAAGATGGAAGATACTAGCTTAAAAAATAGTGGTTATAACGGGCAATTTTTGATGGTATAGCATAGATTCTTTGAAAATGTATTTCTTACTTTGTTGGAGACCCATGCACATCATTACTTTAGTAGATGGATATTTTTGGATGCAGAGACTCTCTATACCAGCGCTGACCAAAACTTATTCGTTTTCTTTTCCACTACAGTTATTTACCACATCTTCCCATAAATCCTTAAAGCGGGTCTGCCTAGTAGAAGAGTCCTCCTAATTTAAAAATTTTTTATGAGTATATGTGAAACTCAGATGTGTGTCCATTAACCCTTGTTCTGTCTACATGATGGACTCACTTTTTTTTCTAGTCATATGTACCTTTAATGAGGGCTTGTGCACTACATCTGAATGGGACATCTTGGGTCATACACTGCTGCCTACTTATACTCAGCCATCCACCGATTGTGTCTTCACATTGCCCTTTGGGTCTCCTGAAATTTTTATTCTTCTAAGATATTGTACATGTGCGTATATATATATATATATACACACACATAAAGAACTGCTTTAACTCAATCTCTGATTGATTTTTCAATTGGACATGGCTGCCAACACTTTATTTTAACACTTCTGACAAGTAGTTAATGATCTGTAAACCAACACTTAAATTTACCAGGGGCACTCTCTCTTTATTACAATCCTACTGTGATTCCTTTGGTAAAGTGAAGCAAGCTCTTGCGTTATAACTCTTTTTCCTCTGAACTTCCTCATTGTAGAGGATCAGATTTCTGAGAGGCCTAGATCAAAGCTCCTTAAACTGTGGGTTGAAACCCCATATGGGGTCATATCACTGAAAGTGGCAGGTGCAAAAAATTTGGCAAGAGTTAAAGATTTTGTGAGCCTATTTTATATACCTATATACCTGGGGTGGCATAAATATTTCTTGGGTGAAAAGAGGTCATGAGTGGCAAAAGTCTAAGAAGTCCTGGCCTAGATCTCATCTGAGACAGGAAGTTTCCCACCAGCCTTCACTCCCCTCTTGGCTCTGCTTCTAAGGAGAAGGAAACATCTCTTAACTGGAAAGTCATTCACTCAGCATGACCTTTGACTTCCTTTTCTCCTCTCTCAGAACTGATCAATAATGGGGAACCATTAGAGGTCCTAGTCACTTAAGAAAAGTAGGGATATATTTAGAAAAATGCATCTAGTAGATTTTTACATGAGCTATTGACCCCATAGTAAACAATTAACATTTTGACTTATGCTTTGGCATTTGTAAGTTCTAGAATTATATGTCTGTATCTTTATGTGTATTGGTATGTAAGTAGATGTGTGCATATATAAAGGGCAGGTGTGTATAGGTATGTTTATATGAATTGTAAGTGTGTGCATGTATATAGATTTGTATAAGATATCCATATAAAATATATCTCTGTAATACATATATATAATATAGATATGTTACTTTAATAAATAACATTTGTATGTAAAGTATATAGTTATGATATACCTCTATATGTTACACATGTAGATAGGAATTATATTACATATGTAGACATGTTTTACACATGAATATCAATTTCATGAAACACATTATTATATTACTTTTATGGCTTATAAAATATTTGTGAAGTACATACATCTATACACAGTGCATACATGTATAGACATGTATGAAAGCATGTAGACATATACACATACACACATACACATAAAGATTACAAATAACTCTGCAATTATATCATTAAGTCCACAGGGGAAAAACTGCTTAATTTATAAGAACTTAGTTTGTGCATAGCTGTTTAAGAACATAGACTAAGGTACCATGGAGCTCTATTCCCCTTGAACACTGACTCAAGAAATTGACTCTGAGAGAGTCAGTCTTTCAGTTTTCACACTCATTTCTATCAATATCTTTTAAGAAGCAGATTGCCTAATAAGGCATTCAGCCTTGGATTTAAAGATCTCCTATTATCCAAGGAGTCTGAAGATTGTTCAGACTACAATTGCTCACCTGGTCCAATGTGTAAAATGAAACCTAATTTTTTCCCCCTTGGCTAGAAACCACAAGTGTTTTCTATTCCCAATGAGCTTGTTTGGGTAGATTATAGTGATAATAAATCCAATATTCTTGTTCCTTTAACTGGAGGGAGCCACTTTTGAAGTCTGCTTCAGATTGTCTCCCATCTGTCACGAACGTGTGCCTTTGCTCACCAGGGGATGTGATCAACAGATTGGGGATGCCTTACTATTAAGATAACCCCAGTATTGGAAAAAAAAACAATTAGAAGAAAACCTATGCACTTGCTAGTCATGATTAAGTCGTGTCAATAATCTTTGATTATGAAGGCCACCATATTCAATTAAATCAATTCAGTGAACATTTCTTATGTACACATGACATGCACAGTAATTTGCTCGTTAGACCAAGGGGATATACAATGTAAAATTAAAAACATCCCTACTTTCAAAGAGATGCAACATGGAAAGAGACTTCCTAAGGAAGCTTGAAAAGGGAAGAGAATTATCAAGAAAAGCTTTCCTAAGGAGGTGGAAAATGAGTTGAGCTTTAAAGGACCTTGGTGACTCTAAGAGATAGCTGTAAGAGGTAGAGCTTTGCAGGCATGGGGTTGGGATTGGCCTAGGCAAAGGTTTGAAGTGAAGAGATGAAATACAAAGTCCACAGAATGTGTGAAGGAAAATAAGGTGAAACAGGCTGGGGAAGGTAAGGGGGAGCCAGATTGTGAAGGACTTCAAATGCCAACCTCAGGAATTTGATTTTGATCTTCAGGGCAATAAACCAGGGTAGGGACATGGTCAGACTGTGCTTTAGGGCATTTATTTTGGCAAGTGGATGCAGGACAGATGGACAGCAGAAAGACCAAAGATGGGGGATGGGATAGGGGGGATTTTAGATCTAGTCTACATTAGGGATATTGAGATCCTTAGATGAGTAGTCACCAGATGAGAACAGAGAGGCAAAAAAAGGGGAGACATCAAAGATGATTGGATGCAGGATTCTGGTGAGGGAGAGGAATGTGTTTAGGATGACTACAAAGTTTTGAGCCTTGGTTGACTGATGCTATTGTAAGGGCTAAAATTTTAGCTATACTGTCTAAAATATCTAAAGTGGTTTCCAATAAATTATAAGCTTTAGCAAGAGTTAGACTTTTAAACATTTATTAAGGAGAATAAGAATTTGGTAAAGAGAGAGAAAGGCCTACATTTATCTATCTATTAAAGGGAGAGTGCATTTCTAGCTCCCTTCTCCACCAGAGTCCTCAGGAAAGAGAGCGAGTCAGAGCGCCAGCCTCCTCCTTCTTCCTCCCACAAGCCAACATCACTTCCTGATACCAAAGAAAAGCCGCATAGTCCTGCCCTCAGAGGCCCTCTCCTCATGTTGGAGCTTTCCTACAGTAAGTCTCCAGCAGGTGACATCATTCTAATCGTTACACTATGATAGTTTCCTCATGAGAAAGAAGTCACTTTGGAGGGGAGGGTGTCAGATTTGGGAGTAAGACAATGAGTTACTTGAGACGCCCATAGGCTAGCCACATGAAAGGTTCAGAAGGTCAATGATGATATGGTACTAGAACACACCTGGGAGATGAGGGTTGGGCATCTGGATTTGAGGGCCATCAGCATTTTTTTGCTGTTGAATCGTTTCAGTTGTGTTTGACTCTTTGTGACCCTATTTGAGGTTTCCTTGGCAAAGATACTGGAGTGGTTTGTCCTTCCCTTCCCTAGCTCATTTTATAAATGAGGAAATGAAGGGTTACAGATGAGCAAAGAGAGTTAAATGACTTTTTAACTTAATGAAGATGGGTTTTCCTGATTCCAAGCCCAGTACTCTATCCACTCTGCCACCTAGCTGCCATCAGCATACCTGATAATTAAACCAGTAGGAATTGGTGAGATCACTATCAAATGAAACTTTTGTGAATTGGACTTTTTAAGGAAAGGGGTGTATTTTATACCATGAAAAGTGATACCAGAGAAATATAGTATCACTGACGCATTTTCATAACTTGATACATTAATATATGAATATCACAAAGACTTGAAAGTATAATAAAAATCTATTCAGGGCTGATTACAGTGTAAGTTTACATATTTAGATCTCACAGGATGAAGAGGGAACTAGATCTACAGAAATGCAGATTAGTTAAGAGTTTCTGTTTGGCCCTTCTGGCTCCTATGACTTTATTCCGATTTTCTCTCTGTTTTCACTTGAGTTCCTTAAATTTTCTGAGTCAGCCTGTTAACCTCCCTCATTCATTTCACTCAGTTTTCTCTTTCTCTCTTCTAGCCCTTGCTTTCTCTCTCCTTTGGTAAATTCTCATCCATCCTTACGCCATTTCCAAAAGGTCCAGAGAAATATAAGTTCTTCATAGAAAGGGTGCATTTCCTTGGGCAGTGCTTCAACACAGTACCTATCATCCCTATAATAACTGACAAAGGACAATGCAGGGTTGTGCATTTAGCATCAGGGCAGAGATGGAGCTTGAAGCTCATCTTCTCATGCCCCAGCCTTGTACCCTGCAAAGACTACAGTACTACTAACTACAGCCAGCCTACAGTAGAGTTGTATGCATTTCATTAGAGATGCGTGAAACAGAAGAGGAAACAAAGCCTTTGTCTACTGCGATTATATCCTGACATGTTTCCCTTTGGGCAGCTGCCTGTTTGTCTCTGGTAGGATACTTAGAAGTTCTTATAGGTCTAAGAGTTTTGCTGAACTGTATAGTAAACCTTGGAAAAGCAATCAGTCTTTGCATTTTTATTCGACCCCAGTGTCATGCCTTTGGAAGCTTTTCTTCATATGAACATGGATGTGTCTTTTTGGCCCCCACTACATATTTCATTTGTTAAATCTAAAAGTGAGGTCAGGTAGAACACTTCTCTATTTAAAGATTTAAAAGCTAAAAGCTTGTTTTAGGACAGTATTTAGTTTTAATGGAAATGCCACATAGTGAGGGTGGGGTAGGATTGGTGCCTGCTTTTGAATGTGCTGGAGTGAGGGACGGGGGTGGGCCTTTGTTCAAAAAAGGCTTCATCTCTCACAGGAAAGAACCTTCACCCTCAGGAGAATTAGGTGTATCAACAGAGGAAGAAATTGAGACCTATCTAAATCTGGAAGCTTACCAGATGGAACAAAAACCCTGGCATTTTTAAAAGAAGGAGGGTGAAGAGAAGAGGGATCCATTTATGGGCTGTATAAAATGTAATTTTGTCTTAAACCTCACTAAAAGCTATATAGGTCATGGAGACAATCGGTCTTTTATTCTTTGAAATAATTCACATTACAGTCTTGTGTATTACTTGCCTTATCAAATAAAAGCCTTTAGACTTGTGTGGGCAGATAATTACAAATTGATTTCTGGACCTCTCATTTTGGGAATGGTTCTCTCTCTCTCTCTCTCTCTCTCTCTCTCTCTCTCTCTCTCTCTCTCTCCCCCCCCCACCCCCAAGCTTCTTATGATTCCCCCACCCCAATCCTATATAGATGGAGGTCTAGTGAAATTAGCTGGTCAGGTGAAGTACACTGCAAAGCTATATGAAATAGCCATTTTTATTTGAAGCTGGGAAGTGAATTATAAAGGTGTTGGATGTACATCCATCCAGACAGAGTATTTATTTTAAAATCATGTTCTACCTCTGTGGGCTTCAAACTGGAAAGAATGATCATATACCAGAAGCAATAAGCCAGCACAAAATGGCAATGAAGCCCCCAAATATATGTCCCAGTCTGTCTACCTGTGTTTTACTTTCTTGCTGCAAAATCTGTCTTGTGAAAGATGGAAAATCAGCTACCAGATAGAATCCTAGTTGCTCACGAGAACATGGACCCCAACCTTATGTCTGAAAAAGACTGGGTTTCAATAAGTAGAGTATATGTTAATTCTACAATGCCATCAACAGGTCTGGTACTGAATTATATGAATTTATATTAGCATTAAATAAAGTATATGGCCTATTGGATAGAGCAATAGAGTCAGGAAGACTTGAATTCAGATTTTGTCTCTGACATATACTAGGTACTTACTAGGTATTATTAGTATGACCCTTAGAAAATCACTTAGGAGCAGCTAGGTGGTACAGTGGATAAAGCACTGGCAGTGGATTCAGGAGTACCTGAGTTCAAATCTGGCTTCAGACACTTGACACTTGCTAGCTGTATGACCCTGGGCAAGTCACTTAACCCTCATTGCCCCGCAAAAAACAACAACAACAAAAAGAAAGTCACTTAACCTATCTGGGCTTTAGTTTTCTCATCTATAAAATGAGGGGTTTGAATTTCATAACACCTAAGGGGACTCTATGATTGAAATTTAAGGTCATCAAAATAGTAAACTTGTCAAGCTTAGATTTTAACCCAGATCCCCTGAGTCCAAATCTTTTGCTTGTGTATGAACATACATACATACAAACATATATACACATGCGTTTTATGTGTGCACACAAATGCCTGCACACCTACACACATACACATATCTCCAGAGCATAATTACGTACCTGAATCTCCATTAACCAATGGAAGAGGGACAAGAAAAAAATTTTTGAAATTCCTTTCCCTGACTAAAGTCTTTTTGGACTTGTTTGTAGTGACTGATGTTAATTATCTCCTTAACACCTCCCTGCTACTCTGAGAACATTAATTACTCTTAATTTTGGCCAAGGCTATCCAGGAACTCTGAGCCCTTTAGCCACGTGGCTGGGAATTATGCTCAAAATAGAAACATTCTATGTTGCATTTCCTTTTTACTCTTCTATCTTATTAATCCACTCCTGAGGAACATGTGATCCCCACTTGCCTTGGGCTTGAATCAAGAGCATTCTCTAGTAGGAAAGTTATGATGCACTCAGATTTCCAGATGGTTGCTGAAATTCTGTAATGTGTGTGTGTGTGTGTGTGTGTGTGTGTGTGTGTGTGTGTGTGTGTGTGTGTTTCAGGGGGTTGCTAGGGGCCATTTACCTGGTTATACAGAGTGTGAACAGATATTACCTGCCTGCTTCTGACAGACCACACCTATCATTCATTTGGACAGATGAGATATCATCACCAACTGGTGGCTGCTTCTAGCCATGTAATAACCCCAAACTGAATCATCAGCATTTCTATATATTACCAACAAAGTCCAGCAACAACATATGAAAGAGAAATTCCATTTAAAATAACTATGGACTATATAAAATTCTTGGGAGTCTACCTGCCAAGATAAACCCAGGAACTATATGGCCAGAACTATAAAACACTTTTCAGACAAATAAAGTCAGATCTAAACAATTGGAAAAATATCAATTGTTCATGGGTAGGCTGAACCAATATAATAAAATGGCAATCCTACCTAATTTTATTTATTTAGTGCTATACCAGTCAAACTATCAAAAAGTATTTTATAGATCTAGAAAAAATAATAATGAAATTCATCTGGAAAAACAAAAGCTCAAGGATGTCAGAGGAATCACTGAAAAAATATGAAAGAAGGTGGTCTAGCAGTACTAGATCTCAAAATGTATTATAAATTGGTAATTATCAAAACAATTTTGTACTGGATAGGAAAGGTGGATCATTGTAATATAAAAGATAGAAATTACACTATTGTAAATGACTATAGTAATCTATTATATGATAAACCCAAAGATCCAAGCTTTTCGAACAAAAACTCATTATTTGGCAAAAACTGCTGGAAAAACTGGAAAACAGTATGGCAGAAACTAGGTTTAGACCAACATCTCACACCATATACTAAAATAAGGTAAAAATGGGTGCATGATCTAAACATAAAGGATGATACCGTCAGCAAATTAAGAGAGCATGGAATAATTTATCTGTCAGACTTATGGGCAAGGGAAGAATTTGGGACCAAAGAAGATGTAGAGAGCAAAACAAAATGTAAAATAGATACTTTTGTTTATATAAAATTTAAAAGTTTTTGCACAAAGAAAACTAATGCAACCAAGATTACAAGCAAAGCATAAAACTGGGAAAGAATTTTTGAAACAAATATCTCAGATAGAAAGAGGTAGAAGGAGGAGACTCAAACCTTAGGTTCACTTGCTAGATAGACATAAATTTTGAGGAAGACAGTACAAAGTGAACGTGAAATGTAAATGCCTAATCAGTTCCTTGTAAATCATCTTATTTCTGATGAGGTTTAAGTACTAGCCATATTGTAACAGTTGTTATAAATTGTTACTGAATCCTCTTTTAAATCATGATGTCACTGTGCACTGGTAAGAGTTCTTTGTGTTTTGATATTACTTTTGTGTGTAGGAAATACCTGTGCCATACCTGTTTTATATTATATGTTGATTTCCTTCCTCCTTTGGATACTCCTCAACATAAACTAATAACCTAAGCCATAGGCATTTCCCCCACATTTTCTGGGTTGGAGGGTTGAATATGACAAAGAATATGAAAACAAGGTGTCAAGCTCCCCCCTCATTAGATTTGCTTCACCTTCCTCACTTTTCAAGTCATGAAAATGAGACAAAAAAAAATTAAAACAGCATCTCCAAAGATATGCTACTACTTAGTGGGAGAACCAGAACCAGAACCAGAATCCAGTTCCCCTGACTCTCCTTCTTTTGACTAGATCATACTGGATATTTTTATTAGTCTAAGAATGTTTGAATGAATGAAATTAAAAGTATTTATTAAGCACCATTAATGACATTTATTATTATATGCCATGTCCTGTGCTCAGTGCTGGGAATAAAAATATCCAAAGCAAGACAACCCCTGTCCTCAAAGAACTTACATTTTAATGTCGGAGTAACGCATGTAGAGGAATAGTAGCTAGGCAGGGGGATTTTGGTTTGGTTTGTGAAGTTGGTGAGTGGACAGTGAGTGGAGTCATAGGCTGACATAATCTTTTTGGGGGGAGTAATGCCAACATTGATTTGATTATGGTTCTAAACAACTCACCTGGGTCTCTTGCCTAGTCAATGCACGTTCTTTCCATTAGTGGCCAGGGTGTAGGGGGTGCTCACAGAAGATTAAACCTCTGGTGAAAGGGTTTGCCAAGCTCTTTTCAAAGCTGCTCCCCCACCTGTGGAGTCCACTAATCACCCCACTCTTACCTGTGACTCCAAGGAGCTGCAGAATGTGCAGCAGCTACACCCCTGGTTTCCAGGCTAAAAGAGGTTGAAGGTAGCTGACAGACCTTAAACCTGTTGGTGAGTTAGGGGGATGCCTACCCCAAACGTATGAAGACTTTTGCCAGTGGAATGGATGGATGATTAACAGTTTGTTCCAATAGCCATGAATACAGCTGAAGTAAGCCCCATGCAGCACTTAGAGCTCGGTTAAGACAAGTTCAACTAATGCATCCTGAGTATTCTGATTTTTGTCTTGCAACTAGACTTTGCTGACTGGAAAAGAGTGAGGCTGCCGCACAAAAATCCAATTCACTTGCAAGTAATGACATCACTCCAATGATGTCATTGGTTTTCTACAAAAACCAAAAAAGGACAATTTTAGTGGCCAGACTCAATTTTTCTCTGTGTCAGCATGAAATTTTACATCATATTCCTGACCTGGGAGTGGGATTGGGAAATTGGGGAAGAAAAGTTCTGATCTTATGGAGAAATCCACAGATTAAGTCTTCACACAAAATCAAGACAGTATAAAAATAGCCAGGGAATATTGTCAATCATGTCTTCAACGAGGTTGAAATTGTAGAGGCCCTTGGAGATGTGTATTAATTTTACCATTAGGGCAGGAGCTGGAGAAGATGATTAAGACCCTAAGGCATGGTTTCTGGTGGGAGAGGGGGCAGGATACCTGGTAAGAATATGGCTGGGAAAATTCCTATTAGAAATAATATAACCCAGAGTTTCCTACCTCACAAGGTGTGTAGTTATTACCTTCTCTGTTAAAATGTGATCTCCTTGAGGGCAGCGTCTATTTTTGCCTTCCTTTGTGTCCCCGGCACTTGGCACAGTGCCTGGCACACAGTAAATACTGAATGAGCAATTCTTGACTGACTGACTGACTGACTGACATTGGCATAGATACTCCCACATTCTCTTCTCAGCCAGTAATGAAAGAAACTGCTGGCCATGAAAATTAATGTTAAGTCCATGATCTTGTTCTTGTTTACAAGTTACCTGCTAATTCAAAGAGAGTTCAACCACCTCCTTTTACAACTGTGCAATCAACCCTTTCCAGCTTCTCCCACTTTCTTTCTTTCTTTTTTGGTGAGGCAATTAGGGTTAAGTGACTTGCTCAGGGTCACACAGCTAGTAAGTTGTCAAGTGTCTGAGGCCGAATTTGAACTCAGGTCCTCCTGACTCCAGGGCCAGTGCTCTATCCACTGTGCCACTTAGCTGCCCCCGGCTTCTCCCACTTTCAAGGAGAATAGCATCCAAGTTCAGCTCCTCCCTAATTCCATTGCACACCCACTTTAGTGTCTCAAGACTGATCAAGCTGGCCCTTATTACTTGTCCCTTTTGAGACTTCATCCTTAGACTTTTCCATATGATCAGATCAACTTTTCTTCCCTGCTTCCCCAACCCTACCTCCCAGGTCAGTAATATGATTGAAGACTTTATGGACTTGTTTGTAGACACATGAAAGAACTTAGTTTGGCCACGAAAGTGCCATGTAATGGAAAGAATGTGCACTGGGTAGGTGAGAGATGTAGGTGAGAGAGTTCTGCTTTTACCACATAAGCCTTTTCTGATCTTAAGCATCCTCCATGGTCCTGAATTTCCTCATCTGTTAAATAAGACTTTGATTTGATGATGTCTAAGATCTCTTCCACCTTAGTCTTTCTCTGATACTCCAATAAAATAGGGTCATGAAATGGAATTATTTCCTTGAATATCATTTTCCCTGTTCTCCTCTTTCAGCTTGTTTTCCCTCCAAAGGTTAGAAGAGTCAGAATCATCAATGGAAACATCCCTGGCTCTGTAGTTAGAGAAGATGGCTTTAAATTTCACCTCTGACAAGTCATTTAACCATGGCAAGTCATTTGACCTCTTTGGACCTCAGTTTCCTCCTCTGTAAAAAAATGGGTTTGGTCTAGATAGTTTTTGAGCTTCCTTTCAGCTGTTAATCTGTGATCCTATGTGTCACTGTTAACAATTATTATTATTTTTTTTTTGGTGAGGCAATTGGGGTTAAGTGACTTGCCCAGGGTCACACAGCTAGTAATTGTTAAGTGTCTGAGGCCGGATTTGAACTCTGGTCCTCCTGAATTCAGGGCCAATGCTCTATCCACTGCGCCACCTAGCTGCCCCAACAATTATTAACATATATATATGTATGTATGTATGTATGTAATTTACCAATCCCCCCTCCAGTCCTCTTTTCCAAAGAAAAATTTCTGAATCCTCTATAAGATCCATAATTGCATCTTCAGTATAGATACTCCCAACTCTGGAGCAGGCTAAAACCCCACTGTATTTCAGTATACTTTCTTTCTAAGCTGTTATGATCATGATAATTCAAAACTAAGCAGTCACACTTCTGGTGATGAACCCCTATGGCCTTAGTTAGATAGACTAGCCCTCAGTCATGTACACTGTCATTGGGCTTATATGTTTGTACCTTAATATTACCTCATAATTTGTGTTCTATTGGCATTACTTTTGAGAAGGTTCCACAAGGAGATATCTGAGTAAGGTTTTAATGGATGTTAAAGTATCCTTATATTTATACAAAAGAACACATATTTCAGCCTTCAACCTTTAGTCATGTTAAGTGGTTGTTGTTTTTTTTCACAAGACAACAGTTTTCTTCCTTAGCCTCCCATTTTGGAGGAATATATTTATGATGTTGAGAAAGAATTGGTTCTGAGACTCCGGGGAAGGCATCCTAACTGGGTAGGATATTACTTGGACAGATGGTTCGTTTCTTCTGTTTAACTGCTTTTTTTTTTAAACCACTACTTCCCAGTGATAATTGGAGAGTTAAAGACAGTGACTCTATTATCATGCTCAATTAATCCTTGCTTTTTTGGCTCATCATAAGGAACCCTAAAGGCTTTATCAATCAGTGGTCAAAATTCCTTAACTAAGTGCAAAAATCTCTTTATTCATATCCCAAAGGAATGAATCAGTCACCTAGAGATGGTCCCAGGATTCTAAAAGGGCAGATTCTTCATACAGCTGGGTAGTTTCCTCAGTGGTATGTTCAGACATTGTGCCAATCCAGAGAGGTGATGTATTAAGGGAGAACAATCTACTTTTCTAGGACTTCAGTACTTTAAAAAAATCATAAAAATCATTGCATAATATCATCCTCCACAAAGTCTTGAGAGAAAGAACACTGGATGTTAATCCATGGGACCAAAATCCAAATGCTACCTGTCATTACACGTATAACCTTCGGAAAGTCATAGTTTTTCTGGGCCTCAGTTTAAGCATCTGTCAAAAGAGGGACCCAACCAGAAGGCCTTTATCTTTTCCTCCATTTCTAAATCTAGACTCACTTTCCAGTGCCTGATCATGGCATGAAAGTGACCCTAGATTTTCAAAGGCTCTGCTTTCCACGTTCCTATTATGCAGAAAAGACTTGGAAGATGGTCCTGGAGGCAAATTGAGTCTTCTCTATGGGGACCAGCCTGGCAAAGTACCAAGTGGCTCATCACTAATAGACTGGCCACAAATGATGAATACTTTTGTCATGGCAATCCATGAAACAAATAGAAATTTAAAATGTCTTTCATTCTTGTGTGGTCTCCTTCTGCTTTCAGAGGTGCTGGTAGTGGTAGAAAAGAGGGGAAAGGATATATAGAATTGCCCTTTTTTATATTGTCTATAAATATCAACTCATTTTTACATATACTAAATGTACAATATCTGTCCATTGACCAATGAATTGAATGGGTAGATGAAAATAGATGCACAGATAAATGAAAAAGCATTCATAAGCCCTTACTTTTTGGAAGTGAACCACACTAATAATGATGACGACAAATGATATTGGGAGACAAAAAGATATTGTAGGTAAATGGATGGTTAGATGACTTTCCCAAGGGCACACAGTTAATAAGTGACAGAGATAGGATTTGAACACAAATTCTTGGACTTCAAATAATATCAACAATGACAAAATTATTCTTCTTGTTTTTGTCCAATTGTTTCAGTTGTGTCCAACTCTTTGTGACCCCATTTTAGAGTTTTCTTGGCCAAGACATTGGCGTGGTTTGCCATTTTCTTCTCCAGCTCATTTTGCAGATGAGAAATTGTGGCAAACATTGTTAAGTGACTTGCCCAGGGTCACAAGTGTCTGCGGCCAGTTTTGAAAACAAGAAGTTGAATCTTCCTGACTCCAAGCCTAGCACTCTATTCACAGCATCACCTATCTGCCCCAACTAATAGGCAGTAGAGCACTTTAAAGTTTGCAAAGCATTTTATGCTTATCTTATCTGATTCTTACAACATCCCAGTGACATGGGAATTAGGATTATCTCCATTTTACAGATGTGGACATTGAAGCTGAAAGAGGTTAAATAACTTGTCTGGGGTCATCTAGGTAAAAATGACAGAAACAAGATTTGAATCTACATACACTGGCTTCTATTTTCACTGCTTTGTCCCTATATCAATTTTTAAACTGCCCAGGGAAATCCCCCATTTTCAATCCTGAAGTTGTTTGCCTTACTTTCCCCAATGCTTTCATTTTAGCAAGTGAAAACCATTTGGAAATTAAATTGCTGGGGGCAGCTAGGTGGTGCAGTAGAAAAGTCACTGGCCCTGGATTCAGGAGGACCTGAGTTCAAATCCGACCTCACATACTTGACACGTAATAGCTGTTTGACCCTGGACAAGTCACTTAACCCTCATTGTCCTGCAAAAAAAAAAAAAAGAAAAGAAAAGAAAGAAAGAAAAAAAGAAAGAAAGAGAAAGAAAAGGAAAGAAAATTAAATTGCTTCTAATATGGCTGAGGGTTAGGACATGTGAATTCAAGGAACTTGTTACTATTCTCAGATATTATTTTATATGTAGTAAAGCATTGAAATAATTGAAAATAATTATTGCCGCTTGAGTTTGAGCTTCCCCCGTGTAAAAATCTAAATCTACGTGAGCCTATCACATCCCCTCCCTGTGTCCATGGTATCCTTCCTCCTAAAGCCTCATCACAGAGAGCAGTACCACTTTCCCTGGGGTGTTGGTTGGCAATATGGTCCTCAGAGAATGAGGTTTGTGATTTTTACTCCTTTTAAGTTAATGAATTGGGCCAGCGAGTCTACAATAGTAAGGCATCCAAAGATTTGCTTTGTGGTTGTGTCCCTTTTCCATGCTGTTGGTGAATCCCCTTTTTCTTTTACTACCTCACTCTATTTTTCTTCTTTTATCATTTCCCTGTGCCTTTCATCTTCTGTTCCTCTTTTCATCTGCTCTTCCCCCCTCTCCCCTGTGCCCCCACTCTTTTCTCCCTTCATCTCAATGCCATAATGAAAGTCCTAGTTTAAAAAAAAATCCCCCAGAGAGGCCCAATTAAATATATAAAACATGGTTTGTGTGTGAAGATTGGAGTCTTGGGGCTCATGAAAAGCGGGAGTCTACAGGTAGAGAATAAAAGTTAAGGATTCTCCTTGTAGTCTCACTCGGACTTCCTCTTTCCTTGGCAGATTACCTGACTCGTTAGGGCATTACTAGGAAATGAGCCTTTGGCAATTTGCCCTTCTCCCCTCTCTCAGCAGTGTAGACAGTTTGTCAAATAATTACATTCTCTAGGAGTTGTCTCTGCATATATGGGAGGGAATACAGCATTTTCTAAAGTTTTGAAAGCAACCAAGGCTTCTCTCTCAGTCCTCTGATTCCCCCCCCCCCCAGTTACAGGTGATCCCTTCCTCTCCAAATCAGAGATTTTCTACCCTTATCTGAGTTTTCTTATGTAATAATAACAGTCTCATTTGTATTTTAGCTATTTGTGTAAGTGCATTTTCTTTGCCCCCTCCCTGTTGATTTATAACTTTCTATAGGCCAGGGAAGGCATTGTTGCTCATTTTTGTATCCCTAGCACCCAGTAAGCATTAAATTTATCATCATCATCATTTCTGGGAGCAGGAGAAAAACGGCAGTACTTGATTGGGCAAAACTTCAAAAATTCCAAATTTGTGATCATTTGAATAAAGTTGTGCTCCTTGTGAAGACAGAATTTACTAAAGCAAATTAATTGCTGCTTTAAAAAAGGTGAGATTTTAAACTTAATTTAAAAACTCCAGGGGGGGGGCAGATTTTGAAAGTACCTTCAAACAGTATAGGAGAGCTACTTAACATAAGCATACAAATTAAATATTAATTAGGAATCAATGTAGCAAATCTTCCAAGACCAGCTACTATCCAACACTTGGTTAGTCTAATTCTTTTGAATGAATAATAAAAAGCCTGGATCACTTTCACATAGTGCTTTAAGGTTTAAAACACAACAACTCTCTGTGCTAGTATTAATTCTCCCATTTTCCACAAGAAGAAACCAAGGCTCAGGATTTGAAGTGGCTTGTCTGAGGTCACACACAGATAGTTGTGGGGCCTGGACTGGAATATGAGATTTCTCACACCAAGTAAGTGCTCTTTCTGCCTTCCTGCTGCTATACTTGAAAGTAACAAAATGGCATATTGGGGAAAATTGCATAATACAGCTCTCGCTATTTCAGAATGGCCTATTCCATTAGCTCAATAATGACGGTTTTGCTCTCATTTATCTGGCTTTGAATAGAAAACAAACAAAAAAAATAAATGGAGGGGCAGGCATAGAGGGCGTGATGCTTGCTAGTTTCTACCCCTTTGCTATAGGAAAACAAAATCATGAAGTGTGATTTTAGAGAGGACCTTGGTTTTAGGAAACCATATACAGTAGAAGGTAGGGCTTTAGGAAGAGAGTCTCTCGCCCATTTACAGCTTTACCAAGAGGTCCCCCTCCCCACTTAGATTTCCAGGGCTCTCTGTCTGTCCCCTGAGTATGAAGGGAGGAATACTGAGGTTGAGGGTGGGTGCTGCCTTTGGAATTTGACAGGTACTTGCTGGGATTAGCATCAAGGTGAAAATTTAGCCTTTTTATGTCACCCAAGAGTTTCAGGAAACATCAAAGAACAAAGCCTGTTCTGCATACAAAGGTTAGTTTCTCTCTGGAGCATTCTTTCCCTGAGCGATGTTGTAGGCTGGACATTTTTCAAGGGTTCATCATATGCTGAGAGACTTTCTCATACAAGCTGTGCATAGTGACAGAAACGAGAAGAACAAAATGAGCAGAGGATATAGCAGCTCTGAGAGAGAGAGAGAGAGAGAGAGAGAGAGAGAGAGAGAGAGAGAGAGAGAGAGAAACACATACACACACACACACACACACACAGGAGGGGTGGGGAGGGCGGAGGGAGGGAGGGAGGGAGAGGGAGGGTGACAGAGACAGAGACACACAGAGAGATAGAATTCTTCTGTCCTTCTTCCCTGAAGATACTGGAATATGTGTCCAGCCTTTGATCTTGTAGTGCCTCCTATCTTTGCTCATTGCTTCTTAAATGGAAAAATAACTGGGGGAAAGGGGGGAGTTAAAAGCCTTCTAGTGAATAAATCTATCAGTACCTTAGGTTGCTCTGTGTGTGTCTGTATTTCTCTGCTTCTGTGTCTTTCTCCCCTTCTCTGTCCATGCCTTGCAAAGGTGGGATGATCCCCTTTTCTCTCTTTCTAGGTATAGCTCTGGCCTCAGTGCATATCTTTCTCTCTTTTTGTTTCTATTTCTTTTCCTCTCTCTTTGTCGCTGTCTCTGTTTCTGCAAAGGTTTAGTAACAACTATTTTTTTTTTCACTTACAGGCACAGCCCTTGTCCCAGTGTATATCATGCTTCTGAAATGAGCTCTACACAGTGTAATAGGAGTGGCATGTGGGGAGACTTTAATTTACTGAACTTTTGTTTGCAGTTACAGGGCGTAGGAAGAAGAAATTTGAGGTAGAAGGACAGGAGGCAGCCTTTTTTGTTTGTAGTTGTTTCTCTAATCCACTCTGGTTGCAGTGTGACACTTAAACAAGATCATGACCCTTTGAATCCTGTTGGGTCATTCTCCTGAGTTCACAAAGCAAATGGGTTATAGGCATAATTATTAGGAATTTTCCCTAATCAAAGGATGCTAAGAAACTTATAGAAAGCTGTGGTCTCAGGGACAGTGACATTGCTGCTTTTATATGGTAAGAAAATAATATAGGGGAGGTCAGATACCTGCCACATTCACTGGGTTGAGGCTGTGATTCCATTCAGTGGTTTTGAGAGGAAAAAAAAAAATCCCATCTCTGTCTTACTAGAGAATTTTTTTCTGACTCCAGAAGAGTATTTACTCCTACAGTCCCTGCTGCTGATATTCCCTCTGTAGTTAGAGAGTCCCCTTATTTCTCCCACCTTCAGCTAATCCTCTTGAGTTAGTGTGCAGTGTTAGTGGAGTGAGGGAAAGCAGAGCTTGGTCCAACATCAGTTTTCTAAATCTGTCCTGAAGTGGTCTCTCCTGTTTAAACAATTATTTTTTTAAGGCAGTCATTAAAAATAAATCAAATCCTTGTTATCAAGGTCGGACATTTTCCCAGGATTATTATAGCTTCTGGTGTGTGGGTTATGTGGGGCGGTGAGGTGCCCAGTGATACTTGGGGAGAAACAGAGGTCTATTTATAGATTATAAACCAGGAAGAGAATTGCCTTAATCCTTTCTCTAGAAAATAATAAGTTCTGCATTTTAAGTCACCCAACAGAGAGAAGGGATGAATAATTATGTTATAACAGAGTTCAGCAACCCTTAACTTGGGGCCAAAGCAACAAGGGGGCTAGTTTTCTTTGGCATTCTATTCAGTTGCTACCACCATGCTCCCCAGTCCTACTCATAGGAAGAACAGCTACTGACTAATATGCTGGAGATCTCAGTCTGGGTCTTTTAGTATTTCAGTATTTTAGACTGTTATCCCTTTGTCCTTGATACGTGACAAGTCTATTTTATTTTCTTGTCATGCATTTTCTTTTTGCTAGTGTACCTTCCACCAGTTCTTGCATGCAAATACTTATGGGTAATGTGCTTCAGTTTGTTTACACCAACCACATGCCTTCCTATTGTCCTCTGTGTCCCCTGCAATTGCGGTTCTAAGTTTTGTGATTTTTTGGGGGGGGGCTTTTTTTGAGGGGCAATGGGGGTTAAGTGACTTGCCCAGGGTCACACAGCTAGTAAGTGTCACGTGTCTGAGGCCAGATTTGAACTCAGGTCCTCCTGAATCCAGACCCGGTGCTCTATCCACTGCGCCACCTAGCCGCCCCCTGTTTTGTGATTTTAAACCATTTACCTCGAAGTCTGAGATGCTGTCCCCATTTTACAAGTATCTACATAAATGAACACTTGGAGGAAGACTATATAACATGTTATACATGTGTGATGGCAGTAACATTATTACTGAATGGAACTGAGAGGTGGACAGAAAGATATCTAACTTGGTTTCTTGTGGTTGGTCTTCCTGCCTCTCCCTACTATTGTCCATCCTCCACTCAGCTGTCCAATGAATCTTCCTAAAGCACAGATATGACCATATCATCTCCACATCCCCATTCAATAAATTCCAGTGGTTATCTCCAGGATCAAATAAAAATCTTCTGTTTGATGTTTGAAGTTTCTAATAACCTAATGCCCGCCTGCCAGTCTTCTTTCACCTCATCCCTATTTGCTCTTTGATCCAGTGATGCTGGCTTGCTTTTTGCTCCTCTCATACAATACTCTATATCCTTTTACAATAAGCCTTTCCTGATCCACCTTAATGTGATTGCATTTCATCTGTTGATAATCTCCAATTATCCTTGTAAAATGTTTGCATGTTGTCTTACTCATTAAACTGCTAGGTCCTTGAGAACAAGGATTGTCTTTCTTTGTATAACCAGAACTTAGCGCAGTGCCTGGTACATAGTAAGCTCTTAAAATTGTTTATTGACTGACTGACAGACTGAATGAATAAAAAGAATTTATTAAGTGCTATATGTCAGGCAATGTGCTAAGTACTGGGGACAAAAATGCACTAATCCGTTATAATAGTTCTTTTTAAACATAGGAGTGATATGATTTCTAAGGTTCCTGTGGTTCCCTCCTCTCTAGCTGTAGGGAGTTTAGTTTTGATGAAAAGTTGAGTTCAATAACTCTGAGCCCCCAGTTAGGAAAATTCTTATCATTTCAGCGGAAATTGGGTTCTCTTTGCAAATTTACATTTGCATTTTATTTCTAGTTAATACTTGACATTTTTGTGATTGAGGTAAAATTCAGATTACTGGAAATGTTTGGGTAATGAAACCGAAGATTATATTTTAATTTCTGTGAATAGACAGGCATAAGCAAGAGAAATTAGGGAAAGATCAAATGTTTGCTTGGTACTTCCTTTAATCTTTGGGTACACTTTTGGTGTCAGTGAGGGTCTTTTGCTATGAGCATCTTGTACAGTCAATAGCCTTTCTTGATATCTTTCTTCTGTGCCAGATCTCAGTCCTTCCTTCTTTTTTGTAATGATTGCCAGAAGACACTATGCTAAGGGCAACAAGTAACACAGAAATATTTAAGATGGCTCCTGTGCTCAGGATGATTTACTATTAGTCTGGAGACATAGTCACATGAACAATCATCTCATGGTGTATAAGAAAGGGAACAAGTTAGTAAAAAAAAAATTATTAAGCATTTACTATGTGCCAGGCACTATTCTAAGGAGGTATAAAAAGAGGCAAAAGATAGTTGCTGCCTTCAAGGAGCTCATAGTCTAATGAGGAAGACAATAAAACAAGAAACACGTACAAGCAAGCTATAAGGAATACAGGGAAGCCAGTAGGCAGACATAAGGAGAGAGAGCATTGCAAGTATGACGGACAGCTAAAGAAGATGCACAGAACTGAGATGCAGTACCTTGTTGGAGGAATAAAAAATGAGGTCAGGGTCACTAGATTGAGGAGAAAGAAGATTGGAAAGGTAGGGGGAATCTAGGTTATGAAAGATTTTTGGTGTCAAATAGAGGTTCTTAACCTTTTTTATGTCATGCATCTCTTTGGAAGTATGGTGAACATTGACACATTGTTAGTGGAGTTGTGAACCGATCCAACCATTCCAAAGAGCAATTTTGAACTATGCCCAAAAGACTATAAAACCCTTTGATTTAGCAATGCCACTACTAGGTTTGTATCTCAAAGAAATAAAAAGGGTGGGGGTGGCAGGAAAGGCCCTATATGTACAAAAATATTTATAGCAGTTCATTTTGTGGTGGCAAAGAATTGGAAAATGAAGGAATGCCCATCAACTGGGGACTGAATGAATAATTTGTGGTATATTATTGTGATGAAATTCTATTGTGCTGTAAGAAATGACAAGCAGGATAATTTCAGTAAAACCTGGAAAGGCTTACACAAATTGATACAAAGGGAAGTGAGCAGAAGCAGGAGAACATTGCGCACAGTAACAATATCAAATCATGATCATCTTTGAATGACTTAGCTATTCTCAGCAATATAATAATCCACAACAATTCCAAAGGATTTATGATGAAAAATCTATACACTCCCTGAGAAAAAACTGATGGAGTCTAAAGGCAGATGGAATTATATTGTTTATCACTTTATTTTTGTGTGTATGTGTGTTTTTTGGTCTGTCTTCCTTTACAATATGACTAATATGGAAATATTTTGCATGATTGCACATGTATAAGCTATATCAAATTACTTACCATATTAGGGATTGGGGAGGGGAGGGACAGAGGGAGATAATTTGGAACTAATTTTTTTAAATGAATGTTAAATTTTACATCTAATCAGGAACAGTAAAATATAAAAAAAAACATTAAAAAGAAGTATGGTGAAGCCTGTGAACCCTTATTATAATTACATTTTTAAATAATTGAAGGAAGTGCTAAATTTCAGTAAGAGATTAGTGACAATAAAAATATAATTTTTCCCGATCCAAATCCATGGACTTTCTGAAATCTATCCATAGACATCTGATAAGAATCTCTGATATAAAGCTTTATGAATCATAACTTATAGGAGTTCACATGAAGAAGGAAAGACTGGTCAGAGAAAACTTAATGAAGCAGATGAGGTGGAATTATACTTTGAAAGATTAATGTGTAGGATTTGAATAGGTAAAGAAAGGAATAGGGAGGATTTACCAAGTGGTGAGAATAGCAAGAGCACAGCCATAGTGACTGGAACATGTAAGTTATATTTGCCGGAATGCCAGATCATGTGTGTAATGATGGTATTAGGATATAGTGCTGGCAATATGGAATTCAAGACTATGGAGTTTGAACTGTGTTTTGATTTAAAGAAAACTGAGAAATAAGTGGTCTTAAGTTTTTTAAGGAAACCTATGCTCTATTTGGCATAGAGTCAGACTTCCCATAGCTTTTTTATTTGGTTTTCTTTCATTTTCTTTTGTTTTGGTTTTGCAGGGCAATGAGGGTTAAGTTACTTGCCCAAGGTCACACAGCTAGTAAGTGTCAAGTGTCCGAGGCTGGATTGGAACTCAGGTCCTCCTGAATCCAGGGCTGATGCTTTATCCACTGTTCTGGCCCAGCCACCCAGTTGCCCCTTCCCATAGCTTTTTTTCCTCATTTTATTTTATTGAATAGAATTTTACTTTCCAAAATATATGTAAAAACAAATTTTAACATCAATTAAAAAAAATTGTGTTCCAACTTCTCTTCCTCCTCCATTTCCACCTCCCACCCACTAGAACTCAAGCATTTCCAAATAAGTTATACATGAGTAGTCATGGAAAACATTCCCACATTAGCTAGGTTGTGAGAGAAAACAGTCAAACAAACCCCAAAACTTCAGATTGAGGAATTGTCAAAGAGGAAATTTTTTTTAATATGTTTCCAGGGGCAGCTAGGTGGTGCAGTGAACAGAGCACCAGCCCTGGAATCAGGAGCACCTGAGCTCAAATCTGGCCTCAGACACTCAACACCCACCAGCCATGTGACCCTGGGCAAGCCACTCAACCCTAATTACCTCACCAAAAAAAAAATGTGTTTCCATTTATTTTCAGATACTATCACTTCTTTCTCTGTAGATGGGTTGCCATTTTCATAAGTCCTTCAGGGTTATATTGGGGAAGGGGAAAGATGGTTCCCATAGCTTTTGATAGAGATATGATTATTCCCATGAAGATGTGTGGATTGTAACTTGGGTTTTGTAATAATCATTTCTGGTTGATCACTCTGGCCTCCCCCTTCAAACTCCCACCCCCACCCAGAACTACTTGCTGGGAGATTGCTTGCTTGCCAGAACCCCAGAACACTCCTCATCTAAGAGAGATACTTTAATGGAGCCACTTTTCACACAGAAGATTTTGGATCCCAATAGTTTTTTTTTTAAATAGTGTCTAACTCCTTCACTCTTTGGGACTTGGACCTAGAGCTGCCCACACACAACTCATGCAAGCTCTGTGCATTCCTGGGCAAGGTTTAGCTCATCAGGGTGGAGGGTGGGGGTAGGACAACCCCTCCAGGCACTGTACATGTGCAGCACCTTGTAGCTCACCCAAAGAACAAAAATTACTAACAATTACATGCAATTAGCAATTGAAATTATTAATGGTGGTGAAAGAATGTGTCTATTCAACAAGTAATTAGTTGTAATTTTTAGTAATTGAAAGTAATTTCTAGCAATTAAATCCCAATTTAGTGCATTTTCTGGGTGTTGCCTTTATTCAGGGGACGCCTCTGATTTTTTTTTCAATTACTTCGTTCAGTAACATTTGCTGGATGGTTTTTATAAAGGGGCTAAATAGATAACCAAACTTTTAGGAACACTGGCTTAAATAACAAGGAGGTTAGTAAGTCCTGATCCATTGAGCTATTTTCCACTTGGAGAGATATGAAAGGAACCATGGCCCTTTGCCTTCTTAATGCCAAGGCTCCACAGGAGAGAGCAAACTTTTCCTCAATTTGTTCACAGTCATTTAAAGAAGGTTGGGCAATGGGCCTACAGGGAAGAGTTGGCACCCTCATTTCTGCCTCTGCTCAGTTCTTTTTGGAACTTCATCCCTCTGATACCTCCTGCCGTGGCCATTCATTTTGTGACTGGCTGCATGAAGTCTACAGCTGGCACACACGTGAGGGTTTCTTGCCAATGCACGGGGCAACAGTAGGGGTTTCAGAAGCTGTGGCTTTTGGCATGATGGGTGCTGTGGACTCAACAGCACGGCCAAATCATAAATGTAGTGAAATGGGATCTGATTCTTCCTCATTATGTCTTTCTCTTCATTCCCTATTCTTTTTATCCCCTCTCTTAAAAATTATTCTCTATTTCCTTCCAAACTACAAACCACACGTTTTCAGAAAAGGGGCGTGCATTCATGTGCACACACACACACACACACACATACACAGACACACACACACAGAAACATGGGATCAGTAAGCTCACCACAGGGAGAAGAGGTAGGAAACCTAATAATTGATGGATTTAAATATGAAAAGCAGCTGTATGATTGTCTTTGTCTAAAGGAGGAAGTGAGAAGATTTTTATCCCTTATGAAGTCTGTCATCTCTTTTGTCAAGTAGTGAATAAATATTCTGCCTAAACTCTTCAGAAATGAAATGACTTCAGTTTATCTGGAAATGGGCTTTATTCCCTTTGCAAATTAGCTGTTTCAGCTATGCATGACTTCTTTCCACCATTCTGGGCTGTAATTGAAACTTTAGTAGTTGATACTGCCTTTACATATTTATTTCCTGTTGAAAATAGTTTAGACCCATAGCCAGAGATAGGGAAGATGAAAACCTGATCGTGGTTATAAACTTTTATGTCTTCTCCCCAAGAAACTGCTGTGACCAAAGTGATTTTTCTGTTCAACAGAAACCTTAGCCACGTATATTTCATATTCCTAGCTACCACTAGGTTCAATAAAACAAAGCATCACCCAAGCTTAGAGAACCCCCTTTTAAGTTCTTTGAGTCTGAGCTGAGGTGAATTTCCCCTGCCAGCCTTCTGTTTATGATAATTAGGTCAAGTAATTCTAATTTGAGACAATAAGATGGTCACATGCGTGAGCAAATGGTTGCTGGGGCAGGGGCCAGTCTTGGTGCCTCTGCTCCTCTTTCCCTTTGGTATAAGGCCTCTTTGCCTCTCTGCTTCACTTCATCCTTGAGGACTCACCTCAAGGTCCATGCATACATACATATATACATGTATGTATACATATCTATGTAGAGTGGTGTGTGCTATATAAAAAGTTCAAAGGAAGAGGAAAAGATTGAGGCTTAAAGTAGTTAAGGGAGGTTTCTTGGAAGAGTGGATCTTGAATTGAGCTTTGAAGGATGAACTCAAGGATGAATAAAATAAAACACAATATATTTGTATGTTTTATATATTTGCATATAACATATGTGTGATTTACACTATATATATGTTCAACATGCACACATTTGGTGTTTGCACATCACAAAGTGTTCACAAACTCTCAGCCATTATTTTCTGTAATTACCTCATTTTTCTCTTTCAATGGAGTTCAAATAGATCCAATCTGAGAGAGTAAAAAATGACCCATAGGTCAAGTGTTCTTAAGTTATTTTTGTTTGTCATAGATCTACTGTGGCAATCTGTTGCAGCTTATGGAATCCATCTTAGAATAGAGTTTTATGCAATTAAAACAGAATACATAGGAAACCAATGATATTGAAATTTCAGTTATTTAAAATAGTTACAGAAGTTAACAGACCACCAGTTTAAGAACTCCTGGTCAAGGGTAAGTCTATATTTTGATATATTAATGTTCTGTGGACTATTGTAATAAATGAATACTAATGCTGCTTTTTGAAATTAATTCAAAGTATTGGGATGTAAGCCAATTTTTCATGGGTTCACTGAGAACATCTTTGGGATGGCCTCCAATAGCAGAGGATGATTAGAGCTGGCATGCACCTCATCCTATTTCCACATAGTACTATTTTCTTTCTCTGTCTCCATATTTTGAAAGGTTTTCATCTTAGAGTAACTTGGGGATGGATAGTGAGTTTCAGTATGGAGGCATCCAGTTGACACCCAAATGAACTAGCCTGCATTCACACTGGAAGTTTGAGGAGAGAGGTGACATTTTTAGGGAGAATACTATAACACTCTCTTTTAGAGTATGAGAATTCTCTTGGGGAGTCTGGAAGAGTTTATTATTGATTATTTAAGCAAATACCCTGAAAAAATCATGCAAGTAGGTGGTTTAATTACTTCCCCCATACCCAAACTTTTAGTTAAACTATATTATATGAAAGGTTCCTTAATATATGAACCCTTTCTATCAGACAATACATTATTTTCAATACATGGGAACCAATTGGAGAATAAAGAAATTTTGACCTCTTTTGTTTATCCTATGAAAATTTCACAAAAAGACAGGAGAAGGTTCTGTTGAATTGATTGCATCTCTTCTCACTTACTTCCCTCCCCCAAACTCTTCCCCCATCAGAGCTGAATTACAAGTCCCTCTTTGCTAGGCTGCCTGCTAGGAGTCTCTTAAAGTCTTGGAGTTCAAAGAGCACAAGCCGGTTCCAACCATATCCCCAAAGGCTCCGTTTTAAGAAGTAACAAGACCTCCAACCTACAGTTCCTGTGTTTAGTAAATTATGCCAGGAGGAAGGTCAGGGTGTCTAAAGGGAAAGCTTGTGTTTTTCACTTTCTCCAAATCATTTGTTAAGGGCAATTCTGCATGGGTACTCAGGGGCACCAGCCATGAGGCACGACCTTTTCCATTTGGGTTTATTCTGTCTTTCTGAACACACAGCAGCTGTACCTGCCAACCTTTCATCAGGCAAAAATGGTTAGGGAGTGATGTGGAAATTGAACAGTTATAAGTTCTTTCTTCACTACTTTTACTATAAGGAAACATAGGTGATATCTGAAACTGGAATATGAAATCTGTAAGCTGAGTAGAGTGATTTAATAACTCTGCTCCCAATGGATCACATAGCAATCATTTAATTAATAAATAAGCATTTATTAAGTGCTTACCGTGTGCTATATATTGTTTTAAATGCTGGCAATAGGAGGAAAAAGCAAAAAACAATCCTTGCCTTTAAAGAGCCTACATAATAATAGGGGAGACAACAAATATATAAATAGAAAATACAACATGCATGCATTATAAATGAAAGGTCACCTTAGCAGACAAGGTTGTAGCAATGTGGGGATGGGGGTGGGGAAGAAACCAGGAAAAGCCTTCTGCAGGAGGTTGAGTAAGCCTCTGGGAGAAAGTCCAAGGATGCTGGTGACAAAGGAAAGCATTTCACTCAGTGCAAAGGAGGTATGGTAATTGGAGAGCGGTAAATGCATGTGTGAGGAATAGAAAGTAAGTCCATATTGGTAGACTGAAGATTATGAGAAGGAAAGTAAAAGAAAGGGATGAGTTCAATGAGGTTGAACTTGACAAAAGAAAAGATAGCTCTCTCTTTAGGGACAGGAGCAAGGGAGGAGATAGTGAGGGATGAAGTCAGCATATAGAGAAAGAGATGGGGAGAAGAGACACTGGCAGCAAATGACCTTGATTTTATGGTAAAGTACTAGACATGACCTCAGCTGAGAGGAAGGGTAAGCGATTGTTTGGGGGCTTGAGGATAGAAGAGATTTGGAAAAACAGCTATGGTGAGGGAGAATACAAAATTGGTTAGGGAGGAAAAGCTTTGAGTACAGGGCTGTTCCTTCCTTTAACAGGCTGCCAATTACTTG
The DNA here is from genome assembly GCF_019393635.1 of Dromiciops gliroides. Lineage (NCBI taxonomy): Eukaryota > Metazoa > Chordata > Mammalia > Microbiotheria > Microbiotheriidae > Dromiciops > Dromiciops gliroides. The sequence goes on from NC_057865.1 coordinate 83,564,190, forward strand.
AGGGGCTGCTTAGGGTTTTGTGATGCTTATGTGTCCTTCAGTTTGGAATAAATTCCAGGATTTCTGTCTGCCGTTCAAGCCTAGCCAAGTATTTTTGGAATGCCCCCACTTTGTGCTTAGCCTCTTTTTTGAATCAGCCCTTCCTCTGTATTGGCCTGGCAATGACCTCCTGAAAGCCCCTCATCTATTGCCTTCCTATCTGCCCTGGGCCAGAGTGGGAGACATCTCTTCTTAGAGAAGGCTCAGGGGTAACATGAAAGCTGTCTTTACATATCCAAAGAACTGTCATGTGGAAGAAGGGTCCAGATTGTTTTCCTTGGCCACAGGTGGTAAAAGTAGTTGTTGTGAAAGCAATTTGGAGAGAGAAAAATAAAGGCATATCAGAAAAAAAAATCCCTCCACAAAATAATGAGTTCTTCCTCATTTGAGGTTGTTAAGGAAGGGCTGGATTAATACCTGTTAATTATATTGTAGGGGCCAGCTAGGTGGTGCAGTGGATAAAGCATCAGCCCTGGATTCAGGAGGACCTGATTTCAAATCTGGCCTCAGACACTTGACACTTACTATCTGTGTGACCCTGGGCAAGTCATTTAACTCTCATTGCCCTGCAAAAATAAAAAAACAAAAACAAAATTTAAAAAATTATATCATAAAAGTGATAAGTTTTCAGGTATGGTTGAGTTAATGTCTTCTAAAGCACTGTTCCACTCTGAAAAGGTGGATTTCTGTGGCCAGAGAGGTCCCCTATCATACAACTTTATTGGCTAATTGATTTGTAGGCCAGTGATATTAGACAGATAAAAAGCTGAGCTGCCATTCTCTTCTTGAGATGTTATCACTCCATCCTCTGTTGGGCCTTTTCCCTTCTAGTTGTCCTATCTCTGCTTCTTCAGACTAGGCATTGCATCTTTGCTTTATTCAGGATTCTCCAAGTTTAGTAAGCTTCTCTTCCACATGGGAAGGGGGACAGCTCTTTTCAGTGAGCTATTTCAGTTTTCCATTGGGCCTTAGCTGTACTGTTCAGTTGAAGAACTTTCTTTCACGTCATAGGCTACTCTGTCCATCACATATTGGAGAAGGTGGGAAGGCTGTGATTAGTAAGCTTTTCCTCAGTGGGGAAGGGTTGAAGTTTCCTCAGTCAATTCTCTCAGCCAGTGACTGTGAAGATCTTTCCTTTGGCCAACAATTTCAGAAAATATAGCAGATGTTCAAGTTAATAGTACACATAACCTTTCAGCTCATTTTTCTTCTGCTGTCTCTTCTAACTTCTTCATTCCACCACTTTTCTGACTATCAAGATACCCATTTTTGTAATTTTTATACTCCTTGGTCAGAGTAAGTATTCCTAGGGCTCTACTTCCTTAAATGGTAAATAAGCTTAGTGAATCTCAGATAAAAAAAAAACACCAATTACTCTTAATTTCCTCATCATGTTTCTTTGTTCTTTGTAATCACAAGTCTTGGACTGGTTAGAGAAGGTTGAAGAGTCTTATAAATCTTTGTCCCATTTCCCTTCAGCAAGAAATCACAGCCTGGACCATCTCTTGTCCCTTTGCACATCAGTAACCATAAGATGCAAAACAGATGAGTGCTTTGAGAGGTAGGAAAGAAGATGCTATGTGGGATTGAAGAGGGGGGATTCATTCATTCAACAAACATTGTATAATGTTGGTAATAGTTCCCTCTTGGAGAACAGAAGGTCCTCACACATCTATGATCATTTGATTTTCTCAATAACTAGAATACAAAAGTATCACTCACATTTTACAAATGAGAAAAGCAGAGCTCAGAGAGTAATTTGCCTAAGGTCACACAGGTAACAGGTATTAGTGAGCAAGTACTAGGAGCTGGATCTTAACTCCTGTTGTAATTTTCTTCCATTATACCACATTGATTCAGTTCATACAGTTTAAACTTTATTTTCCCATTTCCATTTTAATTCTCCACCCCCCCCCACCATTGTTGCCTGTCACTCACCCCCTTTCTTTCTTTTTTTCTTTTTTTATCTCTAATCAGTCTTTAATCTCTTGGGACCCTTTCTAAGACTGAGAGTCTTACCAAAACACTGTGTAGACCCTGATTGTTCTAATCCTTCATTTATAAGATAACATTTTAAATTATGAGAACACATTAAAATTTTTATTATAAAATTTTTTTACTTTTCAACTACATAAAAGTTACCTCAGTGTAAGTTTCATTACCAAAAGTGAATCAGCATTTCCCTCCATCCACCAGACATAAAGAAAAGTTACTGGAATCTCAAATCTCATGAAATTGAATCAATATTAGGGACAAGTAAGGTCGCTTCTGTCAGTTTTTAGTGCAATAAGTTTTCCTGCCTTGGATCAGTTGAAAATGTAGACTTAATCAGCCTTATAACTATAAGAAATGTTATAAGATCATTTAAGTGGTAAGAGAGAAAACTGGACTTTGTACAATCTCGTAAGACTAGGAAATCTCAAAGCAAGATTGACTTTTTTACCTTCTGGTAGCAGAATACTGAAAGACAGAGTAAAACCTTAGCAGCCTCCTTTTATAATGTGAAGCTGAGGTACTTGATGGCACTTAATATATTTGGCTTTGTGAAAGGAGCCTCTTTAAAACTGTCTACTCCAGGGCCCTGGGAGGACTGAGGCCCAGGACACACAGAGACTGAGGGTTTTTATTATTATTATTATTATTATTATTATTATTATTATGTCATTTACTTAAAGTTTTGAGTTCCAAATTCTATCCCTCTCTCATTCTCTCCCTTCCTACCCTCCCCCCCCCCCAAGGTAGCAAGCAATCTGTATAGGTAATACACATGCAATTATGTAAAACATTACCATATTAGTCATTTTACATAAAAAGACTCAAGTAAAAAAAAGAGAGAAAGCACAATATAGCCTGCTTCAGTCTGTGTTCAATCAATATCAGTTCTTTCTCTGGAGGTGGATAATATGCTTCATCATTAGTCCTTTGGGATTGTCTTGGATCGTTGTATTGCTGAGAGTAGCTAAGTCATTCACAATTGTTCACAGAGCAATAATGCTGTCACTATGCATAATGTTCTCCTGGTTCTGCTCACTTCACTAAACATCAGTTCATGTGAGTCTTTCCAGGTTTTTCTGAAATCATCCTGCTTGTCATTTCTTACAGTAGGCCTCCATCAGTCGCGGACAACCATGGATCAGCACCTTGAAAAGCCACAGGCCACAGTGTGGCTGTGCTGGAGTGTCCTCTCCAGGGCCCTGGCCTGGGCAGATCAATATGGAAAACAAGCTGTTGCCTATGCCACAGATTTTCTCTCTCCTCGACATTGGTGGATCCAAAGGAGAGGCAGAGCCAGTACAGTTTGGCACCCGTGCCACCGCAGGAGTTGCCAGAGGGATGTGATGTCCAACATCCAACTGCCTAAGGGACTCGGACTCCTGATTTTTCCTGGGGTTAACTCCCAAAGCCTTTCCCATATATGGGTATAGCTGCAAGACAGCAGAGGTTTAAAATCAGGGTTCCTTCCCCTAGGTGGGTTACCTGACAAGGCTAATGAGCCCCACCTGCCCAAAGCGACTGGTTTTAAGGCGCCAGTGACTCGCCTTTGCCCCTTCTCCTGTTAGTGGAAACAGTTCCGCCACGAGAAGGCCAGGAGTTGGGCTTCAGTTGTCAGAGGCTATTTGAGACACAAGCCATTGGAGCATTTTATAGAGAGTGGGAGCTTATCCCCACTCCCACCCCAGCATGACAACCTTTGGAACCACTCATATACCGTTGTTCAGTCATTCCCCAGTTGATGAACATTACTTCGATTTACAATTCTTAGCCACCACGAAGAGTTGCTATAAACAGTTTTTGTACAATTTTTTTCCCTTTTCTCTTTTTCACAATTACTATTGTTAAGTGTTTCCCTCCATCCTATTCCCTTCCCAGTGATATTTACTCTATTATCTATCTTCTTTTACCCTATCCCTCCTCAAAAGGGATATGCTTCTGACTGCTCCCTCCCCCAATTTGCCCTCCCTTCTTTTACTCCTCCCTCCTTATCCCCTTCCCCTCCTGTATTTTCCTGCAGGTTTAGATCTATTATTCCACCCAATTGGGTATGTATGTTAATCCCTCCTTCAGCCAATTCTGATGAGGTTAAGGTCTTTGAGCCAGTTCTGATGAGTGTAAGGTTCATTTACTTTCCTGCTCCTCCCCCATCTCTCCCCCCACTCCATAAACCCTTTCTTGTTTCTTTCATGTGGGATTTCAGTCCATTCTACGTCTCCCCTTCCCCCTCCCACAGTACATTCCTCTCACCCCTCAATTTTACCCTAAAGATGTCACCATGGGGCAGCTAGGTGACACAGTGGACAAAGCACCCACCCTGGACCCAAGAGGACCCCAGCCCTAATCCTGTCTCAGACACAAGACACTCATCCACTGCGTGATCCCAGGCATGTCACCTAACTCCAACCACCCCACAAAAAACAAAAAACAAATACTTAACAGATATCATCCCTTCATAATCAATTCCCACCTATGCCCTCTGTCTAAATTTATTTCTATCATTTGCCCTAATCCTGAGAAAGTTTTTATGAGTTATATGTATTATTTTCCCATGTAGGAATGTAAACAGTTTAACCTTTTAACATCCCTCTTGGGGGGCAGCTAGGTGGCGCTGTGGATAGAGCAAGAGTACTGGTCTTGGAGTCAGTAGGACCTGAGTTCAAATCCAGCCTCAGACACTTAACACTTACTAGCTCTGTGACCCTGGGCAAGTCACTTAACCCCAATTGCCTCACCAAAATAATAATAATAATAATAATTTTAAAAAAGTGAAAAAACAATAAAAACATCCTTCTTAATTTCTTTTTCCTGTTTATCTGTTTATGCTTCTCTAGGGTCTTATATTTGAAAGTTAAATTTTCCATTCAGTTCATGTCTTTTCATCATGAATACCTGAAAGTCCTTTTTTTCATTGAGGTCCCATTTTTTCCCCTGAAAGATTATATTCAGTTTTGCTGGATAGGTGATTCTTTGTTGTAATCCCAACTCCTTTGCCCTGTGAGTTCCAAGAGCTTACTTACTGCCTTTTCCCAAGACTGAGTTTAATCTCTACAATTAGCTTAGTTCAATACTTGGCACATGGTAGGGGCCTACTAAATGCTTATTCCCTTTTGCTATACCCCACTATCACCTAATAGTTTATTACAGATAGTAGGTGCCTAATAGTTTTTTTTTTTCCAGTTGAATACTTTCTTTCTTTTTTTGGGTGAGGCAATTGGGGTTAAGTGACTTGCCTAGGGCCACATAGCTAGTAAGTGTCGAGTGCCTGAGGCCAAATTTGAACTCAGGTCCTCCTGAATCCAGGGCCAGTGTTTTATCTACTGTGCCACCTAGCTGCCTCTGAATACTTTCTTAACCAACAGTCAACATGTTATAGTAAAAAGAATACTTGTTTATGAATTAGAGAACATGTTCAAAATGTATCTCTGATACCTCTTTGACATATACTGTCTATGGGACTGAATTTTATTTTTATAAAATGAAGGGGCTGGACTAGCTGCTCTCTGAATTTTCTTCCCACTCTAGTTATATGATCCCTATGTCATCTTAGTCTGATTGTGATGGTGTAAAATGACTAATTCAATCTATTATAAAATTCATAGTTATGACACCCTGTTGTTTGGTCGTGTCTGACTTTTCATGACCCCATTTGGAGTTTTCTTGGTCAAGATATTACAGTGGTGGGGGCAGCTAGGTGGCGCAGTGGATAGAGCACTGGCCCTGGATTCAGGAGGACCTGAGTTTAAATCCAGCCTCAGACACTTGACACTAGCTGTGTGACCCTGGGCAAGTCACTTAACCCTCATTGCCTCACCAAAACAAAACAAAACAAAAAAGATATTACAGTGGTTTGCCATTTTCTTCTCTGGCTCATTTTATAGATGAGGAAATTCAGGCAAACAGGTTTAAGTGACTTGCTCAGGGTCACACAACTAGTTAAGTGTCTGAGGGCAGATTTGAACTCGGGTCTTCCTGACTCCAAGTCCAATGTTATATCTGCTTCACTATCTAGCTCCCCTGTAAGAGACCTTAAGCATCATTTAGCCCAACTTCCTCATTTTACAGATGGGAAAACTGAGGCTCACAGGGCATGTTACTTGCACAAGTTCACACAGGTTGTAAGTGTCAGAGTCATAATTCAACACTGCTGACTCCAAATCCAATGCTGTTTCTCAGGACCTCCTTAATTAATGCCCAATACCCATAATCACTGAGGTTTCTTTGTTTGGCTCTGCAGGTTGAGTATTCCATCATCTGCACCAGTTTTCAATACCTTTCCTTAAAGGGGCTTTGTCTTTTTTCTCAGTACAATTTAAAATGCAATTTGAAGGCAACAAAATATTTTTAAATAAAGGTTTAAAGCTGTGGCTCTTTAATTATAAACTAGTCCAAAGGCACTGACCGTGAGGATAACACCATAGGAAGGAAGATTCCGGGCAATAGGGATGAAATTGTCCATACTATTGTTTCTGTTCCACTTAATGGTCTATTAGCAGCTGTGTCAGGCTTGATGCATTCAAGCAAGTGGTATCACAATCATTCTGTTTCAGGTGAATTGGATCATTTGCCTCTGCCCAAACAGGGTCAGGGAATGAGGATCCTAAAAGATCCTGTTGACATAGGAGAAAATGACTGGGGGACGCCTAGAAATAAATAACCTGATTCCTTTTAGACATCACAAAGGAATATTTTCTTCTCTGTTCATATTACTTTAGAGTAGCCTCTGTTGTTGAACAGATATCCCCTCTCCATTCCCATTAAAATCCAGTGAGCTGACATTGTAGTACATGAACTTTTTAGACTCTTGTCCAAACAATTTACAAATCCTCATTTTTTTAAGGTTCTAGTAGACATACTTGCAGATTAGTAGGTGAAGAAATGATAAATAGGTTTCTTTGACATTCATTATATAAAATACTAAAGGACTAAAAGAATTAGCATGTGGTGAAGTTATATCACAGGTACATTTTCCTCTAGGTACTAGCCAGTAGGCAGTAAGAAAGATATGTTGGTTAAAACAAAACAAAGCAAAGCAAAACAAAACAAAACAACTGTCAAGATTAAACCTTACTTTCCTAAGGTTGCCAAACTTTTAGAACAAGAAGAATCAGTATTTACTCTAGCTTAGCACTATGCTTTGTGCTGCGGGGAAGAACATTTTAAGATGTGATTTCAAGATAAAAGGGTCTGGTTAGGAAGACAAAGCTCACACACAGAATAACAGCAAATAATATGGAAGAGGGTATTATTAAGTGCTAAATTGTGTGGTAGAGACTCTTGAGTGCAGCAGGAGTTTTGAAGTCAGGGAGATGGATGAGGGAAAGTCAATGACAGCTTTCCCCAAAAGCTAGAGCTTGGATTAGAATTTGAAGGAACTGTAGGGGTTGACTTGCAAGAGGGAAGGGCATTTCTCAGAGCGGAGAGAACCCAGTAAAGGAATGAGATGGGAATGAGGCTCATTAACTCTGGAAAGAGGAAGGAGTAGAAAGAGTGTTCTGGGAAGTAGTGGAAGTAAGGTTGGATAAGGACAGTAAGACCGAATTGCGGAAGGCCTTGAATATCCTGGAGAGTAGTTGAGAATTGGAATCATAGAAAATCAATAATGTGATACAAGGAAAAGAGAACAGAATGGGCAATTAGAGGACCTTGTTTTGAGTCTTGGCTCTACCCATTATAAATTTTGTCATCTTGACAAGTCCTTAAGTTCTTTAAGCCTCATTTTGATCCACTATAACAGGGCTTCTTAAACCTTTTCCACTTTGGTCCCCCTTTTGCCTAAGAAATTTTCACACAACCCTGGGTATATAGGATATAAAATAGGGATACGTAACCTTTTACTGTAGCCACATTTTTCATGACCCACAGTTTAAGAAGCTTTGTTCTGTAATATAGGGGGTGGTAATACTTGCTTTAGGGCAGTTAAGTGGCACAGTGGATAGAGCATCAGGCCTGGAGTCAGGAAGACCTGAGTTCAAATCTAGCCTCAGATACTTGCTAGCTGTGGGACACTGGACAAGTCACTTAACCCTGCTGGCCTCAGTTTCCTCATCTGTAAAATTAGCTAGGCAATGAGGTAGAACATGGGATAGAACATTGGGTCTGGAGTCAGGAAGACTTATCTTCCTGAGTTCAAATCTCTTCTCAGACACTCCCTAGCCGTGTGACCTTGGGCAAGTCACTTCACCCCATTTAGCTCAGTTTCCTCATTTGTGAAATATGCTGGAAAAGGAAATGGCAAACCTCTCCAGAGCTTTTCTTTGCCAAGAAAACCCCAAATAAGGTCACAAAGAGGCACAACTAAAATGGCTGAACAACAAAATAAACTGGAGAAGGAAATGGCAAACCATTCCACATGGGGTCACAGAGTCAGACATGACTGAAACGACTGAACAACAACAGCAACAACAATATTTCGCTTTACATATCCTATTGAAAAGTTCATTCACATGATTAGATCCACCATGCCTGCCTTTATTACAGGTGTCAAATGAGATGTTCAGAGCAAGGATAGCCAACTCCGTCTTTGCTCTCTATTTGGCAGCACTGTGTATGGTGAATTAGAGATCCTTACAGTTAGAAAGGCCATTGAAGGGGCATGTGAGTGCTGTTTCAAACACAAGGAGTGGAACTGTGACTATATTGGTATGGTTCTTCTGGAGGCCCTGTCTCTACTAATGCAAGATGGGACCTCCTCTGCAGTAGATCATCTCAGTTGTCCAGAGCCCTGAGAAAGTGTGAGTTACCTAAGGGCATACAGGCAGTATGAGTCAGAGGCCAGACTCAACCCATAGCTCCTGGCTCTGAAGCCATCTCTCTGTCAGAAGATACATTTGCTTTGCTGTAGAGAGGCAGCTAGGGGCTCAATGAATATGCCACTGGGCTGGGAGTCAGGAAGACTTAAATTCAAATACAGCCTCTGATACTTACTAATTGTGTGAGGCTGGGCAAGTGACAACATCCATTTGCCTCAGTTTCCCCAACTGTCATATGGGCATAATAATAGCATCTATATCTTTTAGGATTGTTGTAATGATCAAATGAGATATTTGTGAAGAACTTAGCATTGTTGTTTGTCCTATGTTCTCTAAGAGGACCATGACATCAGCGTGATGTCAGTACTTGCAGTGAATCGGATTTAAACAAGGGAGAGTTGTGCAGGGTCACCAACCTCACTCTTTCAGAGCCATCTGGGTCCAATGGCAAGATATACACCACGACAAATGGAGATGTCCCCAGATGTTTAAGGCAATTGGGGTTAAGTGACTTGCCTATGGTCACACAGCTAGTAAGTGGTTGAGGTGGGATTTGAACTCGGGTCCCCCCAACTTCAGGGCCAGTGCTCTATCCACTGTGCCACCTAGATGTTCCAAAGCACTTAGCATAGTGACTGGCAGTACATAGTAGGAACTTAATAATTTTTTTATCTCCTCCCCTTTCCCTTGTCTCTCTCCACAGTAAAGAATCTCAACCCCTTTTTCCCTAATCAAATGAGAGAAATGAAAATAAAGTGCATTGGAAATTGATATCTATGAGTAAGAAATTGAAATAGTTTCACCTTCAGGGAAGAGGGAATACAAGCTAATAGCTTTAAAGTTAGCAAGGAGGATGGCCACTATCTTCTTTCTTTTTGCTGTTGAGGACAGAATGGGATAAAGAAGGCTTAAATTATAGCATGAACGATTCGGGTAGCTCTAATGGGTAACTTTCTGAAATGATATTCTAAAGTACAGAACATAGCAATAGGAAGGAATTTGTGAAATCCTCTTCATTGGGAATCTTTTGAATAGGACCCATCAGTTGTGTCCAACTCTTTGTGACCCCATTTGTGGTTTTCTTTGCAAAGCTCCTAGAGTTTGCCATTTTCTTTTGTAGCTCATTTTGTTGTTCGACTCTTTATGAGTCTGTTTGAGGGTTTTGTTTTGTTTGTTTGTTTTTTAGCAAAGATGCTATAATATTTTGCCATTTCCTTCTCCAGCTCATTTTATAGATAAGGAAGCTGAGACAGAGTTAACTGAATTGTCCAGGGTCACACAGCTAGTAAGTGTTAAGTGTCTGAGGCCGGATTTGAACTCAGGTACTCTTGACTCCAGGGCCAGTGCTCTATCCACTGTACCACCTAGCTGCCCCCTAGTAAGTGTCTTAAAGCCTGATTTGAGCTCAGGAATATGAGTCCTTCTGATTCCATGCCCAGACTTTATCCATTGGGCCACATAGCTGTCCTACCTTAGTTATTACCTTGTCTGAAACACTAGGAGAAAGCTGATCCAGGGCACAGAGGTTTTGGGGAAAGGGGAGGGAGGGAGCTTTTCAGATAGGATTTTATATCCTAACACTGACCACGGTCCAGGGTTAGCCAAGCCAGCTGTTAAATGTGGCATGGCAGCCACTCTCTTCTTACTGGTGGAACAAAGACCCAGATATATAGTATTTGCTTTAGAAAAGCAGCAATTTGAAGGCTGAGCAACTCCTTTCAATAACAATGTCATAGGGATATTTAGTAGTCAAGCTCAGTGTGTGTATTTGCAGCTGCATCATTGACACTCTTATGGTCTATATTGTGTCATTGATCCACTAAGAAATCTCTAATTAGCCCTTGGTATGATAGAATGTAATTGCTTCAGAGACGCTGTTGTGGTCTATTGTGTTGAGAATCCACATACCCTGAAGAGCACTCCAATAAGGCCTCACACCATGGACTGGAGCAGAAATGTCTTGAAATGCAATCCACTGGGTCAGCAATCTATGTTTTACATGGCCTTTGAATATATTTTTAAATGACAGATTGGAAAGGGTCAATGGCATTAGGTTTTGTGTAATTATGGGTTGGACAACACAACGGTAAATCTAAAACTATTGACAAAATGGACAGAATGAAAAAAAAAAAACATGCCACAGTTTTGACTGAGAGGTAAGACAAGGAAGAATAGGATTTGACTAATTTTAGCTGCTAGAATTTAGCATAGCTGTTTTTGTCTCTTTCACACCTGCTAAAAGAAGGAAGGAAGCAAGTAAGCGTTTATTATACCTACTGTGTGTCATTTACTGTGCTTTACAGTGTCATTTAATTGTCACAACAACCCAGGGAGAAGGGTGCTATTATTGTCCCTATTTTACATTTGAGGAAACTGAGGCAAATAGAGATTAAATGAATTGCCCAGGGTCACATAGCTAGTAAAAGGCTCAAGCTGGATTTGAATGCAGGTCCTCCTGACTCCAGACCAGGCCCTTTATTCACTATATCACCACCTACCTAAAGGACAAGAATTTGAAACCCTTTATATTTCTAAAAATGAAAACTTGTGTATTCAAGAAGAGAAAATTAACTCTCTGGAACCAAAGAAGAGCCTATCTAAAGAGGGACAGTGTGATTAAGAGAAAATAGCTCTTGGTTTGGAATTACAGGGGCCTGAGTTTAAATCCTACCAGCATGTTTCTTAGTACCTCTGCTACTTTGGACAAAACCCTTCAGCTCTCTGGGCCTCATATAAAAAATGTTTCCTCAGATATTAAACATGAGAGTTATACTGGACTTCTCTGGTTTCTGCCAGTTCTAGGTCTTTGATCTTAAACGTAAGTAGGAGAAATTTTATGTTCTTTTATTCATCCATTTATTTACTTATTAAAGGAGGAACACTTATGAAGTTCTAGACACTGAAGAATTTACAAAGATAGATAAAACTCATACCCTACTTTCCAGGAACTGACCACCACTGAATATTATTACAGATTGTCCAACATAGGCAATTTCTGAAGCTTATCATCCTTTGCGACTCTATGAAAGTCACTGAACATCTCTGTGCCTCAACTGTCTAAAAAAAGGGGGGGGAATCACATTACTTAGAGTGAAAGGTTGTTATGAGGCTCAAATATGGCTTGGTAAGCATTTATTAAAGATCTTGTCTAAGTACTAGGGATACAAAGACAGTCCCTTCCCCCAAGGAACTTATGTTCTAAATGATAATGCATGTAAATAGCCTTATAAATTATAAGTACTATATTAACATCATTTATTAGCATCATTGGAGAAGATGTTGTCTGGTGGATGAAAAATAGTCCGAAAGCCAAGAAGACCAAGTTTTTAAGCCCTCTTTCTGATACATACTGATTCTGAGACCCTGCCCAAGTCATTTTACTTCTGAGTGGTCCAGACAATTCTCTAAGACCACAAGTTGCAGAAAAGGTGAAGACCTACCTTGGTAAAGAACATTTCCTTTCTTGTGGGGAGGGGATTCCTTATGCTAAGGAAACCTCAAGTCTAATCCCTATCCATATTATTATCTTCATATCTTGTGACACAGTTGTAGGTGCTTCATATTTACTCTCAGTTCTCAATTTTAACAAGCTTGGGCTTTTAAATGGATTTCTTTCACCTCCTTTTAGATAATTATGTACGTTTTAAGTGTAGCATGTTAATTAAAGGAACTTCCACTGCATTGTGTGAATCAGGTACATTCCATCCAGAAAATAGGCTATGGAGGTAATATTTTTTCTCCTTCTTGCCATCTCTGTCTCCCTCCTGATTAAGCAGTCTTTAAAATACCACAGTGAGGTGTAAACATTTCTGAACCTCTTAAATTAAAAAGCTTCCTGAGTGTTCGGCGGAAGCTTCTGCAGGTGTAACAGCTGTGTAATGTATAAATCATTATAAACAAGGCTTGAAAGTAAGTTGGGCATTTATACTGCAGCTTCTTTGCCCTTTAGCTGCAAAGAAAATTGAAAATACCAATGAATCTTGAATTCAGAGACTAAGGAGAGAAAAAGCAGGATGTGAGATCACATAGGGTGGCAGAGTTCAGTGAGAACTCAGCAAGTTGGGAATATTAAGCAGTCTTGACCCATGCTGAGCTGAACCTGGAGAGCAGATTCACCAGGCATCATCCCTTATGTCAGGACCCTGATTAACAAAGACATTTAAATAATGTCACCGTACTTCATAACAATTTGATCCTATTTTCTCTTTTGTACATCTGAGGAATGTAATTTTTTTTTAACGTGGCTTATTTGAACTCTATCTCCTAATGGTGTCAGACATTGATACTTTGAGTTATTAAACTGGATATGAATTCATTCATTCTTTGGAAATAACAAAGCCTCTGTCTCCTCTTTGATTAAAAGCACAGTATTACAGTGGCTTTTGATATTATAAACATATTCACATATTGAGGCAGTTTTTGCTGAAATTCACATTGAGCTCTTCATTCTCATCGCAACTGAATGTTCCTATTTACTCCACCTATATTGCAGCCTTTGTCTTAGCCCTTGTCTAAATATGACATTGCAACTCTGGCTGTTCTACATGAGACGTCAGCGTCTAAGATCTCAGAGCCTTCCTTAACCTATGATACTGAAGGATAACGAAAAGGGTTTTCGCCTGACTGAATTCTTCTGCCTGTTTTCCTTTGTGTCAAACTCCCATCTTGCTTCTAGTTCTATCCAGCATGTGGCTGAGTATGCGTGTGCTAACATTTTCCCTGGAGAGCATGGAGAAATTTAATGTTGGGCTAGGAGGGAGAAGTTAAATGACAAAGCCACATTTGCCTTCTGAGTATGTTTAAATAATTTCAAGGTTCAGTGATTCCTCCACTGAGCTAAGTGGCCCAGTGGCTTATTGTGACAGGAGTGACACAAAGAAAAGCAGATGCCATCAGGGTTTGATTCTGATGGCGGTGCCCAGGCAGGGAATCCTAGAGAAGGAAGCTTCCTTTGAAATGGCCTTGGCATGAAGTGCGCTTGGCTTTGGGTGATCAGGAGCATTTTGGGGTATACTGAAGAGACCCAAGCAACATTATTTTAGTGGATTAGCATTCATTATGCGACCTGAGTCTACAAGGGACCATGCCAACCTCATGAGCTCTGACTTTTAAGGAATTTTATTCCATATGAGTTGAGCCAAATATCTTTTTTCTTTTTTTTAGTTTTATTTTCTTGATAAAAGTATTTTATTTTTTTCCAGTTACATGTAAAGATAGTTCTCAACATTTATTTATATAAGCTTTCCAATTTCAGATTTTTCTCCCCCCCTAGACAGCAGGTAATCTGATATAGGTGTTTATATGTATATATATATATATATATAATAACATTAAACATATTTCTGCATTAGTCATGTTATAAGAGAAGAATCAGAGCATTGAGGAAAAACCTCAAAATAGAAAAACAACAGCACCAAAAACAAAAGAAATAGTACGGTTTAATCAGCATCTCTACTCCACAGTTTTTTTTTGTTTTTTGTTTTTTTTCTGGATTTAGAGATCCCCTTCCATCATGAGTCCCCTGGAACTCTCCTGTACCATTGCATTGGTGAGAAGAATCTAGTCCATCACAGTTGATCAACACACAATGTTGATGATACTGTGTACAATGTTCTCCGGGTCCTGCTCATCTCACTCATCATCAGTTCATGCAAGTCCTTCCAGGTTTCTCTGAACTCCTCCTGCTCATTGTTTCTTACAGCACAATAGAATCCCATTACATTCATATACCACAACTTGTTCAGCCATTCCCCAATTGATGGGTAATCCCTCAATTTCCAGTTCCTTGCCACCACAAAAAGAGCAGCTATAAATATTTTTGTACATGTGGGTCCTTTCCCCTTTTTTATGATCTCTTTGGGGGAAAGACCCAAAAGTGGTATTGCTGGGTCAAAGGGTATGCACAGCTTTATAGCCCTTTGGGCATAATTCCAGATTTGAGCCAAATATCTTAAAATGCTCCTTTCCTTTTCTGTTGTTTTTCTTGTTTATTGTTTCCACTTCTGGAAGAAGGGAGAAAGAATGGTGAAATTGAACTCCATACTCTCCCCTCTGGCAATTTTATCTGTTTATGTGGCTTCAGTTATCACCTCCATGAAGATGCTTCCAGAATTTGTATAACTAGCACTAATCTCTTCCCGTGCAATTCTATATGGCATTAGCATCTGACAGTTGGACATCTCTTATTGGTACCTGAAACTTGACATTTCCCTGATAGGACCCATCCACCTTTAAGGAATGAATGACTGAATGAGAAACTACAAAAACCCATGCAGCTTGCTAAGTACTGAGGATATGAGTGATACAGTCCCAGCTCTCATTCTAGCTGGGGGAGATGGGAGATATAGGAGGATTCAGATGCAAGGAAGGTGAAAAAGCTCGGAGGTCTTAAGGATCAGTAGCAGGACAAATGGCAAGGCCTAAGAGTCCTCATAGTATATTGGGGTGCCCATCTATGGGGTAGGGAGTTCAAAGGGCACTAGCTTATAACCATGTGAAGGAGAAAATGGGCAGCTGGGGGAGGGGGAGACAAGGCAGCTTTGCCTCACTTGGCAGAGGTAGGTGACTGGGATTAGGGAAAAATATAACTTCCCTTTTTCTATTGATGTTTGATTATGTCCTTGTCACTTAGACTCAGGATCTCAGTAGGGAGAAAGCTACAAACAGAGAAAGCCAGAATACACAATCCAATATAAGTACCAATCAGAGTACTAGCTATGGAAGTACCACATATGTTGATAGAACTGGGGTTGGGGGAGGAGGATGTACCGTTATATCATAAGGAGAGATTCCCACCTGTGTACAAGTAGGGGACTGACTCTCTTATAGTGAGTCTTGAGGTCTGAAGTCAGAGGAAGAACAGGAAAGGGTTCCTGGAGTTAGTGACATTTGAGTTAGAAAATATTCCTGATTTCTGTTGATTATAGCCCAGTCCAGGTTCAAGATCACTAAGCATTATTGAATTTTTTCATCTTCTTTACTCCACTTAACCCATCAGCTACCAAGTCCTGTTGATTCTATACTACCTTTCATATCTGTCCCCCTCCTTTCAATTCTTATTGCCACAACCTTAATTCAATACCTTATAAAGCACCAGCCCTGGATTCAGGAAGACCTGAGTTAAAATCCAGCCTCAGACACTTGAAACTTACTAGCTGTGTGACCCTGGGCAAGTCACTTAACCCTCATCCCCCCCCAAAAAAAACCCAAATTCAATACATTATTGCCTGTCACTTAACTAATAAATACTTTCTTCTCTTTCCATTCTTTTGCATAGCAGCCAAAAAAATCTTTCCATTCTCCTATTCAAAAACCTTTTTCTAGCTTTTTTCCTTCATTTCCTGAAGGATAAAATACTAACTCTCTCCTCTGGCATTTAAGGCCCTCTGTAATCTGGCTCCAAATGACCTTTCTAGCATTATTTCATGGCATCCCCCTTAGTTCAGACTGTGTTTCAACTAAAAGACTACTTCACCATTTTTTGGTTTTCTCCTGTAGGAGTTTCCCTTCTCAGTGGAAATAACAGATATGGAAACTGTTCTGTTCCCCCTCCAAAAAAAGGGTCTTAGGTTGATAAGATTTGGCATCACAAAGTAGTGTAGATGGTATCTAGTTTATCCCAAAAACTCTGTCTCTTGAGGTGCAATGATTTGCTCACAGTCACGTGGAGTATATCTTTTTGAAGCAAGATATAGGCTCCCTCCAGTAGACTCTAATCTCCTTGAGGGCAGAGATTGTGTGTGTTACTTTGACATTTTGACAGAGCTATAGATCTCTGATGTCACAGAACACACCCATGCCTTCTTATCTTGTGTGACTCTTGTCCGTGACTTCCCATAGAACTTCCATGAGGGGCCCATCTAAAATAGTAGGAATCTTTCTCTAAGCTAGTTGACATCATGTGGGTGATAATGCAGTCCAAAGAAAGTCCATTTGATTCATCATGCTATACTGTAGTAGTAGAGGGCTCAACTTAAAATCAGAAAGGTCTTTGTTTGAATCCTCCCTCAGATACTTATTAGCTGTGATTCTGGCTAAGTCTTATAGCCTCCCTAGGCCTGTATTTCCTCCCCTCTCAAATAAGGGGGTGAAACTCATTGACTTCTAAATTCTCTTCTGGCTCTATACCTGTGATCCTGCATCTTTTACTTACATCATGATAGGTCCCAAATTTCGAGTCATACAATATTATAGTAATATCTTTTATGCTATTTCATGTACACTATCTTTTGGTGTTTGCACACTGCTATTTAACCTAGTCTAGTTCAAATCCAACAAGTATTTATTTAGTGCCCATTCTTTGCAAGGTATTCTATTAGATGCTGGTGACATAAAGACAAAGTGAAAAGTTGTGCCGGTCCTCAAGGAACTTACACTCTAATGAGAGAATAAAATGGACAAATAGATATTATCACACATAATTGTTGGATTGGGGAGAGAGAACAAACATCTAAGGGGATCAGGAAGAGTTTCCTATAGGAGGTGATGCAGGAACTGAGCCTCAGAAGGAGACAGGGATTTTAAGAGATGATGCTGAGGAGAGAGGGCTTTCTAGGTATGGAACACAAACTGAGCAAAGGTGTGGAGGCAGAATAGGGAAGTAGAATAGTAACTTGGCTATAACTGTGAAATAAGCCTGGAAATGTAGGATGGAGCCAAACTGTGAGGGGCTTTAAATGTCCAGCTGAGGAGTTTATATATTTTCCAAGAGGCAAAAGAGAACCAATGAAGATTCTTGAGAAAGCAGCAACATGATCAGACTTGTGTCTGGTGAAAATTATTTCAGCAGCCCTGTGAAAGATGAATTAGAGAAAAAAGAACACTGGAAGCTGGGAGTCCAATTAAAAAGCTGTTATAATCTTCCAGGAAAGACATGATGATTGTTTAGACTAGGGTGGGGTCTGTAGTAGAGAGAATAAAGATGGAGATAGAGAATAGATTAGATTTAGGCACTGATTACATATGTGGTGGAGGAAGAGTAGAAATAGAAGGATGACTCTGAGATTAGGTGTCTATGTTTCTAAAAGAATGATGGTGCCCTCATTTGGAAAAGAGATGGGATTTAGGAGGAAGATAATGAACACTGTTTTGGACATGTTGAATTTGATGTGCCTGTAGAAACATCCAAGAGGAGATATCAAACTTACGGTCATTGATGCAGGCCTAGAGCTTATAAGCAAAATTAGGGCTGGATAGATAGATCTCTCTAGGAATGACCTTTCTCGTTCTCATGGCAGCAGATGAAATTACCAAGAGAGAGGTTATAGAGAGGGACAAGAGAATCCAGGAAGAGCCTTGGGAGAGTGCTCATAGTTAGGGATAATAATCAGCAAAGGAGATTGAGCAAGATGGGTCATAGAGTAGGGAGAAAGCCAAAACAGAGCAATGTCCTGAAAATCCAGGGAGAAGAAAACTTTTTCTAAGAAGAAGGTAAACGGGCTTCAAGCTATTTACACCTACTCCATATCTCTCCATTGCACACTATGTAGATCGTGTTTTTAAAACTGATAGCCGGTATGTCTATTGTGCTTTAAGGTTTAGAAAAGAGTTTGTATACATCATCTCATTTGTTACCCAAAGATCTTTAGGGTGTTGGTAGCATAGGCATTATTATTAGCCATGTTTTATTTTAGAGATCAGGAAACTGAGGCTCAAAAAGGTCACCTGTGTTCACATAGCTGGTAAGTATTGGAGATTGGGTGTAGTATTCCCCAACTAGATTGTAGTGTACAGATAGAATAATGCCAAGGGTAGAACATCAGGCCATTTTAAATGGGTTTCAGTACATAATTTGCCAATCATGCTCTTAAGCTCTTTATTCATACATTCAACTTGGCCTGAGCTTTGAGGGTGGTAAGGAGTATGAAATCTAGAAGTTACTCCCAAGAAAGAATAAATCTGGGAGAGAATTGAATTTGTGAAATGTGTACCTCTATCAGAGTCAATGCATGCTGGTGGCCCAAAGCGGGGAACAATTTCCTTAAGGAGAACTTTGGCTACAAAGCCAGCAGTTGCTTGTGGGGCAGGAAGAGCCTCCACTCATCGAGTGAGCTGGTCAACAATAACAAGGCAAAATTTATATTATATTATTTTCCTGCTTTAAGCATGGAAATAAAGTCAGTTTGTAGATGTTCAAATGGTGTATATGCCAAAGGGCACCCTCCATATGTTTTAATAGTAACAGGCATAGCATATTTAAAGAGCTCCACTTCAGTAGAGGATGAGGCCCATAGGGACTCAGGAATGTCAGAGGGGATTTTGGATGTATCCCCTACTGCTCCTTGAGTGTCTGCAATCAAAATTGGTAATAAATGAACAGTATCCTCTGGCCATTGTAGGGAGACAGCCCCATCTAGAGCACAAGATATGGTTGCTCTAAGTTTACAAAGCAGATCACGACCTAATAGATTTACAGGGGCATCGGGCATAAGTAAAAATGAATGTTCTACAGTTAAAGGCCCCATAGATACTATGCAAGGGGTTAGTTCTGCCACTCTTTGGGCCTTACCTGAGACTCCTTCCACATTTAAAGATCCAATAGCATTGCATCCAGGGTCTGGTTTACACACTAAGACTGATTTAGAGGCTCTTATATCTGATTCATATTGTTCATACCACTTGTATTGGTCGCTCCTTGCAACTCTGTTTTAGTCACCATCCTCATTGTCATCATTGTCTTATTCCAGATGATATTACACAGTGCCTCAGGATCTATAAAGGACTAAATTACCTCATTTGCTTTTTGTGACATCCCTGTGATATAAGTAGCGGCTACCAGCATATGTTTCTATTTTGAAGATGAAGAAGCTTATGCTTAGAACAGTTAAGTGACTCACCCACGGTGGTCACATGGAGCTGCTGGCCTCTCCAACATAGATGATTAATCCAGAGCTGCAGGAGACAGTCAGACACCATTCAGGACAACTCCTTCATTTAATAAAGGAGGAAACACTTCACGGAGGAGAAGAGACTCATCTAAGGTCACACAGGTAGTGAATGGTGGAGCTGGGGCTCAAATTCACTTCCTGTGATTCCA
Organism: Dromiciops gliroides; assembly: GCF_019393635.1. Classification (NCBI taxonomy): domain Eukaryota; kingdom Metazoa; phylum Chordata; class Mammalia; order Microbiotheria; family Microbiotheriidae; genus Dromiciops; species Dromiciops gliroides. The sequence goes on from NC_057865.1 coordinate 83,584,008, forward strand.
AGTTCAGTGTTTTTTTCTACGACTTGATCCATTTTTTCCTGATGCAATTTGTTAAAAGGCATAGAAAGAATAAACAATCTGTGGGGCATATAGGAATATCTGCTATCGAGTTATTGCATTGATGGAATTCAACTTCCCTTTGGCTGTAAGCACCAGTGAGTCCCACACCACTGTGGTAAAAGGGAAAATGTTGGTTTCAAAGGGCCTGGATTCAAATCCCAACCCCGCGTGTTCTTAAGCTAGTCTCTTAAGATCACAGAGACCCAGGTTTGGTTTTTTTTCTCATCTGTAAAATTAGGGTATTGGAATACACACTGTTGAAAATACCTCCCAAGCAGGATGGAGAATCTTATGAGGACTATAAAAAGTAAAGCGTGTGAGGGATTCTTTTGCCTTAGGTCAGAGATCATCTGGGCATTGATATTTCTTTCTTATTCTCTGCCTGCAGTTGGGACTGCTGCCTGCTTTAACCTTTGAGATTTGAACCCAATTTCAATAGCAATTGAGTAAACAGTTGTTAAACATTTACTATTTCCAAGGCACTCTGGTGGGTACCAGGGAAAACAAAGATGAAATAAGCTGCACATCATTTCCTTGTTGTTGTGCAGTCATTTCAGTCATCTCCAACTCTTTGTGACCCCATTCGGGATTTTCTTGGCAAAGATGCTAGAGTGGTTTGCCAGTTCTTTCTCCATCTCATTTTATAGATGAGGAAACTAAGGCAAACAGGGTTAAGTGACTTGCCCAGGGTCACACCAGCTAGTAAGGATCTGAGGCCAGATTTGAATTCAAGAAGAGGAGTCTTCCTGACTCTATGCCCAGCATTCTATCCATTGTGCCACCTAGATGCCCCATCATTCCCTTAGGGAGCTTAACATTTATTAGTTGTGGTTGTCCTATCCTAGATGACTCTCTAGACTCTAACCTGTTGTTTTCTTGTCCTTGTCATATGTGCTAGTCCACTCCTTCAAGTTGAAATACTAGTCTTGGTTCGTTCAACTCCCCTTTCCTGCCATTCTCTTTGCCTCAGTTTGCCACAGCAAGTCCTCTAGTCCTATTTCAGGTTCAAAGGGGAGTCCAGGTCAGCAGTAACAGATATGATTATTACTACCAGGAGCCTTCCATAGAGTACCCCGATTTCTACTGTGCTCCACTCTGAGAAAGCCTGAAGGGGGCACAGTGTGGGCTGAGCCCACTCTCGAGATGAACAGCTCTTCACATCAGCTAGAGCACAAGGAGAATCCTGGAAAATGGGGGGTGGGTGGGGGTGCATAGAGGAGTGTGTGCCTGCAGAACACGAGGGAGATTTTCATATATGGCCCTTGGGACCACTTCCAACCTGAAAGGTGAAGCCAGGGTGCCAGGCAGAGAACAAACATGTTCCCCATAGGGAAGCTTTAATATTATAACAATAGACTCTGGGCTCTTTCAAGTGCTGAAAATTTGGACCAGAACTTTCAGCCCAGTGCTGACTTTTACTGAGGTGGAGCCCTGCCTTGCCCTGCCCGGCTGAGGGCAAGCCAGGCCTTTCTTCTGTGGGCACGTTGTTTCTAACCTGTCCTAAACCAGAACCTGCAAAGGCAATCTCTGGAGAGCGTCCTTTAAGGACTGACAGGCAGATCCTTTCAGACCAAAGCAGCTCAGATCAGTTTGCAAGAGCTTCAATGAACAATCCAAAGCTTTTGAGCTTCCCCCAGTCTCTAGGAGTAGATAGCACTGAATGTCATCTGAAACAACTGTTCTGTCCTTTGGAAAGCAAAACAAAACAAAACAAAAACCAACACTGAGTGGCTCTGGAAAGACATCTGGTTCTGGTTGGCAACTCAACTGCTAATAATAACTGGAAAGGTGATTTTTCATCTCTGTCGTTCTTGCAAATTAATCCTTGGCACACCCTTGGGAAGAGTACAATCAGCCAGTTCAGGCCTTACATGTTGCAGGTCACATCATTCAGCTGGGCTGCCATCCCTTCTCAGTGAGGGGCAAGTGGATGCATAGAGCACACAGCATGAAATCAGGAAGACCTGAGTTCGAATGTGGCCTCAGATGCTTACTACCTGGGGAATGCTAGGCAAGTCACTTAACTATTGCCTGCCTCAGTTTCCTCATGTGTAAAATTGACATAATCATGGCACTTATCTCTCAGGGTTATTGTGAGGATCAAATGTAATTTTTATAAAGCATTTAGTACAATACCTGGCATATAATAAATACTATATAAATGTTGTCATCATGGTCTCATCCCAAGCTTTCCATTGTTCTGTGGTAATAAGAGAATTAACAAGGATCCAGGAATTCTGAGTTTCTCATCCCTGTTCCACTATTATCACTGTATGGCCTTGAGCAAATCAATTAAACTTTCTAAATCTGTAGATTAGGTAGTGTCTGTGGCTGGTTTTGAACTCAGGAGAATGAGTCTGACTTCAGGCCCAGTGCTCTGTGCACCTGTGATGCCACCCATCTGCCCCTCATTCTCTGTACCTGTCCTTTGAAATGCAAATAAAATCCCAAGGTGAATGATAATCCCACCTAAAGTTACATTCTCTCTCTCTCTCTTTTTTAAATAACCATTTACTACACTTTCTCCTTGGCCCCTACATTTTGAAACTTCACTTTAGTGCTTTATCTCTATTACTGACATTTATCTAGTGCTTTAAAACCTAACTTCTAAAACTGGGGGTTGTGAAAATTTTGTCTACAGTAAAAGGTTATATATTTTTTTTTTATTTTATTTATTTATTTATTTTTAGTGAGGCAATTGGGGTTAAGTGACTTGCCCAGGGTCACACAGCCAGTAAGTGTTAAGTATCTGAGGCCAGATTTGAACTCAGGTACTCCTGAGTCCATGGCTGGTGCTCTATCCACTGCGCCACCTAGCTGCCCCATTTTATATACTTATATACCTGGGGCCGGGTAAAAATTCCTCGGGTGAAAAGGGGTTGAGAATGGAAAAAGTTTAAGAAGCCCTGCTTTAAAGTTAGCAACGGACGTTACTTTTTATTATTTCAGTTGATCCTCACAACCCATTCTGGGTGAGTGGTGCACCTGTTGTGGTGTTCTACCTATTTTGCAAATGAAGCCTTTGTGACTAGATTCTAGTAATACAGCTTATAAATTCTAGAGGCAGGATTCAAGGCCTCATGTTTCCAGACTTCCAGTCCAGCACCCCTTCCTTGCTAGTATGCCAACATGTTATTCTCTGATTGTTTTATCTGCATAGATCATAACTCATCATCAGGACTGTAATCTCTTAGAAGACAGAACTATTGTCTCCTGTATTTCCCAGTCTGCCTAAAAGTGGTGAGTGAATGGCAGATACTCAGAGCAAGAAGTTCATCAGTTTTTCTCAGATATAAGATCCCAAATACTACCCGATGTTACTGATCAGATTTAACTTGGAATTTTAATGCTTCTTTCCGCTTTTAGCCAGAAATCTATTTTATTTCCTGCTTTTTCTCTGATTGGACAGTTTCATTCTTGGCACTGGATAGCTAAGAGGCTATGATTAACTTTAGGGGTATAAGTTATTCTTTCTCTGTAGATATTCATTACGGAAGCAGCATTTATTTCATGGAGAAATCACTAGGTCATCGGTGAGAGAGACCGATGTTCTTGTCCTGTCTAGCAGTGTGACCTTAATCCCCAAACCCAACTTTTCTGTTTCTGGGATTCCCATTGAGTAAAATGGTGCCAGATTGCAGGGGGGTGGGGGGTGGGGGGGTAAGGGGGTGGGGCTTCTTATAAACATTCAGGAATCGTAAGGCTAAGATTGTTCTTGAATGACACAGGAAAGTCCAACAGAAGACACCAAGTATTGGTCAGACTGCCTAGGTGTCTATAAGAAAAACCACTGAAATATTAATAACCAAGCCAGAGTTTTAATTACTTATTATTTGGGTCCTTCTTTCTTGATTTCAGTTGTGCTTTATAATTAGGCTACCCCATACTATACAAGCAAGTAATTTCTAGGGTTGAAAGCTGTTCCCCTTTCCCACAGGCAGCTACCATATTAAGGCTTTAAGTTATAGAGATACAGGATTCAAATGAAACAAGCTGATGAAGTCCTTATTTCAAAGGATACAGGTTAGGAGGCTGAGGGGAGCAGGGGCATGTGCGTGTGTGTGTGTGTGTGTGTGTGTGTGTGTGCACATGCTCGTACTCATATGTGTGCATGCACATGCGTGTGTTGGGGTACTTTTCAGGTTGGATCCTTGTCTCTTGTGCTTTCAGGGAGAAAGAGTAGCCTGCCCTCATTGGTCTCTGTCTCTGTCTCTCCTGTGGTCATTAGACTTTAGGCCAATCTTCTTGAAGCTCTTTTTCATAGAAGAGACTTGGTCTCTGAAACCTTCTAGAACTGGCACTGGATCCACAGTTGCTTCCAGGAGTTGGCCAGCTATTCATGCCTGTACAAATCCTTGAGGTCTCCAGGATTTTTTTTTTATCTTATTTTTTTTAACCTAGATCCTAGGCCTATGTCTGGCACTTATTGGACTCTCTTTATGACAAGGTCATAATTTCTCATAGAATCACAGTGCCAAAATGGAAAGTCAACAAAGTATCATTTGTTGTTTTTTGTTGTTCAGCCAATCAGTTGTGTCCAACTCTTTGTGACTCCCTTGATTCTGTCATGGAGTCTTCTTGGCTAAGAGCCAAGAGTGGTTTGATTTTTCCTTCTCCAGTGGATTAAAGCAAACAAAGGTTAAGCAACTTGCCAACAGTTGCTCAGCTCCTATGCATCTAAAGCTAGTTTTGAACTCAAGTCTTCCTGATTCCATACCTAACACTCTAGCCACTGAGTCATCTTCTATGCTCTTAAGCCTTTCTACTGCCTACCATTTGGAGAGTATGGATTTCTGAGTGACTTCAGTGTTTTATTCTGTTCTATCCATTGGCATCTCCAGGGCCCTCATTGTTAGCAGAAGATATCATCATAGGGAATGTTTGGCAGTTCCTTTTGTAATTTCAGATGCGAGTAACCCTTGGCAATGATATTGGGGCTTTTTTAGTCTTGTTGTTGCCAATTACTCTTTCCCCAAAGGATAGAAATGAATATTTTAAGTTAATTATTTATTGTTGCTATAATATATGACTGAAGTAGAGAAACATTTTTGTTTTATTTCATATTTTTTAGATTTTCTAGAGTGTACCTTATCATCAAGGGATTCGAATTTCCTTTTACTGTAATCAATGCTGAGTAATTCTTAAACACAGTAAGATGGTTAATGGAGAGGAAAGGAAGATGGCTAAGCTAAGGAAATAGTCAAGTATTTTTGTTTGGTTGGTTTTTTGTGGGGCAATTAGGGTTAAGTGACTTGCCCAGGGTCACACAGCTAGTGAGTGTCAAATGTCTGAGGCTGGATTTGAACTCAGGTCCTTCTGCATCCAGGGCTGGGGCTTTATCCACTGCACCACCTAGTGGCCCACAGTAGTCAAGTATTTTTAAAAGGAACTGCTAAGCTCCCCAGCACTCTGCTAGGTATACGAGGAAATATGAGATATAGACTTTGCCCTAGAAGAGTTTACACTCTAGTTAGGGAAGTTATGTTGTCTATGCATGTGGAGAGAATTAATGATGGAAATCAATAGGGGAAATTTGGCCAATGAGTGCCCTTGATCATACAGGATAGATGTTAGAGGTGGAAGAAAAGAATGGAGAGAATGGATGAAAGTCATCATGCTTTAAATCAGTTTGCTTGTCACATATTTTGGGTTGAAGTCTCTTCCTTTCATCACCTACTGTGTATGAAGAGGTGGCCAGCATCAACAGAAATAGATTTATAGATTATTTTAGCAGGAAGCCATTCATCCTCAAATACTATTATGGGCATAGAAAGTAAGTGACTTGCCTTGGGTTTGGGAAGAGCCTGGATTAGAAACTACCCTTTGTCTCCTTATCTAGGATTCTTTCTATGATATACTTTTATTTTATTTTGAAATTATGGAATTAAAATGAGCATTTCCATAAAATAGTATAATAAGATGATTGCATATGGCACTGTGAATGTTATGTACAACATGCTATTCCTTTTAAATATATAATATAGTTATGTAAATTTCTTTTTTTCCTTTCTTCCCTTCCCTCCACCCTAGAGATGACTACCATTAGACACAAATATGCATGCATGTGTGTACGTATGTATAATATGTAAAAACATACAATACATCTACTTGTCAGTTCTTCCTCTGGATGCAGATAGTGTCTTCCTTCTTATGTTTCTTGTACTTAATATGATATACTTTTAACTTTAAACTATGGGTTTGGGGTAGGAATACAAATGAGTCAGCAGCTGTGGGAGAGAGAAGGAAGAACAAAGTAGAAGGCAGCAATCCATAATCTCTAAAGAGATGGCACATGCCTTTGGTTATTTAGTATTCTCTATTCCTCCTCACTTCCCCATCACTAGGTCCAACCATGCCGTGCCCCTCTTGCCAGTATCCTTGCCTTCTCTTCATGGGAACTTAGGACTGTTACCCTGCAGCCACACTGGGTTGGACTGGGTGAGCTTTTGCTTTCTTTTGTCCAGATCCAGGCCTCTTCTTCACTTTCCAGTAACATCTCTAAGCCATGCCAATAGTGCTACCCTCCCCTTCTATCTGGTTCCCCTTCCTGTTAGAAGATGAGCTCCTTGAGGTAGGGACTATTTTATTTGCTTATATTTGTATCCCTAGAATTTAATGTACTACCTGGCACACAGTAGATAGTTAATGAATGCCCCCTGCCCCTCATCATTGTATAAAGTCCTGTTATTTCCCACCAGTCCTACTAACTCCCTGGCCTCCAACCACCAGACTGTTCCTTGGGTCTTTTAATGCCTTTATGCCTGATCTCCTCCCCGGTATCGTCTCTCTGGTGTCTTATTGCTTTCTTGTCACCTTTATTGCTGAGCTTTCATTCCTTTAACTTCTACTGAAAGTATGTTTGCCTCGCTGCTGTTCACTTGTTATGTTGCTAGGAACTGTCGTGGCTAGTCTCTATGGTCCTCCCAGTTCTTTGGCTTCCATTCTACAAGCCCACATCCTCTGCTACCCCGTGGTCAGCAAATGCCCAAATCTGAACCAAAGAGTAACTTGGAAGTTTGGATCTGTTCTAACTTGGACACAAAGATCCAATCTGAAGGGGAAGCACCCAAGGAATTCTGTCCCTTGTATACTCCTTAAAAGAAGAGACACGATCTGCCATTTCCCCCCTATATTTCCTTTAGTGTCTCTTCAATCACTTTGCTACTGTGTAGACTCTCAGTAAGTATTGTAGACTGAGTTGTACCTTTCTGGCTCAACAACCCTGGAACCTTATCATTTGACCCACCTGTACTCTCCCTCGGCTGTTTGTCTTCTCTGGGAAACTGGATCACAAACCTACTCATCTTCAAAGCATTCCCCATCCAGACTGGCATGAGACATGCTTGTATTTCCCACTTCTAGTATTGATCTTCTTTCCGGTTCTTTTTAGCTGTGCAGTTTTTCTGAGGCCCTTTTCCATAGACCGGTATGAAGAAATCATCCTTGCTCCTAAGAACAGTTCTCTCCTGGGGCACTAAGAACTCAGTCTGTTCAACATTACCTCAGAGGTCTCCTAGGATTTGAGTGATCACGTGACTGCTAACATCATTACGTATCATTGACAGCATGTACAAAAAAGGGTTTTAAATACCCTCTTAATATACCTTCTCCAAGTCATAGTTCTTGCTTTAACCATCCTATGTGCTTATCAACCTGTTTACCATCATATCTTACCTCTCCTCTTTATTGTCTGCATGACCTTGGGTAAGTCACTTAACTTCCTCTGGCCTTTGTTTTTTCCTTTGTAAATTAAGGTTGTCACCTTGGCCCTGATCACCTCTATGTTTACTACTTCCAGTCTGTGGTCCTGTGATCACAATTGATTTCTGTTAGCCATTTAAAAAATTAATAAATGGATAAATCCTCTAGAAATTATATGTAAAACAATATTTTATATATTAAATATACTCTGTCATTGGCTTATATTATATAATTTAAGGTTGGTAGTCAGGGGAGTTGTGTTTGAATCCTCGCTCTACCACTTATTACTTGTAAGTCCTTGGAAAATTCACTTAATCTCTTCAGAAATTAGATTCCTCATCTGTGTTATAAGGTAGTTGGGCTGGATAACCTTAAGGTGGTTTTTTTTTCCCCCCAACACTATAGTCATGATGTTATATATTCTTTTTTTTTTTTTTTGTGAGGCAATTGGGGTTAAGTGACTTGCCCAGGGTCACACAGCTGGTAAGTGTCAAGTGTCTGAGGCCGGATTTGAACTCAGGTACTCCTGAATCCTGGGCTGGTGCTTTATCCACTGCGTCACCTAGCTGCCCCGATCCTATATATTCTTAAGTATACAGTCTTTCAATGAATTGAATGAGATACTTTTGACAAAAAAGTAAATCACAATTAAAAAGAATGATAACCCATTTACAAGAGCATTTTGTTTTAGAATGCTGTGAGAACTCGTAGTGCAAATATCATTATTTTCATTTTATAGACAGGGAAACAACCTGAGAGCAGGGAAGTGATTTACTCATGGTTATACCAGCCAGTGAGTGTCAGAGTCAGGACTGAAACCCAGATCTCCTGATTCCAAGCCCAGAAGCCTTTCCATTCCTGTCTTTGTAAGACAGGTGTACAGATACCTGGGATTCTTGGTACTGAGGTTCACAATAATTGTCACTATCCTCAACTACTAGTGATAACATAGCATTTCTGAAACTGAGGCCTCCCACTCCTAATTATAGGGCACAGGGCAGTAAGAAGATAAGGCAGCATAATAATGTAATAATTTGGGGGGCAAGAAGTACTATGCTAATGTAATTTGTACATCATTATTGTGATGATATTTCTTTTGAGGGTCCACTAAAATACATATATGTTAATATCTAGTAACACTGTGTGCTTATGGAATGTCGAAGAGTAACTCACTTATCTGGCATCACTGAGGAACAATATGTTGCACAAGGTTACCAAATAATGGAAGCTTAGTTTTTTAAGGGCATAAACTTGTTTTTTTTTTCCCCTCAAATATTAACTACTTTTGATGATGATCATTTTTAACAGGGATTGCATACTTCATCTCTTTTAAATTCCAAACTTTGTTGAAAAATCAAAAATGTCGGAGGCCTACTGGGAAAGCTTCTTGATTCCACTGCTTCTAATTGCTAACCTGGCTAAAGCTTTCTTGTGTCCTCCACCTGCACTTTATGGAATGTTTGGAAGATGGACAAGGTCCTTAAGACTCATGCTGAGCCTATTTGCCTATTATAGGGCTGAATCCTTAGGCACCCACTTCACCAATTTTCTGTTAAAAATCTTACCTTTAATTCCCTACTACCCTCTGTTTCAGTCAAGCCCTAGTATATCGCTGGCACTACAGATAAAGACCAGCCTATACTTCATTAAGATAGAGCCAAACCCTCAGGAATCCAATACCAAGATAAGACTCTCTATTGCCTTGGGATGTTTTCTTAGTAAAGAGAATGAGGGAGGGACCAGGAACAAGGGAGGACTTGATTATCTGAAAGGTAATTTAGGCTAGAATGATATGATCTAAATTGTGTGTGTGTGTGTGTGTGTGTGTGTGTGTGTGTGTGTGTGTGTGAGAGAGAGAGAGAGAGAGACAGAGACACAGACACAGACAGAGAGACAGACAGAGACAAAGAGACAGACAAAGAGACAGAAACAGAGAGAGACAGAGACAGACAGAGAGACAGACAGACAGAGAGACAGAAACAGAGAGGGGGGGAGAGACAGAGAGAATATGAGAGAATGAGAATGCTAGGGATTGGGATGATTGGGATATTTCTGTTAAACTTGGGCTGGGGGAAGCAGACCTCTTTGGGAATGACTTGCTCCCTTCCAAGTCTCAGGATACTAGGCTTCTACTGTAGAAACAAGCAAACCATCACGTTTGGATTCACCTGCAAATCCTCTGGACTTTCTTGGGCCATTAAACTTGATCATCTTCAGGCCTGTGTTACTTGAAGGGAACAAATTCACTTTCCTGACTTAGAAAATAGGATCGGGGCACATAACCTAGACTTCAAAGATCTTGCTGTAGCTCAAGCTTATTATTCCAGACATCAGGAAATCACTCTATAGAACTGTAACTGTAGACATATATGGTTTAGGAGATTGGCCTGAATGTCTCCTGCACCCATTAGTCCCCTTTTCTGGATGAAATTTCTCTATCTCAGTTTGTTTTTATCGTGTGCCTTTCTCCTACAATCGAGAGGAAAGAAAAACATTCCCTTTACTCCAGGTTTCAGCCAGTTTGCTCCTGAAGTTTTTACTGTATTGAGTTTGTTTATAACAAATTCTAGAACTCTCAAGATGTTAAATTTCACCCAGGCAGAGAAGGCATGATTCGTGTGGAAAGGAGGCTATAGGCTTTCTTCACTCTGCTCTGAAATATTGGTTCATGATGTAGCCCTGTAGGGAATCATCCTTAAGGCCTGTGATTACCTGTGGCTTCTCTCCTTCTCTGAGGATTTATGAATAAAGGCAGAACACTGGGCGGCCCCTTTTAATTACCTCCCTCCCCAAACCCACTGGCTCTGGTGTGTGGGCAACCACCAGCCTGCCTTGTGAATGATCCTGAAATGTTATCTGGCCTGACATTATTTGGTATTAGATTCAGATGGATGGTGACATGAGCTAGACTTTTCTTAGCTTTGTTGTGTGCAAGAAGAGGCAGGAATGGCAAATAGGAGGATCCACATTCAGTCAGTCATTGGTTACGATGCAAACAAATTGTGTGCTTTGGGAAAGCTTCTATTCTTGTCTTCTGTTCCATAAAGCCCAGCGCTTGTGACGTCTGACAGAATAATAATAATAGTTATAGTAGTAGTAATAATCACAATATCTAGGATTTATAACATGTTTTGAGGTTGGGAAAGTGCTCTTGTATAGTAGTTTCAGTTGTACCTGACTCTTTGTGACCCTATTTGGGGTTTTCTTGACAGATACTTGAGTGGTTTGCCATTTCCTTCTGCGGCTCATTTTACAGAACTAAGATGAACAGGGTTAAGTGACTTGTCCAGGGTCACAAAGCTAATAAATAAGGCCAGATCTGAACTCGAGAAGATGAGTCTTCCTGACTTCATTCCCAGTCCTCTATCAACTGTGCTACCTAACTTCCCATAAAATTTTGTAAAGTATTTCATATATAAGAACATAACTGAAGAGACTAAAGGTAGTAGTATTGAGCAATATTCCTATAGGCAGGGAAGGAAGGTGTCATAAAATTATGTATAAAAAGTCCTCTCTTTCTCTCTCTCTCTTTCTCTTTCTTTCTCTCTCTCTCTCTCTCCCCCCTTCCCTCCCTCCTTCCTCTTTCCTTCTCTTCCCATCATTTCTAACCTTCTCTCCCTATATATGTATGTATAAATGATATGTATATATTCATATGTATGCATGTATATATGCATTGTAAAGAATTAATTGTTATTTGAGGTTTTTATGACCCCCATCTTTTGGCTAGATTTTAAAAAAACAACACCTTAGCATGGCACTGGCCTCTGGGGCTCCACAAATGGCATAGTGCTCCACCCACTGGTTGTAGCCATCGCCATGGCGCTGACCCTCCAGTCATCACCACTCGCTGATGCCTACTTGGGCCTGGAAAAATTATAATGCTGGGAAGTCTAGTGAGGGCAGTCATGTGACTGTCAGAGCAGCCAGTCAATTGGCTGGGGGGCTGTGTGTGGTCAGCCTGGGGTCTGCTGGGAAGAAGGGAGGAGATTCGTGATTCTACCTGGAAGCTGGGAAGGTGACAGGACACTGAGCTGTGTGTTCTCAGCTGATTCCTGGGAGGTGGTGTTATTCAGGTTGTATAATTTCCTTTTCCCATTTTATTTTCCTTTCCCTTGATCTACTGATCCTGTTTGTGGTGTGGTTTTTTTTAAAGTTCGTTCTTGTTAATCCTGCTCTGTTTTGAGGGAGGCTGCCTATCTCCTTCCTTGCCCCAATATTGAGGCAAGCCGCTTAGTTAACACTCTCCAATTAAAAATTGCTCCCCAGGGTACCCACATAGACACCTTCTTTCTGCATTGACCTGTGTTCAAAGCTTGTTTCTTATAATTACTTGCATGTGACTGTGAGCAGGTTACTGTACATTTTTGTCTCAGTTTCCTCCTGTTAAAAAAAAGAGAGGTATGATACTCCAACTACCTACCTCCTAAGGTGGTCATGAGAAAGCCTTTTGTAGAACTTAAAGCTCTGTACAAGTAGGAGATATTATTGGTTGCTTTTTTGTTGTCTCTGTTCATCAAGATGCTGCCACTTCCCTCCTGCCCTCTGCCCTGATTTGTATTTGTATCCCATTTTCCTTTTTTTTTTTTTTTGGACCTCACAAATGTCCAGGTCTTTAAAAAATCATTCAAAATGGATTGTGGCATGACTCGGGCTTTGCCGGGACATTTTTGTTTTTCAAGAGCAAAGACAGCAAGCATCTCTTGTCATGATCCGCAGAACATTTTAAACAGAAGTGACATTTATGGGACTTGTGCTGAGGATATGGTCATATGATATATAATTTAGTAAGAAGGGCTACTTCAGTGAACACCTAAACATGAGCTCAAATCCAGCAATATTCATCTGCTCACTAGTTCTCTCTGTGATAGCATAGATTTAATGAACTTTTAGTAAAGATATTATCCCCCTTTAAAAATGATAGCAGCATGGGGTAGTAGAAAGAACACCAGGCTGGAAATTATGAGGCCCAGGTCACATCTCTGGTTTTGTCCTTCATGAGCTTTATGTCCTTGTAGCAGTCACTAACCTTGACCAAACTCTCCCAGTGGGAAGCAAACTCTGAGGCCACAGAAATGGAATGTGGATAAAAATTTCTCTCTACAGCATGCCTGACCACTGGGCATCATCTGTCTTTGGTTGGACAAGCAAAGGGGGAACTCAAGTGTCTCCTGAGGGAGCTCTTTGAACTTCTGGATAGCTCTAATCATTAGGACCCTTGTACTTACATCAAGTATAAATTTATCATGTTGCAGCTCCCACCCATTGCCACTGGTTCTGCCCTTTAGAATCAAGCAGAACAAACACAACCTATTATTTCCTTGACATTGTCCTCAAAGGCAAATATCATGTTCACCCTGACCCTCATAAGTCATATCTTTTCCAGGCTAACATTGTCCATATGCATGGCACTCTTGGTTACCATCCTAAGATTTTCTACACTGTTTTTTTTTTTAATTAACAGAATTTTCCCCCTCTCCCCCACTCCACCCTGTTGGAAAAGAAAAAAAGAAAAACAAATATCTGTTACAAATAGGAATACTTAGACAAAACAAAATCCCTTATTGGCTATGTCCAAAGAATATGTCTCGTTTTGTAATTTGGGTTCATTGATTCATGAGATGGATGGCATGTTTCATTATCAGTCTTGTGGAATCATGGACAGTCATTGTTCTCATGAATGGTGAGAGTTCCTGTAGCTTTAAAATTTGTTTTTTTATTTGTTTTCTCATGTTGTTATCATATAAATTGTTTTTATTGTTCTGTTCAGTTTGTTTTTCTTAAATTTATTTCATTTTCCAATTTATTTTTCTTTTTATTAACACATTTTGGTTTTATATCATATTCATTTTCAAATATATTGTTTTCTCTTACCCCACTCAGAGAACCAATCCACTGAGCAAATAATAATAATAGTGAAAGGGGTGGGGAGGGAAAAGGGTTCAATAAAACTGACCAACACATCAGTGGTGTCTGACAGCATACAAAATGCATGACACTCAGTCCCTTGAGGAACAAGAGAAAACAGCAGCACTCTCTTCCGTCTTCTACAGGGCCAAGTTTGAGGTTAATCTTTTTTTTCTTTAAAACAAATGCTATGTCTTTTTACATTACAAAAATTTACAGATTACTCTTCCTTCATGAGAGATTTCTTGTAACAAAGAAAACACGTAAAACTAATAAAACAATGACTTCATTTGAAAGTGCATGAAACATATTACATCTGTTGGTGTCCCTCACCCCCAGCTATCTACTTTTTAGAAATCGACTTACTCTCTCTCCCACCTAATTGGAAAAAAAAAATTATTATAATAAACATACATAATCAACAAAACCAAATGTCCTCAATGCTTACATCCATCCATCCATCCATCCATCCATCCATCCATCCATCCATCCATCCATCCATCCATCCATATGTGTGTATAAATATTTGTGTGTATATCATTCCACACCACAAATCTATCAGCTTTCCATAATGGATATTATGTTTCGTTGTCTATCCTCTTGAAACAACACCTAAGTAACTGGAATAATATTAATTGTTTGCGGTTAAGACGAGCCAATACAAGGCATCTCAAAAGTATTATTGCAGTTTTAAGTTTTAATAATCTCAAAATAAATGTTAGAAACAAAAAATAATTTGAAAGTTTAATAGTTGAATTATTTTTAGTTATTTTATGAATTTTTAATGACATAAAGTTTCATTTTACCTTACGTGTATGACACTTTTCCAGATCTTTACATTAGTGTAGATGGTCCTCTTGCTTGGCTAACTTAACCATCTGATCTATCCTCTTAGACTTTTTGTGGGATCCCAACAAAAGTGTAATGTATGCATCAAAACTTCATTCTCTGGATCATCTTGAGGCTAGGATTACACATACAATCCTTTCAGTCATTGATAAGCAGCTGACAAAAGTTTTTGCAAAGTTCCTAAATCAGTTGGGGAAATATATAGTACAAGAAGGTGGTTATGTTGAGTTTTAATAAGAAACCTATTGATAATTTAAAATTTAAATATTTAACCTTTCAAATGCTACTTTTATATATCTGTAGCTTTTATACATCTGAAGTTATTAAAGCTTAAAACTACACTAAAAATTGGGTTACTCTGTAAAATAAAATTTATGATATTGCCTAAAATAATTTACTTATTCAATGCCATTCCAAAAGATTGATTTATGGAACTAGAAAAAAACATGACAAAATTCATATGCAGAAAAGAGTCAATTATCTCAAAATACATAATGGAAAGAAGTTGGAATGAAGTGGTCCTGGAAGTGTCAAATCACAAACTATCTTTATCATAAAGTGATGGTTATTAAAACAGTTTCTAGTTAAAAATAAAGTCACTAACCAATGGAATGGTATTTCATACTCTAGAATTTATAAATACAAAGACCTCTGCTCAGGATTCATGATTTGACAAAACTTCAAGGAAAATTGGGCAGCATTATGGGAAACATTAGGTTAGACCTACTCCTAACACCTTATATAAAGATAATGTGTATGTATCCTAGATATAAAAGGTTACATCATAAAAGAATTAGAGAAACACATCTACGAATGGGAGAAAAATTCAAGGCCAGACAAGGAATCATATCATACGACAGATAATTTTGCTCACATAAAATAAAAAGCTATAATATTATTATTGACCATTTTATCATTATTAAAATATTTTAATTATCATTTATACAAGTTTTCAAAGTTGTTTTTTTATATCGATGCTATAGTCTAAATTGCTTTCTTTGTCTTATTCACTTCACTCTACATAAGTTCATGCACATCTTTCCATGGTGATTTGAAATTATCTGTTTGTATAACGTTTGTACAACACAATTTGTTCAGCCATTCCTCAATTAATGGGTATCCACTTTGTTTTCAGCACCAAAAAATCCACTATAAAAATTTTTGTATATGTAATATATATCTATCTATCTTTCTTTGATTTCTCTTGGTTCTAGCAGTGGTATAGCTGAATCAAAGGGCCTGCATTGTTTAGTAATTTTTTAAATATATAATTTCGGTTTGCTTTCCAGAATAGTTAATTCATTTACAATTCCACCAACAGTATAAATGTGTCTATTTCCAACAGACCCCCAATATTTGTTGTTTTTTGGTTATCTTTGCCAATTCGATGAGTGTGAGGGAGAATTCCAGAATTTCTTTAATTTGCATTTCTCTCATTATTAAAGATTTAGAACATTTTGTTTTCATTTGACTATGGTTACCTTGAGTTTCTTCCCTTGAGAATAGATTATTTAAAGCCTTAAACTATTAACCAATTGAATAATGGCTTTCATTTTTATAAATTTAAATAACTTCCTTATGTTTTTGTACATGAGGCCTTTATCAGAGAAATTTGCTTTGGAGATTTTTTTCATCCACATAATTATTGAAATTTACTTTGTTTCCTTTTCCTACAACTGATCACATATTGCCAGACTCCAGCTCTGGATTATTCCCAACATTTACCTCTTTCATTTTTTTTAAGGTATCACATCTATTCATTCGTTCATGTATTTATTTTTTTGAGTTCCAAATTCTATCCTTTCTTCTCTCCCTCCCCTCTCCCCTCTCTGATGTGGTAAGCAATCAGATATAGGTTATAAATGTACAATTATGTAAAACATTACCATATAAGTCATTTTGTATAAGAAAACTCAAATGAAAGAAAGGTGAAAAATAGCATGCTTCAGTCTGTTCTGTCAATATCACTTCTTTCTTAGGAGAGAGAGAACTGCAGAGAAAGAACTGATAGTATCTGAAAACAGATGGAAACACATTAAAATTTTTTTTTCATTTCCTTTTTGACAATTCCTTAATCTGAAGTTTGGGGGTTTTTGACTGTTTTCTTTCACAACTAGCTAATATGGGAATTTTTCCATGACTACACATGTATAACTTATTTTGAATTGCTTGAGTTCTTGTGGGTGGGGGGTGTGAATGGAGGGGGGCGGGAAGAGAAGTTGGAACACAAAGTTTTAAAAAATTGATGTTAAAATTTTGTTTTTACATATATTTTGGAAAATAAAATTCTATTCAAAAGCCAAAAAAAGACAATTATATATCACAGCTTTCTTAGCTATTTCCCAATTGAGGGACATTCCTTTGATTTCCAATTCTTAGCCACCACAAAAAGCTGCTAGAAATATTTTTGTACAAACAGGTCTTTTTCTTTTTGGGGGGTATGTCTTGGCATATAAATCTAGGAGTGGTATTGTTGTATCAAAGGGTATGCATATATGTCCTTACTCTTACTTATATTTCACTTAACAGGACTAGAGGAAATAATGTGGCTTCTGGCTAAGTCCACTAAAAAAATTATGCTTTTCTAATCCCAACCTGGCCATCCATATAACAAGGCAATCCTGTTCCTTTGCCTTAATTTATTTCCTTGTTACAATTGTTGTTCTTTGTCCTTAATTCCATTTTTTTGTGTGTGTGGGGGAAGGGCAATGAGGGTTAAGTGACTTGCCCAGGGTCACTAGTTAAGTGTCAAGTGTCTGAGGCCAGATTTGAACTCAGTTACTCCTGAATCCAGGGCCAGTGCTTTATCTACTATGCCACCTAGCTGCCCCTGTCCTTCATTCTTGAAGAAGACCAAGATATTGGGAGCTAATGTCATGACTTGCAGTAAATTGGATTTAAGGGAGGCAGGACTTTGCAAAGTCATCAGCCTCACTCTTTTCTTTAGAGGCATCTGGCAAGCTATATATATCAGGATGACTAATGGCCCTAGATGTTTGATGCAATTTGGGCTATGTGAGATGCTCAGGGTCACATAGCTAGTAAGTGTCAAGTGTTTGAGGTCAGATTTGAACTCACATCCTACTGACTCCAAGTGCCAAGTGCACTACCATCCTGCCCAATTTATTTTCTACACCATTCACAACAGCTCTTCCAAACCTTTTCTTCTTTTTTCAGGTGTTCTCATTCCCTTCCCTGTCTTCACACTTCACTGAACAAGTTGAGGCCATTCATTTCAAACTCTGTCCTCCCACCCCATCCTCATTTTTCATCGCTCTGTCATCAACCCCACCTCCTCCTTTACTCTGATGAGTAGGTGGTCTTTTTCTTTGCCTGGGCCAACTGTTTTTCACATAGCCTTACTCTCTTCCCTCTTGTCTTCCCCAGCAGATTGGCTCTTCCATCAAATCCACTCTTTCTTCACTTTGTCCTCATTGGCTGGTGTCTTCCCTGCTGCCTACCTAGAAGTCCTCCCCCCTCCTGAAAAATCCTCCTTAGATCCTACCAAGTATGATCTCAAGTTACCCTTGGTCTCTTGATTGACAAATATAGTGGCTTCTTCTTTATTCTCATCCTTCCTGACCTGACCTATCTGAAGCCTTTGATGCTGTTGAGTACACTCATCTCTTAATCCTCTTTGCTCTTTCACTTTTCATGACTCTGCTCTCTTTTGGTTTTCTTCTTATCTGTCTGATGGCTCCTTTTTTCTCTTTTGCTAAATCTTTATCTATTTCATATCCATTAACTGTTGTTGTCTCCCAGGGCTCTGTCCTTGGCCTTCTCTCTAAGCTCTCCTTCTTTACCTCGTGATCTCATCAGTTCCCATGGATTCAATTATCATCTGTATGCAGATGATTTCCAGATCTATTTATCCAGTCCTAATCTTTCTCCTGCTCTCTAGTCACACATCACTAATTGACTGTTAGAAGTTTCAAACTGGATATCCTGTCGCTATCTCAACTGTAACATTTACTGAAATAGAAATTTTCTTTTTACTTTTTCTTTTTTTTTCCAAATCCTTCCCTTTAAGCAATTTTTATTTTACTATGTACAATACCACCATCCTTGATAATGTAGCTGTCATTCTTGACTTCTTTCTTTTACTTACGTAAGTATCCAATCATTCACCATGTCTGGTAATTTCTTTCTCTATGCCATCTATTATATATCTGCCTCTCTTCACTCACACAGCCACTACCCTAATGCTGACCCTGACCATCTCTCACCTAGGTTATTACATCGGCATTTTAACCAATCTCCTTGCCTTGACTCTCGCTCCACTCCAATCTAGTCTTGATACAGCTGCCAAAGTCTTCCTAAAACATTTCTGATAATTTTCCTTCATTCCTCTATGAACTCTAGTGGTTCCCTGTTTGCTTCGAGACCAAATGTGAAGCTCTTTGGCATCTGAAGCTCATCTCCACCTGGCTTCCTTTTGTCTTTCTAGTTTTATTACACATTATTGCACTTCAGATACCTCACAGTTGGAGGCATACTGCTCTACTTGCTATTTCTTGTATACAACATTTTATCTCTTATCTCAGTATCTTTGCATTGACTATTCCCCTTGCCTGGAATGATCTCCCTACCAACCTCTGACTTCCTGGAAGATTTAGCTCAACTGCCTCCCAGGAGAGTGAAGGGAATGGGAATAAACATTCATGAAGCACCTGTTATGTGCCTGGTACTGGGCCGAGAATTCGACAAATATTATCTCTTTTGATCCTCACAAGAAGCCTGGAGGTAGGTGCTGTTATTTTGCCCATTTTACAATTGAGAAGTCTGTGGCAAGCAGAGGTTGGGACTTGTCCAGAGTCATGTATCTAGTGAGTGCCCAAGGATAGATTTGAATTCAAGTCTTCTTAACTTCAGGCCCAGCTCCCTAACCACTGAGCCCCCTAATTATCCACAAAATACTTCATAATCTGTAATTACATTCTAGGGTTTCTGTCACATTCTCTCTTTCAGAATATATC
The DNA here is from genome assembly GCF_019393635.1 of Dromiciops gliroides. Lineage (NCBI taxonomy): Eukaryota > Metazoa > Chordata > Mammalia > Microbiotheria > Microbiotheriidae > Dromiciops > Dromiciops gliroides. The sequence continues at coordinate 83,603,501 of NC_057865.1, forward strand.
TCTATCTCTATCTCTATATCTCTATATCTATCACCATCTCTATCTCTTTTCTTAGTGAGGCTTGCAAAAAGAAATAATATATTTTTTCAGTGGAAGTCTATTGCTATATTGTGTATATTACCAGACACAGCTGAACCACCAGTTGAAAAAATACTAGACAATACGACTTTTGCTTACTCATAATTTTTCCTTAAAGGATATTGACCAGGAGGTGTTGGTTAGGTGGCACAGTAGATAAAAACACTGGCTTTGGAATCAGGAAGACCAGAGTTCAAATCTTGCTTCAAATACTGGCTGTGTGACCCTGGGCCAGTCACTTGACCTCTCTCTCATTTTCCTCATCTTTAAAATGAGGATAATAATAGCACCTACCTCATAGGGTTGTTGTGAGATCAAATGTGATGATAAATATGTAGCCCTTTGTAAACCTTAAAGCTTTATTTAAAGTTAGATATTTATAGCATCATTTAGTTCTAACTTCTCGTTTTATATATGAAGAAACATGAAATGACAATTTGAAGTCATAGGAACAGAAGAATTATATAATGAATCATTGAATAAATACCTGAGCTCATATTAAGTTCTCTAGTTGTAAATTATAGCCTATACTAGGATAGATCTACTATTATTTTTAATTATTCTACCCACCTTGGACTTCAGTAGGCTATAGCATAAAAATAATTTCTGACCTTTTGATGTTTCCAAAAAAAAGAAAACACTTATCAAACTCATGCTTATAATACACATTTTCAGATACTACAAAAGAACGGTTGAATGAACGAATGAAAATAATAGCAACAATAGCTAACATTTATGTAGCACTTACAATGTGCCAGGCACTGTGCTAAATGCTTTACAATTATTATCTCCTTTGAGCCTCACATCAACCCTTAAGAGGTAGGTGCTAGTGTTAAGGGCTAAAATTCTAGCTAAACTGTCTAAAATATCTAAGCTTTAGCAAGAGTTAGACTTTTAAGCATTTATTAAGGAGAATAAGAATTTGGTAAAGAGAGAGAAAAAGGCCTAGATTCCTATCTATTAAAGGGAGAGCACATTTCTAGCTCCCTTCTCCGCCAGAGTCCAGAGGAAAGAGCGTGAGACCGAGCGCCAGTCTCTTCCTTCCTCCTCCCACTAGTCCGCGTCACTTCCTGAAGCCTGGTCTTGCCCTCAAAGACCTTTGCTTCATGGGCAGAACTCTTCTACAGTAAGTATCCAGCAGGTGGCGTCATTCCAATCGTTACAGTCCCCCCTGTTGTTCCTCAAGAAACAAAATGTTTCCTTGACGGAACAGTAAAAACAATATAATAACTATTGCTAACTAATAATATGTGAACAACAATATAGAAAAGGAAGAGAGGAAAGTTTTGTCCAGAGGGGCGATTTTTTTTTTGTCCTCATGAACCGACGCTTTGACATTGGTCTTGCAAAGGGAGGGCCTCTGCAGAGAATACATGTTACAGATGGTGTATATTATAACAGAAAGAGAAAAAAAAAACAACAAAAACAAATCAAAACTGTTCATTTAAAGTCTCTGAAAGTCTTTTCTCAGATGTCCTCTAGGTGTAGTCGTGGAATGGAAGTCTTTTCAGGGGTTGAGGTATGGATGCTGGTAATCAGCCAGGAAATTTCCTACAAAATTGAGCTTAACACAACTTTAAAATAGCTTTGTCAATAATCAAATCAAACAATGAAAGTTCTCAGAAACATATATAAGGGAATTCAGAATCTTGGTTGTTACACATGAAACATATAATAAAACAAAAATTGAAACATTCTTTAAAATTATAATATTACTATAGTCCCCCCTTATGGAGGGTAATTGAGAAGACAATTGCTGCAATATTAATTAATAAAAATAATTTTTATCTTTGTTTCATCACTTTTTTGCATCATCTGCCTAATTATCCTCATGCCATTATGAGAAATTAGAAAATCTAATATAATTGGTAACAGGTGTCAAGGCCAAATTCAACACTGTTATTTATCATGACACCTGAGATAATTATGGGGGTTACCATAAAAGAACAGAAATGATGGGATATGAGCATTCCCACACTTACTGTCCATGCAGTATGCCAGCATATTGGAGGAAACTGAGTCAGACTTAATCGGATGCATGGAATTGAGATGTCCATGGCATCAGGCATATAGGAGGGAGCATAGAAGCCAGGTGTAGAAGTGAGATGGGTGGGATCAATACTTCCAGCCATCTGTACAATATTGTGGGGAAAAATAAATAAAATATTAAACCAAGAGAATCCAACCTCAACATTAGTCAAAAGCCGTTCCCTCGGCCATACCTTGACTTCATGCATGTCTCCCCTCATGTGACAGTTCAGTGTCTGCTCTTGCATGTATTCCTCTTGTGATTGGATGGCATCTTGGCCAACTGGCATCTGATAACTCAGAATAAAGGCAATTAATGTCTTAAATGATAAGTTCCCATAATCCAAGTCTCATATGGATTTAAAAATTGAGGATAATAAATGATTGCAAAAAATGTGAATACATCTTGACTCAGAACACAATATATAATTATGCAACAATTTCAAATAATATCTTTTTTTTTACTTAGTATACAATTTCTTTTTTGAAAAATCATAACATTTAAATATAAGTTAAATCACAACACAATCTCAAAGAAAACTTTTACAAATGTTCCCCTCTTTTTTTTTTTTTTTTTGGAATGTGCTTATCAAAAATAATACTTCTAGAATCAATTTACACTTGCCATGGCAAACAATTTGCCAGGGAAATGCTTTAAAGAGTTTGATCAAATAATCAGTTGAGAAAAAAATAACAGAAACAAACAACTCAGAATATGGGAGCACAATACTCCTAGAATTAACATTGTATTATGAAATCAAAACCATCTTGCAATGTTTCAAAATTAGATAGACAAATGAATAGAAGAAAATACACATGGAACAATAAAAGACAGTGAAATTCAAACTAAGGAAATCTAAATGAATATGAACTTAATATCAATAAGAGTATTATAAAATATAAACTTGATCACATGACTATAAAAAGCTTTTACAAATATTCTCCTTGTTTTAGAAACTAAGTATAAGACACAATCTCAAAAGCATTAAAATCTCTATGAAAATAAACCTATACCATTAATTCCAAAATGTATATGTAATAGCATAGAAATCCTATGTAACCTCTGAACTGACATTAATAATCTGAGTGAATTCAGAACACTCTTGATTCCGATATCTAAAATCCCCCATACTCATATCAATACCTTGCTGCTTACTTCTACATTTCTGTAAAATATATACCCTTCCATGGCAAAAGCAGAGTCTTGAACTATGTTGATGATTGTCATTCTTATTCAGCTTAAGTTTTTCTTCTTTAACCCCTCTATATTGTCTGTCAGTCTTTTCACCATACAAATGCTTTATAAGATTACTAATGAAAGACAAAAGCAGGTTAGCAAAATTATGAACAAAACGAGCATATCTGGAATTTAAAGAGTTTTCTAAGATTGTCTCAAAAGCACAGCCAGGGCGGGGAAGGGCTGAGCCTGAAGCTGCAAATGCAGGTAGAAAAAGTTGAGCATGTGCACCAGATCTCTGGACTTCCCAGGCAGGGGAAGCTATGGGCTTGGCCATAGGAGGAGTAGAGGGTGGAGTCTGGAGAGGGGGGAAGGGACCAGCACAATTTGAATCAGACTTGATTTTGAACTCAGGCCTGGATTCCTCTTCCCCCACTTGGCCTCCAGGCACTAGGGAATTAAAAGCTTCTAGAGGGTGGGTCATTGCCTCCAGGCATGCAAAATTAAAGCAACAATTAGTGTTAGAACTGGGAAAAGCTGCAGGAATCTCTTCAGGTTTCTCTGAAAAAGCATGGTTGGGAGAGGGGGAGATATTTCCTGGTCTGAGTAAGTTGCTGGCTCTTCTAACAAAAATAAAAAGAAAAATAGAAAATCCACAAAAACAAAGCATTAACATGATCTTATCTCCCACTTGTCTAGTTAAACAGACTAAAATCAAAAATAGGGTAATTAGGGAGTTTAAAAGGTCCATTCGAAAAAATTTAAAGGGAAAACACAGCCAGTACGCCAGTACGCCAGTACTTAGCAGTTTAAAGGGTAGGGGAAATTTCTTACCCAACCAGAAGATCAGAAGTGAGGTTCAGCTTTCCTCTTCGTGGTCAGCCATCTGTTAAGGGCTAAAATTCTAGCTAAACTGTCTAAAATATCTAATGAGTGGTCGCCAATAAATTATAAGCTTTAGCAAGAGTTAGACTTTTAAGCATTTATTAAGGAGAATAAGAATTTGGTAAAGAGAGAGAAAAAGGCCTAGATTCCTATCTATTAAAGGGAGAGCACATTTCTAGCTCCCTTCTCCGCCAGAGTCCAGAGGAAAGAGCGTGAGACCGAGCGCCAGTCTCTTCCTTCCTCCTCCCACTAGTCCGCGTCACTTCCTGAAGCCTGGTCTTGCCCTCAAAGACCTTTGCTTCATGGGCAGAACTCTTCTACAGTAAGTATCCAGCAGGTGGCGTCATTCCAATCGTTACACTAGTATAGATTAATATTACATTACAGTATTATAGATATAGTAGATGAAGAAACAGAGGTTAACAGAGACTGACTTACACAGGGTCCCACAGCTAATGAGTCAGAATGTATTTAAATTTAGTTCTCACTGATTCCAAGTCCAGAACTCTATCCAGTGCACTACCTTGGTGCTCCAAAATACATTAAGTAAATACTTACTGGGGCAGGTAGGTGGTGTAGTGGATACAGTGACAGGCCTGTAGTCAGGAAGGCCTGAGTTCAGATGTGGCACTTACTAATTGTGTGTCCCTGAGCAAGTCACTTAGCCTTCTTTGCCTCAGTTCTTCATCTGTAAAATGAGCTGTAAAAGGAAATTGCAAACCACTCTAGTAAAGGGGGGAGACGATATATATGAAGTGTCAGATTCAAGTTGGTTATAAAGGTCTCATGGACTTTAGATTACACCAGCAAAGGAGATGGTAATGAATCTTCTTTAACTCCATTTCCACTGATAACATTCTATCAGTTTCTGATCTTGAACCATTTTAGTGTTAAGGACTTTGTTACAGAGCAGAGATGTCAAATTCTTTGCTGCCCCAGAAAACTCTGAGTGCAGGAACATCAGATTAAAATGTAATTAGGAAATGTTTAGCAAAAGAAATAAAAATGAAATACCATGCAGATAATGGTAATTTGTAATCCTCAAAGTCAGTATGTGGCTAGTGGAGGTCTGTTTCTATTTGAGTCTGATATGACTAGTATAGGGGACTTCCATCCTTCCTCCACATCCCCTTCCTGGATTTTCAGGAGCTATGATTGTGGAGGAGGTGGTGACTTTAGCACTTGCAGAAGGAGTTGCCAGGTTATATGTGCACAGGCATTTTGGTTCACAGAATGACCCTGCTAAGTGTTGAACTAGAAAGAGTACCATAGATCTTAGGGGCACTGCTATTTCCAGAGTTCTGGTTTTAAGATCCTGGGCTGTGTCCATTGGGTTTTAAAGTGAGGTTTTGGTTGAGGTGGTGGCAGTGGTTTGATTTATCTGTCAATAAGAACCTTAGCACTAAGAACTTGCTGAGATATTGCTGAAATCATGCAAATGTTTATTGCTGGAAATAGCTTCCTCTCTTGTGAGGTGATTTACTTATGGTGACATCTGGTGACAGATTGTTGAATTGCAACCATCATACCCACAATAAACAAATGGAGATTGTCTGTGTTCTTAGTATCAAAGGATTATAGATTTAGAGCGGGCATGGACCTCAGAGGTCATCTAGTCTAACTCCCATACTGATAAGGAAATGGAGGCCCAGAAAGGTTAAATGATTTCTCTAAGGTGACACAAATAATAAATGGAAGAGTTAGGAGTCAAATCCAGTAATATTCTGATTTTAATATTAATATTAATGGCAGTATAAATAATAATTGTTTTTCAGTCATGTACAATTCTTAATTATTCCCATTTTTTTATTTTGGTGAAGACATTGAAATGCTTTGCCATTTCCTTCTCCAGCTCATTTTACAGATGAGAAAACTGAGACAAACAGGGTTAAGTGACTTGCCCAGGGACATATAGCTAGTAAGTGTCTGGCCACGTTTGAACTCAGGAAGATGAGACTTCCTGATTTCCAGCCAGGAACTCTGTCCGTTGTACCAACTAGCTGCCCTGTAAATAGTCAGCGTTTATACAGTGCTTTATGACTAGTAAAGCATTTGATATATATTATCTCACTTGATCTTTGTAATAACCCTGTGAATTGGTTGCTTTTATTATCCTCATTTAAGAGATGAGTAAACTGCGGGTTCAAGAAGATAAGTGATTTGGTCAGGGTCACATAGCTAGTAATTATCTGAAGCATGATTCAAACTAGTATCTTTCTGACTTCTAGCCCTAGATACATGACCTCTAAGGTCCTTTTCTATCAATCTATGATTAATTGTCCTGGTATGGAGGTGGTCTAGGATAATCAAAGGTAATACCAATGGAGTGAACATACTGTCAGGTTCTGTCATGCTGGACAGGCTTCAAGTGCAATCTTAATGAAAGACCCAGGAAGTTTGGAGAAGGTCTTCTCCAATAAATTAGCTCCTGGGTAAAAATTATCAGTCTGTGGAAACAGAGAAAAAAATGTTTTAAAATAGCTCTTGGTCCTACTTTCTCTTGTTAGTTTCTTCAGTGAAGTTAGAAGAGGAAAGTGGATCAGAAGATCTTACTAACCATATATTCTTTAGACAATCTATAATTAATTATAATTTACCCATACCTTTTTTTTTGTGGGGCAATGAGGGTTAAGTGACTTTCCCAGGGTCACACAACTAGTATGTGTCAAGTATCTGAGAGCAGATTTGAATTCAGGTCCTTCTGAATTCAGGGGCCGGTGCTTTATCCACTGCAATTAATTATAATTTAATAATTGGTAATTCCAATACAAAATCTTATTATCTTATGACTAGAAAGTCAGAATATTACTGGAGGACCTGAGACATATGTATATATTGATGTTTTCACCATGAGGCCAAAAGAGATAAGAAGTTTTAGCCAAAGGGATAGATGGATAACCTCTTCTTGGAGCAGTACATAAAAGATGTAGTTTTGTTATACATCCAAGGGCAAAAAGAAACATCTTTTTTTTGCAGGAAATAGAGTAATTTTACTTTTAGTGCTCATATAAACAAAAATACAACTTTGAGGATAGTTAGAGATTATGCTCCAACAACTTTATGAATAGTGGGGACAGTAGAGAAACTCAGCATGATCCTTTAAATTAAACAAAAATATGCCTTAATGACTTCAGTGGAAAGGTGGGCATAAAGCAGAATGGCAAAAAAAAGTTTAAAAAATACTTTCTAAGATGAAGAAATGAAAAAAATAAAAGGCTTATAAACTACAACATATAAATTATGAACACATTCTTCAAGAAGAGTCAGTAGGTACTAGATATAGGGAGCATTGAATGACATTTAAAATGTCAGAGAAAATATAGAGATATGGAAAGAAAATGGCTTGTTACTGATGCACTGATCATTTCTGAATCTTTATACAGTCAGGTCATTTTTTACCTTGATGGAAAGATGGAAAATAATATTAAATAAAAGGAAAGGGTAAGATGAGAAGAAAATGTAGCACATAGTTGAAGCAACTCCAATCTGGTCCATTGAACAAACTGTTAATGCTGAAAAAACAAACAGGACATGAAAATAATAAAATAAAGCCAAGATATTAATATGGGAGATCATACTTTCCAAGACAAATTTAACCTATGCAAATCAGTATTTAAGGGTCCAAGGAACCTATTGACTCTTATCAACCTGCAAATACAGGACTCAAGATAATTAGGAAGAATCACAGAGAAATGGAATTAGCTAGACATTAATGATTGCTGATCCATGTGCCAACTTTCTTAAATTTACAAAAATCTTTGTGAGAATGATCTATAAATTGAAGGTATTTGCTTGGGTGATTAATCCTTATTTAGGTTTCTAATATTTTAAGTAGTTAATTATTAATCTTTGAATCCCCAAACCATTTGAATGGTTTTGCTCACGGGGCACTGAAGAATTTTCATTAGAAAAAGAAGGGGCTATAGTAATACACAAGGATAGGCTCTAGTGAATGAACAAGGATATAACCTACATGTTGAAAGTATTAGATATTTCATACATTGTTGAAAACCCCTTGTAAGAAAGCAGGAATACCTCTAAAGTGGCATTGTTGGAATTATACCTGGCTGGTTCTCTTGCAGGTAGTTCTCAATTGAGC